>NC_090655.1:70993381-71323381 GCF_040937935.1 Hyperolius riggenbachi
AACAAATACACGTTTATCCTCACACCTGCTAACAGCACTATTAACGGTCCCAAAGGATGAGAATGATAAAACACGTGTCAGACAATCGTCTTTCTATGTTTCAAAAAGCTGTATTTTTTCATTAGGTGGAATAATATTTATGATGATATAAAATTGTAAAATTAGTATTTTACCTAGGTAGTTTCCTGTCTGTGAACCTTGTTGCATTGTGGGAAATAACAGCTGCTTCCAACTGCCTCAAAAACACCTGATGGGCCCCAAGGCCGTGAAGGGCACCAAGCAGAGTCGAGAGAAGGGCTGTAAACATTATGGGTTCCATCAAAGTTTTGCTGAGGGGCCCCTTGAGTTACAGACATAGAAAAAAAACACACCGCACCAACTGCCATTATCTATAACCACACCGCCTAAATGGCAGTTGGTGCGGTGTGGTTTTTTTCCATGTCTGCCAGTAGTAAAGATAATTACAAGCGGGCTGTTTGTGGATCAAACAACATGAACTAATTACATGGTGAATATCAATCATTTCTTGATCTTTCTTCTAATTTTGTAACTTCTCACTTTGCAATGTATGTATTTTTCCCCCCTTTTCCTCTTTAACCACTTTACCCCCGGCGGTACGAATTTCTCCGCCCCTTTTTTCCCTCCTAAAAAACCAGGGACGGAGAAATCCGTACCTTCCGCGCTCCCGCCGCTGTCCGCGCTACCGCCGCTCTTGCACGCCGCCGCCCACTTGCCCGGAGATCAATGAACGGGAAAATCCATTCCCGTTCGTTGATCTAAGCCCCCGCAATGACCTGCTGCTTCTTTCAGAAACAGCGCGATCATTGTGAGTCTCCCAGCCTCCTACTGCTTCCTGTAAGCGTCCTTCTGGTCGCTTACAGGTCGCATGTAAACATACTCACTGTGGCCATCTTGTGTCCAAATAGTAAACTACACCCTAATGCATTTTACACATACAAATAAATTGTTTTACATAATAAATTAACTCATTACCTCCCACACTCCCCAATTTTTTTTTGTTTGTAATTTAAAAAAAAAAATATATATACAATAAAAAAAAACACATAAATAGTTACCTTAGGGACTGAACTTTTTAAATATTTATGTCAAGAGGGTATAACACTGTTACTTTATAAACTACGGGCTTGTAATTAGGGATGGATGCAAAACTGAAAAAAATGCACCTTTATTTCCAAATAAAATATTGGGGCCAAACATTGTGATAGGGACATAATTTAAACGGTTTTATAATCGGGAATAATGGGCAAATAAATTTCATGGGTTTTAATTACAGTAGCATGCATTATTTAAAAACTATAATGGCCGAAAACTGAAAATAATAATTTTTTTCCCACATTTTTTCCTATTTTCCCTATTAAAACACATTTAGAATAAAATAATTCTTGGCATAATGTCCCACCTAAAGAAAGCCTAATTGGTGGCGGAAAAAACAAGATATAGTTCATTTCATTGCGATAAGTAATAATAAAGTTATAGACGAATGAATGGACGGAGCGCTGAAAGGTGAAAATTGCTCTGGTGGTTAGGGGGTAAAACCCCTCAGTGGTGAAGTGGTTAAAGTCCAACTTCAGAACAACAACAAAAAAGATTTTTTTTTTTCATAATATGGAGTGCTGGAAATCTTCCCAGATGGAGACGCACATAAATCCATATTAACGGCCACAAATTTTGCAACAAATAATAATAATAAAAATGGCTATCAATATTTTATTGCAGTCTTCCTGTGACTGAGCACCACTGTAAGCACCACTCTAGTTACTGAACCTAGAGTAACTAGTTACTGAACCTAGTTACTCTAGGTTCAGTAACTAGTACCCCTATTTTACATCTGTACTTAGTTTCAGTTGAGGCTTTTTGTTGCCAGGGCCCACAATCAACACATAACCTTGAGAGCCGGTTCAGACGGTCATGAATCTGCGTTAAATGACGCTGTGGCACTTGTCGTTTAAAGGACAGGTCCAGAAAAAAAATCTACTTACCTGGGGCCTCCTCCAGCCCCTGGCAGTCATCCTTTGCCCCCACCACAGCTCCAGTGTCCCGGGGTCTCCTCCTTTGCAGATGTCGACCTCCCCAGGCCGGCATCTTCTGCACCTTCCTTTAATTTTTCTTTATTACTCTTCCCCCTTAAGTAACAGGTCTCTCCAAAGATCTCTTAACCCTATAATTTTACCCTCCTCTTTTAGGGCCTCTGTCTCTTCCATGTCAATCTCCTCCCGATAATGGCCCATCCTTGCAAACTTGACTGTTAAGTCTACTGGTTCCTTATTGATAATTTGGATCAATTTTTGCTGAAGATCAATCAAAGTTACTATCTATCTGGCATGTTTGGACAAGGTTTTCTGGCAGATTCGATCAGTAATCAAATCTGCCAGGAATCGACAAGGCAAAATCTATATGTGTTTGGGCACCCACTTGACCACCAGAGCAATTTTCACCTTTCAGCACTCCTTCCATTCATTCGTCTATAACTTTATCATTAGGCGATTTCCCTATTAGAGGGCCCATTTCCACTATCGCGAATTCGCATGCGTTTTTCGCATGTGAATTCGCATAGCAATACAAGTGAATGGGACTGTTTCCACTTGTCAGGATTCCTTTGCGTTTTTCTGTGCAGAAAAAAATCGCATGGCAGAGCCATCAGAATTTGCATACCGCTATGCGAATCGCATACAATGTATTTTATAGGAAATTCGCATGCGGTTTGGGTATGCGAATTTTCATGCAAATTCGCATAGAAACAATGGAAAATCACACCAGCACTGCCATGGTTAAAATGGCATACATCGTCATCCATGCAAATTCGCATAGACACCAATGCAAAATTTGCATCCGCATGCAAATTTTTCCCGCGACGATTCCCACCGCACAAGTGGAAATGCAGCCAAATACATTAGCAGCGATTTGCATGCATTCCACACGCAGGCGAATTCTGAGGGCTCTGCCGTACAGAAAAATCCCGCACAGAAACGCTCAGGAAAACTGACAAGTGGAAACAGGCCCATCGACTTGTATTGGCTGTGCGAATCTGCATGCAGGAAATGCATGCAGATTCGTGATAGTGGAAACGGGCCCTTAAGGCTGAAGTTGTTAAAAGGATACTTAAGTCAAATAAAAAAAATTAGTTTTACTCACCTGGGGCTTCCCTCAGCCCCAGGCAGCTGTCCGGTGTCCTTGCAGCATCGCTCTGATCCTCCTGTCCCCGCCGGCGGCTCCTTCCGGTTTCGGCGACAGCCGCCGACAGGCTGGGAACGCGAGTGATTCTCTGCTTTCCCAGCCACAATAGCGCCCTCTATGCTGTTATTGCGGCAACAGAATTATTTTTAAAAGCACTTAGTGAATAGCAGTTGTTCAGTCCAACTGCTAAAAAAAGTGTGCGGTGATGAGCAGCTAGGCATCTTCGTATAGATCCTTTTCAGAGGTGTCTTTATATAGAATAAAGATTAGGCTGCGAATCCCCCATGAAGAGATGGACTAGTCCAAATCCCGTCGGTTCTGACAGATTTCTACTACCTACTGTAAGTGACAGCAACATAGGAGAAAAAAAATGTAGGCTCATTTTACTCTACATGTAAACGCATACAAATAAGAAGCATGTTTATTCCATTTTAAATGTTATGATTTTTGTGACAGTGGTCCTTTAAGCTATGCTAATGCTGCAAGCATCTGTCTCAGGGCCCGTTTCCACTATAGCGAATCCGCATGCGGGCACTGCACGCGGATTCGCATAGGTAATGTAAGTGGATGGGGCTGTTTCCACTTGTGCGGCTGCGGCAGCGTTTTTTGGTGCGGCAGAAATCTGCACGGCAGGGCCGTCAGATTTCGCCTGCAGAAGGAATGTGCGCGAATCGCCGCTAATGTAACTAATAGGGAAATCGCATGCGGGGTGACCATGCGTTTTTTGACGCGAAATCGCATGCGATTTCGCATAGGTATTAATGTTATTTCACTCAGGCAGTGACATGGTTAAAATCGCATACAGCCTTACCTATGCGGAATCGCATGCGAAATCGCGGCAAAAACGCATGCGGAATCGCACCCGCATGCGATTTTGTCCGCGGTGGAATGCAGGCGATTCCGCACCGCACTAGTGGAAACGAGCCCTCAATGTGGGATGACGCCACATAGTAAAATTTGCTGTATTTTTTTTTTTTCCATTTAATTTTTTTTTTCTAATGCAGAACCAAACCTTATTCATTTCTGTGCAAAGATGGATCCATTCAAAATTGCATTGCAGAAACGTACAGGGACCTTTTTCATCAGACCTGAACAAAGTACAAAAGATTAATACAAGAAAAAATACATTCCTTCAAATGTACGAAATCTTCAAAGTTCCAACTTCCACAAAAAAGAATTATAGGATCAAAATGTAAAACATATTACAGGGTGCATAATTCTACTTTCTGATTATACTGTTAGTAAGGGATAAGATACAATGAACAATAAACTACAAGCATGGAATTAAACCATTAGCGTCAGAGGGACGTTTAATGCTCTGGAACTGAGTGGATTATCTTTTCTGTATTAAAGGTTCAGCAGAAATATGAAAGAGATAACCACAGCAGTGCTGAGGATGCCGTGTGCATACCAAGTGATCGTAGGCAACAAGAGCAGCTGGAATGAGTTTGTCAAATTCTGCAGGCCATTGTATATACATGGGCTGCTAGTACAGGCCTGTCACCAATATTTCACCCATCATTCTCAGAGAGCCTTTGAAAAATCATTGCAAATCCATACCTTTCAGTGTAGAAAGATTGAATGAAATGCTGAAGATGAAAAACAGAGGGCAGAACGTATTCAAAGTCAAAGGAATAAAATGTTCTACTGAAGGCTTTATAATGTACCTCAATACAAGCTATAACAAGAGGGTACTTCTTCAAATCATCTGGTCAGGCTCCAATATATGAACCAGAAACCATTTTCTTGGATCAAGTAGTCTACTGATCCCTGCAACCTTTCATATTGGAACAGGAGTCCAATTCAATCCAGAATGGGGAAATACAATGTGTGCATTTATTGGCCTACATCACATACGTTGTTTCTAAATACAAATTTAGATGAAGTTTCTATGCAGATTGAAGTCTAGAACCCACTAGAGCAGGTTTTTGAGCGTTTAGGGAGCACTAGCGATTTCCCTAAATGCTCTGCTAATGTAAATGGATGGGACAGATTCCACTAGATCGATTGCGATTAAGGAAATCGCAGGACATGCAGCATTTTGGGAGCGTTTCCATTCTAGTGAATTGTATAGAAGCCGGGAAATTGCTCCTAAAATCGCTTGCAAAACGCTATCACAAATCACTAGCGATTGCGATAGCGCTTTGTGCTTTCTAGTGGGTTCCAGGCCTTAACCACTTGAGGACCACAGTCTTTTCGCCCCTTAAGGACCAGAGCCTTTTTTTCCATTCAGACCACTGCAGCTTTCACGGTTTATTGCTCGGTCATACAACCTACCACCTAAATGAATTTTACCCAGGGTTGCCAACCCAATTTCTTATTTTTCCTGGACAAAATGGTCAAAAAATCTGGACACCCCAAGGTTTGGACGGACAGGGGGCGGGGTCAGAGGGCGGAGTCATAAGCAGACTTTTTAGGAAACGTCTTGTGAATTTCAGGAGCAGAGAAACATAGCTGAACCTATGTGGGCACATTTCAGCAGTAAGTACACTATGTGGGCACATTTCAGCAGTAAGTACACTATGTGGGCACATTTCACCAGTAAATACACTATGTGGGCACACTTCAGCAGTAAGTACACTATGTGGGCACATTTCACCAGTAAATACACTGTGGGCAGGGTCGGATTTGTATCTTTTAGTTCCCTAGGCCAAGTGTCAATAGCCGCTCCCTAAACACACACACACACACACACACACACACACACACACACACACACACACACACACACACACACACACACACACTATATGTATATGCACACAAAATTTGATATAACCCCCCCCCCCCCCCCCCCATTCTAGCCACCCAGGCCCATGATGGCAATCAGGATTCTTTGGAGCTCTCCTGGCCTTCATTCAGACAGGTCCGCCCACTCAGAATTAGCATAGATGAAGCATGGGGGGAAAGAGTCAGCCTTTGTGAGTAACAGCGGGTTAAGCTACAAACTGGATAGCTGCTGCCTGCTGACAAGCCCATTTCAGCATTGCACCCCAGACAAGTAAATCTGCTAATGTGGTAGGTTGGACATTATGGCTGGTACACACAATGCAACTTCCAGTAAGATCAATGGGTCGAACCAATAATTTACAGCACGTCTGATCTGCTCCAGATTGATATCAGGATACATTTTCTGATCATTACTGCACAAAATGGATCCCGTTATCAATAGGGAGCAGATCGGATGTGTCAGAAATAATTGATTAAACTAATCAATCTGACGGGAAGTTGCATCCTGTGCACCAGCCGTTAGACTAGGGTAAGGATTAGATTGTGAGCACCTCTGAGGACAGTCAGTGACATGACTATGTACTCTGTTAAGTGCTGCAGGAGATGTCAGTGCTATATAAATACATAATAATAATAATACATTAGGATATTAGGCTATGACTATGGTAGGATTAGAGTGTGAGCTCCTCTGAAGACAGTCAGTGACATGATTATGTACTCTGTATAGTGCTGCAAAAGATGTCAGTGCTATATAAATACATTATATTGATATAGTAGACATTAAACTATGGTAGGATTAGATTGTGAGCTCCTCTTAAGAACAATCAATGGCATAACTTTGCAAAGGTCTACTAGATAAGATGTCAACACTATATTACGTGTCAGAGTGAGACGTCTGCACCTGCGCGGTAGCAGGACAACGGTCAGGCTCAGCTTTTTCTGCCGGTGCTAATGGTTTTGCAACTTTGCAGACGCACTTCGAGGGTCTCAGTGCTATATCGGCCTGGCCCTGGAGGACAAGGAATGCTATCCAGAGGCTTCCTCCTCCTGATGTAAGTATCCACATGTTCCCCTCGCTAGCCTCATAGCTTTGTGCTAAATGGTTTAGAAAGAGAAAGAGGGGAAGATAGAAGTGGTGAGAGATGGGGAGAGAACAAATAGTGGAGAAAAGGAGGTGAAGGGCAATATAGGGAAGCACAGACCAGAGAGATCACAAGAAGGGATGAATACAAAAAGTACAAGAGGGGAAAATTATGGCAAATCAGAGGGCAGCTAAGGGAAAGGAGAGTGAGAGAGAAGAATGACACAGAGTAGAGGAAAGGAGAGACAGTGGTAGATAGAAGGGGGGTGTGGGACGGAGAGTGAGAGGAGATATCAGGGCAGTTTCTTAGCTGTTGCTGTGCGTTTCCTGATCCCCAAACACAAAATTGAGGGGAAAGGTGAGACAGGAAGGAAGAGAAGCAAAACAGAAGGAAATGAGAGATTGAAAACAGTGGCGTAGCTACAAACCTCTGGGCCCCGATGCGGAATCTGGATGTGGGCCCCCCCCCCCCCCGGCAACAACAGCCCCCCCTCCCCCGACAACACCCGACGGATGCACACACATATCAAAATCCCTATAGCCAGCTATAGGTACCCCCAGTATAGGTAGTCAGGCATAGGTAAGTCAGTATAGTTGCCCCCGGTATAGGTGAGATAGGCAGGCGCCGCCGGTATAAGTTAGATAGATAGGTGCCCCCAGTACAGGTTAGCTAGGTGGGTGCCTCTAATATAGGTAGCCAGAATAGTTGCCCCCAGCGTAGGTTAGATAGGTAGGTGCCCCCAGTATAGGTTAGTTAGGTAGGTGCCTCCAATATAGGTAGCCAGTTTAGTTGCCACCTGTATAGGCTAGCTAGGTGCCCCCAATACAGGTTAGATAAGTAAGTGCCCCCAGTATAGGTTAGATAGGTAGGTGCCCCCAGTATAAATTAGATTAGGTCGGTGCCCCCTAGTATAGGTTAGATTAGGTAGCTGCCCCCCAGTATAGGTTAGATTAGGTAGCTGCCCCCAGGATAGATTAGGTAGGTGCCCCCCAGTATAGGTTAGATGAGGTAGCTGCCCCCCAGGATAGATTAGGTAGCTTCCCCCCAGGATAGATTAGGTAGCTGCCCCCCAGGATAGATTAGGTAGCTGCCCCCCAGGATAGATTAGGTAGCTGCCCCCCAGGATAGATTAGATAGCTGCCCCCCAGGATTAGGTTAGAATAGGTAGGTGCCCCCCAGGATAGATTAGGTAGCTGCCCCCCAGGATTAGGTTAGATTAGGTAGCTGCCCCCCAGGATAGATTAGGTAGCTGCCCCCCAGGATTAGGTTAGATTAGGTAGCTGCCCCCCAGGATAGATTAGGTAGCTGCCCCCAGGATAGATTAGGTAGGTGCCTCCCAGTATAGGTTAGATTAGGTAGCTGCCCCCCAGAATAGATTAGGTAGCTGCCCCCCAGGATAGATTAGGTAGGTGCCCCCCAGTATAGGTTAGATTAGGTAGCTGCCCCCCAGGATTAGGTTAGATTAGGTAGGTGCCCCCCAGGATAGATTAGGTAGCTGCCCCCAGGATAGATTAGGTAGGTGCCCCCCAGTATAGGTTAGATTAGGTAGCTGCCCCCCAGGATAGATTAGGTAGCTGCCCCCAGGATAGATTAGGTAGGTGCCCCCCAGTATAGGTTAGATTAGGTAGCTGCCCCCCAGGATTAGGTTAGATTAGGTAGGTGCCCCCCAGGATAGATTAGGTAGCTGCCCCCAGGATAGATTAGGTAGGTGCCCCCCAGTATAGGTTAGATTAGGTAGCTGCCCCCCAGGATAGATTAGGTAGCTGCCCCCCCAGGATAGATTAGGTAGCTGCCCCCCAGGATAGGGCAGTTAGGTAGGTGCCCCGTCCCCATAATGGAGGGGGGGGCCGCAGCCGCGGGGAGGGCAGCCCGACCTCTCCCTCCCTTCCTCTCCCCGGGGCCCCCCCTCAGATGCAGAGTAAGCGGCTAACGGAAGCGCTATAGGCAGAACTCACCTCCGTCCCTGGTTCCAATCGCCGCTGATCTCCTCTCTGGCTGGCTCTGCATAGATGCTTACACACGCAGCTTCCTGTTTAGCCGGAAGCTGCGTGTGTAACAACATCTATGCAGAGCCAGCCAGAGAGGAGATCAGCAGCGAGTGGAACGCAGGGAGGTGAGTTCTGCCTATAGCGCTTCCGTTAGCCGCTTACTCTGCATCTGAGGGGGGGGGGGCCCGGGGAGAGGAAGGGAGGAAGAGGTTGGGCTGCCCTCCCCGCGGCTGCGGCTCCCTCCTACCAGCGCGAACGGGCGCATGGCCCTCCAAACGGAGATGGGCCCCCCGGGCCTCTCCCCCGCCTCCTCAGGAGCCGGGCCCGGTCGCCAAGGCGACCGCTGCGACCACGGGCCCTACGCCCTTGGAAGGAAGGAAAAAGAGATAGAGAACAAGACAGGATAAAAAAAGAGAGGGAGAGAAGAAAAGTGGAGGAAAAAGGGAGACTCTTCTCATGCAGATAGAATAAATCAGCCAGGCTGAGACAAAGCATTCAGCTGCAGCTGCCAAGTCAGCTACAGACAGTTTATTGCATCTGTTTGTTTATTTGCTTGTCCCAGCCTGGCCATCTAAAGTGCAAAGCCTCTGTCCCCATAACTTCCCAGACACGGATCCACAGCCGCACATGACCTAATCAATCATGTTAATAGCTTACCAGTAGTTGCTGATGAGCTGTGTCGCTGCCTGTCTGAGGCTGACCCCCGTGCACAGTATCCTCAGCCCCTGCTGCCGGCCGGGATCTTTCATCTTCGTAGGTACACAGATAGAACAGTTCTTGTAAGGTCGGACTCGGTCGGCTGGCAGCCTTTTTCTAATTGGCTGGAGAGTGGCACCAGCAAAAAAAAGAGACCACCTGATTGGGGGGCGGGAGGGAAGGGAGAAAAAGAAGCTCCTGATTGGAGGGCAGGACGGAATGGAGAAAAAGAAGCTCCTGATTGGAGGGCGGGGGGCAAAGAAGCTCCTGATTGGAGGGCGGTCGCCGGCCATGGGAGGGAAGGGGAAAAAGATGCCTGAAGCTTCTTGCAGCGCGGCCACCAGCACCTAGGGACCTGGATTCCTATAGCCGCGGTGCGCTCATGCGCACAGAAGAAGAAGGCAATAAGTACTTGTTTTAACGGACGCATGTCCAAAAAGTACGGACGGGAAATTTAATGTTAAATAGACGGACTGCCCGTACTTTGACGGACGGTTGGCAGCACTGATTTTACTTCCTTTTCTTGTCACTAATACAGCTTTCTTTTGGTGCTATTTGATTGCTGCTGCGAGTTTTAGTTTTTATTATATTCATCAAAAAAGACATTAATTTTGTCAAAACCATTACTTTTTTAACTTTCTATGCTGACATTCTATACATTTGAGCGCGAAAGTTATTCTGCTACATGTCTTTTATAAAAAAAACAAAAACATTCAGTGTATATTTATTGGATTGGGTAAAAGTTATAGCATTTACAAACTATGGTGCCAAAAGTGAATTTTCCCATTTTGAAGCATCTCTGACTTTTCTGACCACCTGTCATGTTTCATGAGGTGCTAAAATTCCAGGATAGTATAAATACCCCTTAAATGACCCCATTTTGGAAAGAAGACTTCCCAAAGTATTCAGTGAGAGGCATGATGAGTGCGTAGAAGATTTTATTTTTTGTCACAAGTTAGCAGAACCTGACACTTTGTGACAAAAGAAAAAAAAAGTTTCCATTTCTTCTAACTTGCGACAAAAAAAAAAAAAAGAAATCTGCCACGGACTCACTACGCTCCTCTCTGAATACCTTGAAGTGTCTACTTTCCAAAATGGGGTCATTTGTGGGGTGTGTTCACTGTCCTGGCATTTTGGGGGGTGCCTAATTGTAAGCACCCCTGTAAAGCCTAAAGATGCTCATTGGACTTTGGGCCCCTTAGCGCAGTTAGGCTGCAAAAAAGTGCCACACATGTGGTATTGCCATACTCAGGAGAAGTATTATAATGTGTTTTGGGGTGTATTTTTACACATACAGATGCTGGGTGGGAGAAATATCTCTGTAAATGACACATTTTTGATTTTTTTTTTACACACAATTGTCCATTTACAGAGAGATTTCTCTCACCCAGCATGGGTATGTGTAAAAATACACCACAAAACACATTATACTACTTCTCCTGAGTATGGCGATACCACATGTGTGACACTTTTTTGCAACCTAGGTGCGCTAAGGGGCCCAACGTCCTATTCACAGGTCATTTTGAGGCATTGGTTTTCTAGACTACTCCTCACGGTTTAGGGCCCCTAAAATGCCAGGAACCCCACAAGTGACCCCATTTTAGAAAGAAGACACCCCAAGGTATTCCGTTAGGTGTATGGTGAGTTCATAGAAGACTTTATTTTTTGTCACAAGTTCGTGAAAAATGACACTTTGTGAAAAAAACAATAAAAATCAATTTCCGCTAACTTTTGACAAAAAATAAAATCTTCTATGAACTGCTCATACACCTAACAGAATACCTTGGGGTGTCTTTTTTTCTAAAAAGGGGTCACTTGTGGGGTTCCTATACTGCCCTGGCATTTTACGGGCCCAAAACTGTGAGTAGTCTGGAAGCCAAATGACTGTTCAAGGGTATAAGCATCTGCAAATTTTGATGACAGGTGGTCTATGAGGGGGCAAATTTTGTGGAACTGGGCATAAGCAGGGTGGCATCTTAGATGACAGGTTGTATTGGGCCTGATCTGATGGATAGGAGTGCTAGGGGGGGTGACAGGAGGTGATTGATGGGTGTCTCAGGGGGTGGTTAGAGGGGAAAATAGATGCAATCAATGCACTGGGGAGGTGATCGGAAGGGGGGTCTGAGGGGGATCTGAGGGTTTGGCCGAGAGATCAGGAGCCCACACGGGGCAAATTAGGGCCTGATCTAATTAGTAGGTGTGCTATAGGGGGTGACAGGTCATGACAGGAGGTGATTGATGGGTGTCTCAAGGTGTGATTAGAGGGGGGAAATAGATGCAAGCAATGCACTGGCGAGGTGATCAGGGCTGGGGTCTGAGGGCGTTCTGAGGGTGTGGGTGGGAGATTGGGTGCCCTAGGGGCAGATAGGGGTCTAATCTGATGGGTATCAGTGACAGGGGCTGATTGATGGGTGATTGATGGGTGATTGATGGGTGATTGATGGGTGATTGATGGGTGATCAGTGGGTGATTAGATGGCAGAACAGTTGTAAACAATGCACTTTGGAGGTGATCTGAGGGTAGGTCTGGGGCAATCTGATGGTGTGGGTGGGTGATCAGATTGCCTGCAAGGGGCAGGTTAGGGGCTGATTGATGGGTGGCAGTGACAGGGGGTGATAGGGGGTGATTGATGGGTAATTAGTGGGTGTTTAGGGTAGAGAAAAGATGTAAACACTGCACTTGGGAGGTGATCTGATGTCGGATCTGCGGGCGATCTATTGGTGTGGGTGGGTGATCAGATTGCCCACAAGGGGCAGGTTAGGGGCTGATTGATGGGTGGCAGTGACAGCGGGTGATTGATGGGTGGCAGTGACAGGGGGTCATTACAGGGAAGAACAGATGTAAATATTGCACTGGCGAATTAATAAGGGGGGGTCTGAGGGCAATCTGAGCGTGTGGGCGGGTGATTGGGTGCCCGCAAGGGGCAGATTAGGGTCTAATCTGATGGGTAACAGTGACAGGTGGTGATAGGGGGTGATTGATGGGTAATTAGTGGGTGTTTAGAGGAGAGAACAGATGGAAACACTGCACTTGGGAGGTGATCTGATGTCAGATCTGCGGGCAATCTATTGGTGTGGGTGGGTGATCAGATTGCCCGCAAGAGGCAGGCTAGGGGCTGATTGATGGGTGGCAGTGACAGGGGGTGATTGACGGGTGATTGACAGGTGATCAGTGGGTTATTACAGGGGGGATAGAGGCATACAGTACACAGGGGAGGTGGGGTCTGGGGAGAATCTGAGGAGTGGGGGGTGATCAGGAGGGAGCAGGGGATAGTTTAGAGTTAAAAAAAAATAGCGTTGACAGACAGTGACAGGGAGTGATTGATGGGTGATTAGGGGGGTGACTGGGTGCAAACAGTGGTCTGGGGGGTGGGCGGGGGGGGGGGGGTCTGAGGGGTGCTGTGTGCGATCAGGGGGCAGGGGGATCAGTGTGCTTGGGTGCAGACTAGGGTGGCTGCAGCCTGCCCTGGTGGTCCCTCGGGCACTGGGACCACCAGGGCAGGAGGCAGCCTATATAATAGGCTTTGTATACATTACAAAGCCTATTATGCGCGTGTCATGCAGCGATCCGGGTGCTAGTAACCCGCTGGCGCTTCCGAACAGCCGGCGGGTTACAGCATGAGGGAGGCAGAACCAGTCGCCGGCGGCTGATCGCGTCACGAATGACGCGATCGCCGCATAACCACGCCCGCCACCGCCGATGGGCGTATTGCGGTCGTTTGGGCCCAGCCCTTGCCGCCGCCCATCGGCTTATGGCGGTCGGCAAGTGGTTAAGTTGGAACCATCCAGCTTTGCAACCAAATTTGCATCAAGTTAAAAAAAATTGCATTTCACTAATCAAGCTACTGAATTACAGTGCAGAATATGAAAGTCCTATTGGTAGTTTGTCAAGGCCACTTCTCAATAGGATTTAGGAGCTCTCTTAGGTTAGCAGTAGAGATGGGATGGCCCGAATGGCAAACTTCCGGTGGTTTGCGATCGCGGAGATCGCCCCCATAATGCACCATTAGGGTCAACCTTGACCCTCTACATCACAGTCAGCAGGCACATTGTAGCCAATCAGGCTACACTCCCTCCTGGAGCCACTCCCCCCCCCCCCTTATAAAAGGCAGGCACCAACGGTCATTATACTCACTCGTGTGCCTGCAGTAAATAGAGAAGGGGCAGCTGCTGCAGACTTTCATAGGAAAAGATTAGTTAGGCTCTTGTAGGCTTGTTAGCTTGCTCCTTGCTTGGGACAAGTGCCTTACGAAGGCACATGGAGAAAAGGCACAAACTGCAATGGAAAGAGCACCTGAGCAAAAGCAGCACACAAAAGAAAAGCCACCCTCCTTCTCCTCTTCCTCCTTCAGGTGCAGCATCTTCAGCCGCTTTCTCCCTTGCACCTTCACAGCCACCCTCCTCCACTCTGCCTCTGCATGCCAGGTATGACGGTGTCACGCCATCTTAGACATGTCTTGCCTCAAAGCGGAGAGTCACACTGGACCAGCTCTCCTGGCTGCTCTTAACAAACAGGTGGATCAGTGGCTGACACCGAACCAGCTGGAGATCGGCAACGTGGTGTGTGACAACGACAGCAATCTCCTTTCTGCTTTGAATTTGGGAAAGCTGACACATGTACCCTGCATGGCACATGTGCTGAATCTAGTCATTCAAAGATTTGTGTCAAAGGACCCAGGCTTAGAGGACGTCCTGAAGCAGGCCAGGAAGTTGTGTGGTCATTTCAGGCGGTCTTAAACGGCCATGACACGCTTTGCGGACATTCAGCGGAGAAACAACTTGCCGGTGAGACACTTGATATGTGATAGCCCGACTCGCAGGAATTCGACCCTGGTCATGTTCTCTCACCTGCTAGACCAGGAGAAAGCCGTCACCCTGTACCTCTACAATTTCAGTACAAGGACACAATCTGGGGAGATGGGAATGTTCTGGCCCCCGAACTGGACACTGATGCGAAATGCATGCAGGCTCATGCAGGCCGTTTGAGGAGGTGACCAACCTGGTGAGTCGCAGTGAAGGCACCATCAGTGACTTGATCCCGTATGCTTACTTCCTGGAGCGTGCCGTGCGTAGAGTGGCGGATTAAGCTGTGGAGGAGCGTGAAGAGGAACAGTTACGGCAGGAACAGTTGTGGGAGCAATTTTCATCAGAATCAGATGTTTCCTCAACACCTGCGGCAGCACAGAGGGCGGAGGAGGAGGAGTAAGAGTCATGTGGGGAAGAGGAGTCAGACTCAGATGATGAGGAAGGTGTTTCTTTGGAGGAGGAGGCGGAGGCGGCGGCAGAAGAACAACCACAGCAGGTGTCGCATGGGGGCTTGTGCTGCTCGACGTTGACGTGGTATTGTTCGTGGCTGGGGGGAGGAGGAGGACTTGCCTGACATCACTGAAGAAGAGCAAGAGGAGATGGGATAGTACGTCCGGATACAATTTTGTGCAGATGTCGTCTTTTATGCTGTCCAGCCTGAGGGACCTGCGTATGAAAAAAAAAACTCAAGGGGAATGAGCTGTACTGGGTAGCCACGCTACTAGACCTCGGTATAGGCACAAAGTGGCGGACATGTTACCAACTCACCAGAAGGCAGAAAGGATGCAGCACATGCAGAACAAGCTGGCAAGTATGCTTTACAATGCGTTTAAGGGTGATGTCACAGCACAACGCAATAAAGGTACCACTGCCAGTAATCCTTCTCCCATGTTCACGCAGGCAAGGACAGGACGCTCCAGCGATCTCATGATGATATCGGACATGCACACATTCTTTAGTCCAATGCCTCGACTTAGCGCTTCCGGATCTACCCTCCACCAATGCCTGGACTGGCAGGTAGCTGACTACCTGGCCTTAAGTTTGGATGTAGACACTGTGAGCAGCGATGAACCCTTGGACTACTGGGTGCGCAGGCTTGACCTGTGGCCAGAGCTGTCCCAATTTGCCATCCAACTTCTGTCTTGCCCTGCCTCAAGCGTCCTGTCAGAAAGGACCTTCAGCGCAGCTGGAGGCATTGTCACTGAAAAGAGAAGTCGCCTAAGTCACAAAAGGCTTCAGTACCTCACCTTTATCAAAATGAATGAGGCATGGATCCCGAAGGGCTACTGCCCGCCCAAAGACTAAGTCAGTCCCCACACACAGCATCTCTGCCTGCACGCCGTGTGACTGGCTGCCTGCCCCAAGACTAAGTCGCTCCCCACACAGCACCTCTGCCCACAGGCCGCTTGACTGCCTTCTCTGCCACCACCAACAGGGTCCAGGACTCCAGGCGGATTCCTGAATGTTTTAGGCCGCTGGCTATAATAATTTTTCTGGTGCGTGTACATGCCTGCCTAATTTTTCTGGCTGCACTGCGGCTGCAACAACAATACAAAAGGCATGTACATGTGCCCACTCCCCTTCGTGATCATTACCTTGCCGCGGTGAAGGAGCTTGCGTATCACAATGAAGCAATGACCACTATGTGAGTGTCTCGGGGGGGGGGGAGGTTGTTGCTTTATTGTGGACAGACCAAATTTGATCAGCTGGACAATCACTGTTGTTCTATCATTGAACTACCACAGCCCGGCAACCATATGGGTTTGAAAACCGACACGGCCTGCACTCTGGCCATGGTGCGCACCAGTCCGGCACGGCCCGTCACTACGCAAACAGCTGTTTGCGGTGCGTTACACAGTGAATTTGGTGTGTCAGTGTGAAGCAGTACACTAATTACACTACCTGATTGATGTATACACATGCAAGATGTTTTAAAGCACTTTAGGCCTGCAATTTAGAATTCAATGTGATTTCTGCCCTTAAAACGCTGCTTTGCGTCCAATCCAGATTTTTCCCCGGGACTTTTGGCATGTATCCCACTCCGCAATGCCCCCCTCCAGGTGTTAGACCCTTTGAAACATCTTTTCCATCACTTTTGTGGCCAGCCTACATTTTTCTAGTTTTCAAAGTTTGCCTCCCCATTAAAGTCTATTGCGGTTCGTGAAAGTTCGCGTGAACCGACATTTCGCAGGAGGTTCGCGAACCTAAAATCGGAGGTTCGGGCCATCTCTAACTAGCAGTGCTTTACTAACCACTTTAGATTTTAAAATCTCCTGCTAATGTAATGCTATGTGTATTATCCCACTTGAAGGATGTGATTTTTTTTTTGTGTTTTTTTTTTTTTTTTTTTTAATAACCACCCATAGCATTACAATGATCAGGGCCGGCGCTACCATTAAGGCAAAGCAGGCAGCTGCCCCAGGGCCCCAGAGCTTGTAGGGGCCCCCAGTGGCTACAAGAGGAAAAAAAATTTTGCAAATCGGCCTTATAGTTTTTGAGAAAAACGATTTTAAAGTTTCAAAGGGAAAAAAAAAAACATTTAAAAACCTGCCGACTTTAATGGTTAATAGCAAATCCACCTTAAATGCTAGAAATCCTAAATTTGCAGGATATGTTAAGGAGATCATTAGAAATAAGAGGAAAAAACAATTTTTCAAAAAGACCTTATAGTTTTTGAGAAAATTGATTTTAAAATTTAGAAGGAAAAAAGTATAGTTTTAAATGCGGTAAATGTCACTTTCAGTAGCAAACCTAACGGTAGAGTAATTTTACATGCATCAAACGAAAGCGCAATAAATTTCCTGATGGGGTTTCCAGGGGGTCTATACGCAGCTGCAGCGCTTTGGCCAGGGATCGCTATACAGCCGCCATATGGCTGTATGAAGATCCCTGGTATTTTTTTCCTATTTTCCCAATTTTTTTTTATGTTTAGAGTGTGGGAATTTTTTTTTTTTTTAATTATGTGGGGTCCCCCCTCCTGAAACTTTGTAACCCCTTGTACCCCATGCAGGCTGGGATAGCCAGAATGTGGAGCTCTGACCGATTGGGACTTCACACCCTGACTATACCAGCTGCAAAAAAGGTCCCCTAATGCCGATTTTTGTTCCGGGGTATATGTTGGGGGGGGCGCGCCCAGGTTTATTTTGCCCTGGGGCCCCATTGTTGCTTAAACCGGCCCTGACAATGATCAAGAGCTTTACAAATTACAAGCACTTACAAAACTGCTGCCAGTGGGTCCCAGACCCAGACCTGAAGCTGTGTACACACACTAGATAAAACTAGGCCGAAGTCACGGATAAAAACTGCATTGAGCAAGAATTGTGTTTATATCTAGTGTACAGCAGCTGTTCGATGTCGACATAAGATCTGCCATGTCGAATGTATGTTATATTGGCCACTAATGATCCAATCTTTTTCATCCAATCTTACAATTTCTTTGAAATATAATGGTGGCCAGTAATGATCCAATCTTTTTCATTCAATTTTACTATTTCTATGTAATATAAAGTAACTGCCTAAATGATCAATTCAATATAGTCACTCAATCCACCTTAACCTCCTTGGCGGTCTGATTCTTTCCAGATTTTAGGGTCTAAAAGCGGTGCAATTTTTTCCACTCTTTCAGACCCTAAAACCTGAAAAATATCATTCTGGCAGGGAGATCTGCAGCAAAAAAAAAAAGTACCTTCCTGGGCTCCTGTGCTGCAGTTTTCTCTTTGCCCACAAGATGGCGCTAATATATATATATATATATATATATATATATATATATATATATATATATATATATATATATATACTAATATAGAGAAGTTCGTTTTCAATATTAGCCCCGCCCCCGATGACGTCACGCTGCCACCACCGCTCTGCTGCTGCCACCACGGCTGCGCTGCTCCAACTTGCTGCCGGGTCCCCGGAAGAATAGCGGGGACATGGGGGATCCCGGCGGCCAGGGAAAGACCCCACACTGCCGGGGAGAGAGGCTGGAGTCCCGCTGCGCAGCGAGATCGCGCGCGGGACTCTAAAACTACAGGTAAAGCTCTGCAATGCCTACCCCGACCTGAGCTCGGGATCACCGCTAACAGCTTATTTTTTCTACCCCGAGCTCAGGTCGGGAAAACCGGCAAGGAGGTTAAAGCGGTATTGTCCCCATAAAAATCAAATTTCAACAGCAACTGGTCTGAGTGTATTAAGTGATAAAGATGCTAATCCTGCATTCAAAACTTTTTCTGCTGTTAAGGTTTGGAGTTATTACATACTTTAGGAGCACTGGCCCTAGTGCCAAACGGTGCCAAAAAGTTGAATGCTGGGAGTTCTTTTGAATGCTGGGAGGTTTTTTTTTATCTATAATATATTCCTCTTCCATTTATTTCCCTGCCTAGCTGATCACTTATTACAAGCAAGGCTGAAGTGACTCAGTGATTGGATGTGTAAATAAAAAACACTCTGGGAGGAGGGCAGCTAATGAATACACAATGAGCAAGAGGAGGGAGGGGGGAAAACAAGAGTCAGGGAGGATATGATGTCAGCATTAGCTTGGCAAGATGGCCACTGCCTAGATTAGGATTTTCTGCTTTTCCTTTGTAAAATTCACAGGAATCATTACGTGGATAGCACAATACATCTGTTATGTAAATAGAAGTAGTATTTATCTACTTATATATGTGTTTTTTATTACAAGGTTAGCATGGGTGTCGCTTGTACTTTAAGTTTTTAATGAAGTTAAAAACAAAAACTCCCTGTGTTAGTGTGGGTTTCCTCTGGGGACTCCAGATTCTTCCCACATCTCAAAAACATACAGATAAGTTAATTGGCTTCTCCCTAAAATAAGCCCAAGACTACGATGGACATAGGACTATGGCATATGACTATGGTGGGGATTAGATGTTGAGCTCTTTTGAGGGACTATATAATCTTAGATAAGGCTAGATGGGACTTTAAAGGGGTGGGTAGCAGTTAAACCGGTTTAATTTTGAACGAGGGGTCATTAGAAAATGCTGAAGGCAGGTTATCCAATGGTAAATAGAATCATTGCTATATTAACAAATATGACAAATGAACAGGAACATCACACATAACAAAGACCTGATTAAAAATGCAAAGATAATACACTAAGCACGTTAGGATAATATTTCAGATCAAGTAAATGTAGTATACATATGACTGATTTTCCTTTTATAGAGAATAGTTCTCCACATTCGGAGATCCCTGTGGAAAAAAAGTGCCTTTTTAGGTATTTGAATACTTTAATACATAAAGATTTTAGAGCTAAGACGTTCATAAATCTCAAGGCGTTTCATGAAATATCTATACAGTAGCGTTCACTTCTTCAAGAGAGATTCCCAGCATCCTGTAAGTAAAGCAGGTTTCAGAATAAATCTGGGTTACAATGTTGTTCAATTTATGAGTGACATATCAAAAATAGATTGAATCACAATCGGGTGGAGTCCAAGATATTATGTACCCTTACAGCCATATCCACAAGTTTGGTGTAGACAGGTACGATCATAGACTAAACAAAGAAACTCTTCCAAACTTGTGAATATGGCAGTATGGGTACCGAATAACTTGTAAGCAAAAAACTGTCCCAAGTTTAACTTACCTAGGGCTTCTTCTAGCCCCTGTAGTCCTTCTGGTCCCTCCCCGTCACTACGCTTTGCTCCCTTCAGCCAGTGCCGGGACAAGGTCCTCCAGCACCCAAGGCTGAGACAGCAAAGTGCGCCCCTCCATCCCTCCCACCCAGCTGTCATAAAATGATTGCTATTAGAGTAAGAGGTGCCCCAGCCCCACCTTAATCTCTAGTTATCTGGCTTGCAGTCATTGCCATGTATCCCCTTTTTCTTATTTTTCTCTGTTTCGGACACAATAACGGAATTATAGCTGAGTAAGTTGTGTGCCCCCTCCTACACTGCGCCCAGAGGCTGGAGCCTCTCTCGCCTCTGCCTCGGCCCGGCCTTCAGCCACTGCACCTCTCGGAAAACTTGCCAAGTCAGCCAGTCACCAGCCACTGGGCACACACGGTCTGGCACTTTCTTGATTGCTCTCCCATGGCCAGTAGTGTTTGGCACATGCACAGTTGCACTTTTTGCAAACTGTGCAAGCCGCAAATGCTCCCAGTGATCAGAGCGTGATAGTGGGGCCACACAAAGGAACACAGCTGATGCAGGGATCAGAGCAGAACCGTGAGGGACCAGAACCACCACAGGGGGGGCAGAAGAAGCCACAGGTAAGTTAAGCTGGAAACATTTTATTTTAACTTAAAGGGAACCTAAACTGAGAAGGATATGGATTTTTCCTTTTAAAATATTACCAGTTGCCTGAGTTTCCTGCTGATCCTGTGTCTCTAATACTTTCAGTCACAGCCCCTGAACAAGCATGCAAATCAGGTGCTCTGACTGAAGTCAGCCCAAGAGATCAGCAGGACTACCAAGCGACTAGTATTGTTTAAAGGGAAACATCCATATCCCTCTCAGTTTAGGCTCTACATCTACATACATTTTTTTTTTATAAATGAATAACATTTATTACATTTAAAATTAACTGTTTACCCCCCACACTCCAAAAAATACCCAAACAAAAATTACAATAAAAAAAAAAAACATAAATAGCTACCTAAGGGTCTGAACTTTATTAATATGCATGTGAAGAAGATATATTACTACTATAATAGTGATGGACGCAAAGCTGTAAAAATGAACCTTTTCCAAATAAAATATTGGCGCCATACATTGTGATAGGGACATAATTTAAGATGTGTAATAACCTGGACAAATGGGCAAATAAAATGTGGGTTTAAATTATGGTGGCATGTATTATTTTAAAGCAGTGGTCCTCAAACTAAGGCCCGCGGGCCGAATGTGGCCCCTGAGGCTTTTTTAAAGCCCCCCCCAGCCACACAGAAAATGTATTAATTATAGATGAGGTCAGCTACTTCTTTAAATATTGGTCGTCTGCATATGGAATAGCCGTGCTGGCACTACCCATCCACATGGAAGGCAGAAAGACGTAATTTTGCTGGTTTCCAATTAAATTCCACATCAGTTGACACTGCTGTCCAATTGGACTGCAGGTTCTCACCTGGGTATACTTCACCGTCTGGCCCGCAAAGACTTCTACATCACCTTATGTAAACTCCGGCCTCCCAGCAGTCTGAAGTATGTTGACCCAGCCCTAGACACAAAATGTTTAGTGACCCCTGTTTTAAAGCTATAATGGCCGAAAACTGAGCAATAATGATTTTTTTTCATTTTTTTTCTTAATTTTCCCACTTAGAAAAAATAATTCTTAGCAAAAGAACCCAAAGAAAAGCTTATTGGTGGCAGAAAAAACAAGATATAGATCAATTCATTGTGATAAGTAGTGATAAAGATATTGGCGAATGAATGAGAGGTGAAAATTGCTCGGATGCATAAGGGGAGAAGCGATGAAGGCTGAAGTGGTTAATGGTATCAGAGAAGTTTAAGTGGTTTGCTGACACGACCACATTGAGAGCTAAGTAAGCCCGCACATATTCAGCAAGGAGTCCTTGGGCAAGACTCCCTAACACCACTCCTGCCTACTGAGTGTGCCCTAGTGGCTGCAGCTCAAGCGCTTTGAGTCTGCCAGGAGAAAAGCACAATATAAAATGTATTTGTCTTGTCTTTATGTACTGTATGTATTTGTACTGCATATTTTTAGGTTTTTATATTTGAAATGCAGGCTTTTTATTCTGCTTTTAATTAGTCTGTAGATAAATAGGCTGACATCCGTTAATTAGTTTTAAAAAATAATCTGTTAATGTTTACCCTTCTTTCTTAACTGTAATTACCTTACTATTTCCATGTGTCAAGTTTTCTATTGAATTTCTTAAGCTGCTCATGTTTTACAGTCAAGTCATCAAGGCAAAAGATTAATAGATAGCTTTCTTATACACACTTATCCAGGCCACTCAGGAATAGTGCAACACAAGCAGAATCTCACTCTCAAGTATATTCATTACACCGAGGATCCATGTATTGGGATATAGACAAGATAATGTAGTTACGGCTAAAAATAGGACTCCCAGCCAATCACACAGGGAGGTTTTTATTTATTGATTTATTTATTTATTTATTTTATTTTATTAAAAATAAACATTTTCATTCAGCTATGAGTTATGACTTCATTTTTCAACCGGACAGGAGAAATCAATTGTGAATCGAAAACACTGGGGAGTTTTAAAGCTGCACTCAAGATTAACTAGACACGTTTCACCACCCCTTGAGCTCCTTATTAGAGAACATGTCATCTTTGTGGGGAGTGATAAGTTGTTTGAACGCTGTTGGAAACTGACAAAGCATTATCTAAGATACCTGTATTCAAGTGCGCACTGTGTCCTTGGTTGGCAACTATATATAGGGAAGGTGAAATTTGGGTGCTGCCAGCAGTAGAAGTTATATATGTTGCGGCAAGAACCCGAAGTCTGGCCACTTCGGGTTCTGGCCGGTAAAAACACGAAGTGCTCATGCACCTGCGGCCAATGTTAGAAATGAAAAGCATTCCCGGCTCCCGGCGGTGTTAAATGAATGAATCCCCCCTGGCGGCGGCAATGTAACAGATGAAGCCGCCTCTTCGGCTCTGCCTCCTCCCCCTGCACCTCTTCTATGCAGCTGCAGAGCAGGGAGGCAGTAGACCTTACTTCTGCCAGCACCCGCTCTGCAGGAACGAATGTCAGGATTCCCTGCCGCTACGAATGACCCTGGGGGACGCGGGTGTCCCCGGCTGCCAAAGCTGCATAGGAGAGGGAGGAGAGAGGCAGGGAAAGGAGAGTAGGCAGAGCCGAAGAGGTGGCTTAAACTGTTACATTGCCGCCTGGGGAAAATCATTCATTTAACACTGCCTGGAGCCGCGAATCCTGTTCATTTCTAACATTGGCCGCAGGTGCACGGCCACTTCCCGTTTTGACTGGCCAGAACCCGAAATGGCCAGACTTCGGGTTCTGGCCATAACCTATCTAAACCTATCTAAACCTATCTAAATACTGGCTATGGGAGGATAAATAGCAGGCGCTGGGGGCCGCCCACAATGCAAAATATAGCTAGCGGGCATTGTTTTCGTCAGATAGGCGGGGGGCTTGTTAAGGTTAGGTGTGGGGGTGGTAAAGGTTAGGTGTGGGGGTGGTTAAGGTTAGGCATCAAGGGGGGGTGGTTAAGGTTAGGCATCCAGGGGGGTGGTTAAGGTTAGCGGTCTAGGGTGAGTTGGTTAAGGTTAGGCAGAGGCAGGGGCGCCTCTAGCCATTTTGTCACTCCAGGCGAGAAAACATGTGGCCCCCACATGAAAATAATCATAAAGCAGCAGCATTTCACCAGGAAATAACCATAATGCAGCAATGTTTCACCTGAAGATAATTGTAATGCGACAGCGTCTCACCAGAAATTACACTTATTGCAGCAGTGTTTCCCCAGAATACACATGTAAGAAAGAAAATACATGTAAGGAAGAAGGCACATGGGGGACATAGGGAGGCACAGGGGGACAGAAGGCGGCACAAGGGTCAGAAAAACTCACAAAGAAGGCCAGAATGAGGCACAGTGGGGGACAAAAGGAGTCACATGGGGGACAAAAGGAGGAACAATGGGGGTAGAATGAGACACAAAGGAGGACAGAAGAAGGCACAGGAGGACAGAAGGAGGCACACAGAGGGGCAGCGAGAGGTACAAGGGGACAGAAGAAGGCAGGAGGGCCAGAAGGAGGCACAAAGAAGGACAGAAGGAGGCACAGGGGGACCGAAGGAGGCACAAAGTGAGGCAGGAGGTGACACAAAGGGGGACAAAAGGAGGCACAGGAAGAAAGGAGTCACAAGGGGACTGAAGAAGACAAAAAGGGGACAGAAGGAGGCACAATGAGGGACAGAAACAAAGCACAAAGAGGGGCAGAAGGAAGCACACGGAGACAGTAGGAGGCACAAAGTGGCACAGAAGTATGCACAAAGGGGGACAGGACGAGGCACAAAACGGGGACAGAAGACGGCAGAGGGGGATGTAAGGAGGCACAGGGAGACAGAAGAAGGCACAAAGGGGCACAGAGGTGGCACATGGAGTCAGAAGGTGGTACAAATGTAGACAGAAGGAGGCACAGGAGGACAGATGGAGGCAGAGTGGTACTGAAGGAGAAACAGGGGGCAGAGGTAGCACAGGGGGGCAAATAAAGGCAAATGGGACAAAAAGGAGGCACAGGGGGACAGAAGGAGGCACAAAGGGGCACAGAAGGAGGCAGAGGTAGCATAAGGGGACTGAAGGAGGCACATGGTGACAGAAGAAGGTACAAAGGGAGACAGAAGGACAAACGAGATCAGACATGGCACAAGGAGACAGAAGGAGGCACAAAATGGACAGAAGGAGGCACAAAGGGGGAGAGAAGGATGCACAAGACACAGAGGTGGCAGCTACCTGCAACTTACGCTAAGTAGATGCAGCAGAAGCAAGTAATAGAACACCCACATCGTGGGGCTTAGTCCAGGGGTGGAGCTTAATTTGGTGGTGTGGCTTAATCCAGCAACACTGCGCCCCCCAGGACCAATGGCACTCCAGGCAATGGCCTGTACTGCCTATGCCTAGAAGCGCCCCTGGGCAGAGGGAAGGTTCAGTATGAGAATAGGGTTAGGTTTGGCTGTAGTAAAATATTGGTATCTATTACAGATATTTTACTATCATCATTAGCACTGCAAGAGTAGAATATCTTTAAATTTACCAATATTATACTATCTGCTATTACTGGGCTCCCAAATTTCTAGGCACCCTTTTTTCATGTACGCACTATATGGTGTCAAAAGGGGCCATGCTTTTCAGTGGCTGGAGAAAAGGCAATCCACACACATTGCAGTCCAGCCCTTAGAAGGTAGCAGCTAGTATAGAAGACCTTTGCCCCCCCCCCCCCCCTTCCCCACACATTGACTCCACACCCAACACACTCAGTAGCCAACTCCTTAATGCGCCACACATTAAAGCAATGGCTGTACAGTACACACCAGCCGATTTCAGTGCTAACAAATGATCCTTGGGTCAATATGTAATATACAATCCATTGTTGAAAGAGGGCATAGAACTATAATGAATACGATAGGAGCCATGCCTAGCACCAGAACATGATCCACTGGCCAAGATAAATTGGTAGCTGGACCATCAAGAGCATAAAGCTATAGTTCAAGATAAGTAAAAATAAAATGTAATTATTAAGTATTTACAGTGGCTTGCAAAAGTATTCGGCCCCCTTGAAGTGTTCCACATGTTGTCACATTACTGCCACAAACATGAATCAATTTTATTGGAATTCCACGTGAAAGACCAATACAAAGTGGTGTACACGTGAGAAGTGGAACGAAAATCATACATCATTCCAAACATTTTTTACAAATAACTGCAAAGTGGGGTGTGCGTAATTATTCAGCCCCCTAAGTCAATACTTTTTAGAACCACCTTTTGCTGCAATTACAGCTGCCAGTCTTTTAGCGTATGTCTCTACCAGCTTTGCACATCTACAGACTGAAATCCTTGCCCATTCTTCTTTGTAAAACAGCTCCAGCTCAGTCAGATTAGATGGACAGCGTTTGTGAACAGCAGTTTTCTGATCTTGTCACAGATTCTCGATTGGATTTAGATCTGGGCTTTGACTGGGCCATTCTAACACATGAATATGTTTTGTTTTAATCCATGCCATTGTTGCCCTGGCTTTATGTTTAGGGTTGGTGTCCTGCTGGAAGGTGAACCTCCGCCCCAGTCTCAAGTCTTTTGCAGACTCCAAGAGGTTTTCTTCCAAGATTGCCCTGTATTTGGCTCCATCCATCTTCCCATCAACTCTGACCAGCTTCCCTGTCCCTGCTGAAGAGAAACACCCACAGAGAATGCTGCTGCCACCACCATATTTGACAGTGG
The DNA here is from genome assembly GCF_040937935.1 of Hyperolius riggenbachi. Taxonomy (NCBI): domain Eukaryota; kingdom Metazoa; phylum Chordata; class Amphibia; order Anura; family Hyperoliidae; genus Hyperolius; species Hyperolius riggenbachi. The sequence goes on from NC_090655.1 coordinate 71,019,766, forward strand.
GGATGGTGTGATCAGAGTGATGTGTAGTGTTAGTTTTCCCCCACACATAGTGTTTTGCATTTTGACCAAAAAGTTCAATTTTGGTCTCATCTGACCAGAGCACCTTCTTCCACATGCTTGCTGTGTCCCCCACATGGCTTGTGGCAAACTGCAAACGGGACATCTTATGCTTTTCTGTTAACAATGGCTTTCTTCTTGCCACTCTTCCATAAAGGCCAACTTTGTGCAGTGCACGACTAATAGTTGTCCTATAGACAAATTTCCCCACCTGAGCTGTAGATCTCTGCAGCTCGTCCAGAGTCACCATGGGCCTCTTGACCACATTTCTGATCAGTGCTCTCCTTGTTCGGCCTGTGAGTTTAGGTAGACGGCCTTGTCTTGGTAGGTTTACAGTTGTGCCATACTCCTTCCATTTCTGAATGATCGCTTGAACAATACTCTGTGGGATGTTCAAGGCTTTGGACATCTTTTTTGTAGCCTAAGTCTGCTTTAAATTTCTCAATAACTTTATCCCTGACCTGTCTGGTGTGTTCTTTGGACTTCATAGTGTTGTTGCTCCCAATATTCTCTTAGACAACCTCTGAGGCCGTCACAGAGCAGCTGTATTTGTACTGACATTAGATTACACACAGGTGCACTCTATTTAGTCATTAGCACTCATCAGGCAATGTTTACTGGCAACTCACTGTACTCAGACCAAAGGGGCTGAATAATTATGCACTCCCCACTTTGCAGTTATTGATTTGTAAAAAATGTTTGGAATCATGTATGATTTTCGTTCCACTTCTCACGTGTACACCACTTTGTATTGGTCTTTCACGTGGAATTCCAATAAAATTGATTCATGTTTGTGGCAGTAATGTGACAAAATGTGAAAAACTTCAAGGGGGCTGAATACTTTTGCAAGCCACTGTATATAGCGCCGACATCTTACGCAACGCTGTAGAGTATATTGTCACCTAGCTGTCCCTCAGAGGGGCTCACAATCTAATCCCTACCATAGTCATATGTCTAGTATGTATCGAGTAGTGCATGTATCGTAGTCTAGGGCCAATTTAGGGGGAAGCCAATTAACTAATCTAAATGTTTTTTGGGATGTGGAAGGAAACCACAGTACCTGGAGGAAACCCAGGTAGACATGGGGAGAACATACAAACTACTTGCAGATGTTGACCTGGCTGGGATTCAAACTGGGGACCCAACGCTGCAAGGCGAGAGCGCTAACTACTACACCACCGTGCTATACCATCCCAACCATCATTTTGTTTTCTTTTCATCTCTACCCTTTTTCTATCAACCCAATCTGTTCTGACTGACAGAATATATTTATTGTTGGTTGTAAAGTATATATGTGTGTTTAGTTTTAGAATAAAACTAAAGATTGATTTGTTCAGTCTTGTGCCTGTTGTGGTAATCTGATTGGTGCTACAAAGAATCTGCCCTCCAGAGAGGGCACAATACTACCTCGGTTCTCCTCTAAAATCACCTCCTCGCATTCATGTATACAAAATTTCTCATGAGTATCACTCCTTTCCTCTGAAACCCTCTTCCACAACACATCTGTAAAAATCTTAAATCACTCCCTTAAAACTCACTTTTTCAGACAATCATACATTTTTACTAAGTAGTAGTGACCTGACCACCAGCACCCAAAAAGGGAGGTTTGTAATGGTGTGTGCCATGGAGGGGGTTAGGGGGAGCATTATTACTAATCTGTCAGATTTCTTAGCAGAAAATGGCTTCTGAGAGCAGGAAAGAGATAAAAATGGTCAATAGTTCATAGATTTGAGCTCTGGCATACTTCAATCAATGTGTCATTGAGCAAAAACAATAAAACAGTAAAAACTTAAAAAGTATGGTAGATTTAAATATAAAATAAAACTGTGCAATATCTTATTTTCACCTTGGGTGTCCTTTAAAGTGGCATTATACTTAAAATAATTTATGTAGAGAAAGGGAGACACCGAGAGCCCAATATAGTGTAGTATGTACTGGAATGTGGATGAGTGGCAAAAGTATAAACGTATTATACTCACAAACATGGGTTACCTCCAAGACAACCACTGTATAGGCAGGTGAGGAGTTTACCCCGTCCTCACTCAGGATTAAGAAGTCGCTCTATGTAGAAAAAAAGGGGGGATCCCCCACCACCAGGGGTGGATACAAAACTGCAAAGGTGAACAGGTGCCAGAAGAATAAAAACCATCTTAAAAAAAAATAAAAAAAAATTGCTTGGAAGGTAATGGTGGACTTACCTCCTATAAGCAGACACTAAAACTGTCAATTATTAAAACATACGATTTATTGGCATTCTCCACGCAAAAACAATAAAACAGTAAAAACTTAAAGTACGGTAGATTTAAATATGAGATAAAACTGTGCAATATCTTATTTTCACCGTGGGATTATACTTAAAATAATAATAAAAAATTAACCATTTATGCCGCGCAGACGTGAGACTCACGTCCGCAGCGGCAGCTGCTAGAGCTGCAGGGACGCGCTAGCCACGTCCCTACAGTTTGGGGGGTTTGCAGGCAATCGTGTGGTCAAATGCCTACGATCGCGTTGTTACCTTGACCAAGGGGAGACTGGCTGCAGTGGACAAAAATCCCCTGTGCCACTCCATACATTACTGCCAAGGATAAACACTGTTTTTGTTCAAAACAGTGTTTATTCTTACATAGAGCTGCCACGCTATCTCTCGCCGTGATTTCCGCCAGTTGCCGCCGCCCAATCGTTAAATTTATGAATGGGAACAATGTTCCCATTTATTAAAGAGACACTGAAGCGAAAAAAAAATTATGATATTATGATTTGTATGTGTAGTACAGCTAAGAAATAAAACATTAAGATCAGGTACATCAGTCTAATTGTTTCCAGTACAGGAAGAGTTGAGAAACTCCAGTTGTTATCTCTATGCAAACAAGCCATTAAAGTGGATCTGAGATGAACTTTTACTCATTGCATAATTGTGTTCCTTACATATAGTTTATAGGGCATTCCTCAAGCCAAATACTTTTTTTTTTTTTAATACTCGAATTCCCTATAAACTAAACAAGCCTCGCCCACAGCTTCTCCAAAATGCCAAGGCACTCAGACCCATGTAGCAAGGGCTTATGGGAGCTCAGTCTGGGCAGGAGGAGAAGGAGAAGGGTACTAGCCAGTGATTTCAAAGGCAGAGGGGAGGAGGGAGAAGGAGGAGGGAGTGAGCTGAGGGCTGGAGATGCAGTTGCAGATTACCTGTGTAATGAGGACAAACAGAACATGGCCGCTCTCAATGTATCACAGGAATAAATTCATCATCAACTGTTGAGGCTGTGTGCAGCTAGATTTGCTGTGTAAACTATCTCAACTTTAGATAAGATATATAGACAAGTTACTTATTATAGTTAATTTTTCATCTCGGATCCGCTTTAAGCTCTCCGACTAAGTTAGTCGTGGAGAGGGTTGTTATCTGACTTTTATTATCTCAACTGTAAGTGAACTGTTTACTTTTTCTCTGCTAGAGGAGAGGTCATTACTTCACAGACTGCTCTGAAAGAATCATTTTAAATGCTGAGTGTTGTGTAATCTGCACATATTATAGAATAATGCAATGTTAGAAAAAACACTATATACCTGAAAATAAAAGTATGAGAATATTTTCTTTGCTGCTAATCTTCTAGTAATTATTCAAGGACCTTTAAGGACCAGCGCTGGTTTTTGTGATCTGTGCTGGGTGGGCTCTGCAGCCCCCAGCACAGATCAGGGTGCATGCAGAGCGATCAGATCGCCCCCCCTTTTTCCCCCCCATGGGGATGATGTGCAGGGGGGGTCTGATTGCTCCTGCCTGCCTGAGGTTTGTGGGGGGGGGCACCTCAAAGCCCCCCTTCGCAGCGAAATTCCCCTCCCTCCCTCTCCTACCTGTCCCCCTGGTGATCAGGGCTGCACAGGACGCTATCCGTCCTGTGCAGCCTGTGACAGGACGTCCCCTGTCACATGGCGGCGATCCCCAGCCGCTGATTGGCCGGGGATCACCGATCTGCCTTACGGCGCTGCTGCGCAGCAGCGCCGTTCAATGTAAACAAAGGAGACAAATGTCTCCTGCGTTTACATTTAGTCTGCGAGCCGCGATCAGCGGCTCGCAGGCTATTCACGGAGACCCGCTCCGTGATCTAACAGGAAACGGCCGCTCGCGCGAGCGGCCTTTCCTGATTAATTAGCGAGGCACCTGGCGACGCAGATCTGCATCGCTGGTCCTCCAGCTACCACTTTGCCGCCGCACGGTATGAGTGTGCCATCGGCAAGTGGTTAATCTCCCCGCCTGCACTGCGATCGCAGGCTTCCGATGGAAGCCTGTGTCTCTTCCCTAGTTACAATGTAGCATACAAGTACGCTACATAGAATTTTGCTAAGCGGGGACATCTTGTGGCCAAATAGTAAAATACACCTACTGACTTTAGGGGGGAAAAATATATATCTTTGTCAAGAGGGCACATCATTATTAAATAATGGGCTAAAATTAGTGATGGATGTAAAACTGAAAAAATGCACCTTTATTTCCAAATACATATTGTCACCATACATTATACTTGGGATATGATTGTAACGTTGCAATAACTGGGATATATGGCCAAATAAACTGTGTGGATTTTAATTATGGTAGCATGAATTATTTTAAAACTATAATGGCTGGAAACTGAAAAATAATGAATTTTTTCAAATTTTTTTATTATTCCCATTATAATGCATTTAGTATAAAATAATTCTTAGTATAATGTACCACCCCAAGAAAGCCTAATCAGTGTTGGAAAAAACAATGTATAGATCATTTTGTTGCGACAAGTAGTGATACAGTTATTGAAAGGAATGGGAGAAGCGCTGAAATGGGAAAATTCCTCTCGTCCATAAGTCGAAAAATACCTGCGGGCTGAAATAGTTATATACAGTAAAAAATGAATATGAAACACAATACAACTGCGCTGATGTATTTTGAATGCATTGAATTTGCACCCCACTGAAGTTAACTGATATCATTGCTGGCTACAAGTTAAATTATCATATATACTCCTAGTGAAGTAGTAAATGAGCAAATCAAGGAGAGAAAGTACTTCCTTCCCCTTTGGATACAGCAGTAACATTTCTGCTTTGTTTACACAGTGCATACACTTCTAGCACAATCTACTAGTTCTGGCCGGCATTGAGATGGTTTTAGCTGTAAATTTTATGTTGTGTTTAATGCTTTAGTTCTATAGATGAAATCTGAGTGCGATCCCACTTTAACCCGTTCTGCCATTGGCTGCCCATGCCCTGTTGCGCGCTAGGACAGTTTTGCTTCTCCGAAACTGATCTCCCTCTTTCCTGGTGGTCACAACTAGTGTTGGGCGAACAGTGTTCGCCACTGTTCGTTTTCTGCAGAACATCACCCTGTTCGGGTGATGTTCGAGTTCGGCCGAACACCTGATGGTGTTCGGCCAAACTGTTTGGCCATATGGCCGAACTAAGAGCGCATGGCCGACCGTTACCCGAACGTTCGGCTAGCGCTGTGATTGGCCGAACGGGTCACGTGGTTCGGGTAAATAAATACCCGATCCACGTCATTTCTTCGCCATTTGTCTGTGGGTTTAGCTTTGGGTAGACAGGCAGGGTAGTTCTCTCTCCAGCCAGGCTAGCCAGGGTCCCCCGGTCATTGTGTCGCTGCTGGTAGTACACCGCTCACCCACACTATATAGCATTGTGTTTACTGCCACTCTGTGTGTCTGCTGGGAACAGTAGTACACCGCTCACCCTGTATAGCATTGTGCTCTGTGTCGCTGCTGGGAATAGTAGTACACCGCTCACCCACACTATATAGCATTGTGATTACTGCCACTCTGTGTGTCTGCTGGGAACAGTAGTACACCGCTCACCCTGTATAGCATTGTGCTCTGTGTCGCTGCTGGGAATAGTAGTACACCGCTCACCCACACTATATAGCATTGTGATTACTGCCACTCTGTGTGTCTGCTGGGAACAGTAGTACACCACTCAGCCTGTATAGCATTGTGCTCTGTGTCGCTGCTGGGAATAGTAGTACACCGCTCAGCCTCCACTGTATAGCATTGTGTTTACTGCCACTCTGTGTGTCTGCTGGGAACAGTAGTACACCGCTCACCCTGTATAGCATTGTGCTCTGTGTCGCTGCTGGGAATAGTAGTACACCGCTCACCCACACTATATAGCATTGTGTTTACTGCCACTCTGTGTCTCTGCTGGGAACAGTAGTACACCGCTCACCCACCACTGTATAGCATTGTGCTCTGTGTCGCTGCTGGGAACAGTAGTACGCCGCTCAGCCACCACTGTATAGCATTGTGTTTACTGCCACTCTGTGTCTCTGCTGGGAACAGTAGTACACCGCTCACCCACCACTGTATAGCATTGTGCTCTGTGTCGCTGCTGGGAATAGTAGTACACCGCTCACCCACCACTGTATAGCATTGTGCTCTGTGTCGCTGCTGGGAATAGTAGTACACCGCTCACCCGCCACTGTATAGCATTTCTGTACTGCCACTGTACTGCTGCCAGTCAGCGTGTACTTTAAGGATAAGTGAAATGAAGAAGAAATCCTGTGAAAGAGGGAGGGGCAAGGGAAGAGGTGTTTCCCCTGACGGTTCACATACAGGCCACAGTGGAGCACCGAAGAAAACCCACTCAATACCGCCCATGTTGTCCAGGAAATCAACCCTCACAAATCCAAAAGAACAGGACCAGATAATTAATTGGATGACCTCTCAAGCGTCCAGCAGTGGGTTAAGCAGCACCAGCACATCACGCACGAGGTCCGAGTCCTCAGCCAGTTACAAGGAGCCAGTGGGCACAAAGCTGACACAACCGGCAGCGACACCACGCACACAACTGCCAAATAACCAGTCCGAAGAATTTCCTCAGGACACAATGGGGTATTCGCAGGAGCCATTCCCAGCCCAACAAACTTCCACCTTTCAAAGGTCAATGGAACAGCCAGAAATTTTGTGCCCGGATTCACAACCATTGACTGTGGGAAATGCACCGCGCACTGAAATGCAAGGCGAGTCCGAGGAGGACTTTGAAACCCAAATCCCAGAGCAAGTTGGGCAGGAGGGGTTTCAATTGCAGGAGGTCGGCCGAGAAGATCTTGAAGACGACGTTGGAGTGTGCTGCGCAGAGGTTGTTGTGGGGAGCTCTACTCCACGGCGGCGGCCCACAATCACATATGACGAGTTTGAGGAGATGGAAGAGGAGGAGGGTATGGACAATGTTGACAGAGACCCAGATTTTGTATGTGAAGGAGAACATCGCCGTCGTAGCAGCACAGATGAGTCTGTTGAAGAACCCACTGCTGCACGAGTTCGCCTTGTGCCACAAGGTAGGCGGCGCGAAATTTCAGGCACCACAAGCGTGGAAGTTCAAGTGAGACGCAAAAGAGGCGCAAACAGAAATCCCCAGCAAGGCAGGTGCTCCAAAGTCTGGCCTTTCTTTGAAGACTGCAGTGAGGATGGTACCATGGTGATTTGCAAGGTGTGCAAGACCCGCCTGAGCAGGGGGAAACATATTAACAACCTCTCCACCACCAGCATGACCCGCCACATGGTATCCAAACATCCCACTCTGTGGCCGCCAGGACAGGGTACCAGCAACACTGCCTCCCTTGGGGTCACCAGACTCACCACCAGACCCTCCTCAGCAGCAGCAGTAGCCCAGCCATTGCGTGGTTCACAACAACATTCACAAACATCAGACGACGCTGACACTGTCCCTTTCCGGAATCGTGCTCTTGAGGTCTCCCAGTCATCAAACACAACAACCAACAGCCGTTCAGTGTGCAGCCCTACGGTTCAGTTGTCTGTCTCGGAGATGCTTGAGCGCAAGAGGAAATTGCCAGCAAATGACCCCCGGGCCGTGGCACTAACAGCCAGCATAGCCAAGCTTCTGGCCTGCGAAGTGCTGCCATATCGAGTGGTGGAGACAAACCGCTTCAAGGGCATGATGTCAGTGGCCATCCCACGTTACGTGGTTCCCAGCCGCTACCACTTTGCGCGCTCTGCAGTGCCTGAGTTGCATGAGCACGTGGTCAGCAAAATAACCCGAAGCTTGAAGAATGCCGTTGCCTGCAAGGTTCACCTCACCACTGACACCTGGACGAGTGCGTTCGGCCAGGGTCGATACATCTCCCTTACCACGCACTGGGTGAACCTTGTGGAGCCTGGCAGCGATTCCTCACCTGCTACGGCGCGGGTGTTGCCCACGCCACAAACAGCTGCACCGCCGTCCCTCCTACTGGATAACAACAGCAGCACCTACCTCTCTGACTCCTTCTCCTCCAACGCATCTCAAAGCTGTACCTCATCCGGAAACGCTAACCCAGCAGCAGTAGGATCGTGGAAGCAGTGCAGCACAGCTGTTGGCATGCGTCAGCAAGCGTTGCTGAAGCTGATCTGCCTTGGGGATAAGCAGCACACAGGGGAGGAAATTTGGAGGGGAATAAAGGAACAGACGGATTTGTGGCTGGCACCGCTGGACCTGAAACCGGGCATGGTTGTGTGTGATAATGGGAGTAATCTCATTCGCGCTTTAAGGTTGGCTAAGCTGACACACATCCCTTGCCTGGCGCACGTGATGAACCTAGTAGTTCAGCGGTTCCTGAGGACATACCCAGGCGTGGCCGATCTTCTGTTGAAGGTACGACGAGTGGCCAAACATTGTAGAAATTCCAGTACTGCTTCGGGGGCACTCGCCAAGATGCAGGAGCGCTTCAATCTCCCCCACCATCCCTTGGTGTGATGTCCCTACGCGCTGGAATTCTACGCTGCACATGCTAGCCCGCTTTTGCGAGCAGAAGAGTGCAGTGGTCCAGTACATGACGGCGCAGTACCGAGGCGCATCCAGACAGCTGCCAAGCTTCTGTGGATCCGATTGGGCCAACATGTTGGACCTCTGCCAAGTCCTCCAAAATTTTGAGCAATCCACGTTGCGTGTGAGCAGTGACAACTCTTCAGTCAGCATTACCATACCACTGCTGTGTTTACTGAAGAAGTCAATGTTGAAAATCAAGGAAACAGCTGTCATGATGCAACTGGGGGAATCTGAAGGAGAAAACGATCAGCGTGATGGTACCAACATCAGGCCATCCGCCTCAGGAACTGCTGGCCCCAGCAGCTATGACGAAGAAGAGGAGGAGAAACAGCTGGAGTTGGAGCAGGAATTTCATGCCACCGCTGACGAGGGCCAGAGCGGTGCACGTTGGACTTCCACAATTCAGCGCGAATGGTCAGCAGAAGCAGACCAGGAAGAAGGTGACGACTATGATGCATCACAACAACTATCACAACGCTCACAAGAGGATGATGAGGATTCTGTCAGGACTCTGGCACACATGGCTCAATTCATGCTAGACTGCATTGAACGCGACCCACGCATTGTGCGCATTCTGGACAACACCAATTACTGGGTTTATACCCTTCTGGATCCACGGTACAAACACAATGTTCCAAAACTGCTTGAAGAAAGAGTCAGACAGGTCAAAATGGAAGAATACCAGCAGGCCCTTGTGGAGACTTTAGAGAGGAGATTGACATCCTCCCCCTGCCCGGCAGCCAGCGTTATGTCGGAACGCTGTTTCAGTGCTGCCGGAGGCATTGTCACAGATCGGCATATCCGCCTCTCCACAGAAAATGCAGACCGTCTGACTCAAATTAAAATGAATCAATCCTGGATTGGAAACGACTATGCAACACTCCTGGACCCCAACCAAGTAACATGAACAATGATCATCTGTGATGGGTTAGCGTTTCCGGTCCCTGTTTATTGAACCTCTTATCTGTATTACATTTATGACTGCATGGCGGCAAAAAGCATGCTATCCGCACGCTTCTTGTCCTCATGCAAGGCCTGGGTGGTTGTGTCTGAAAGCGTGGCCTTTTCCTCCTGCGCCTCCTCCTGTTCCATCACGTGTGCTGCTGCTGGGTTAGCGTTGCTGGTCCCTGTTTATGGAACCTCTTATCTTTATTACATTTATGACTGCATGGTGGCAAAAAGCATGCTATCCGCACGCTTCTTGTCCTCATGCAAGGCCTGGGTTGTTGTGTCTGAAAGCGTGGCCTTCTCCTCCTGCGCCTCCTCCTGTTCCATCACGTGTGCTGCTGCTGGGTTAGCGTTGCCGGTCCCTGTTTATGGAACCTCTTATCTTTATTACATTTATGACTGCATGGCGGTAAAAAGCATGCTATCCGCACGCTCCTTGTCCTCATGCAAGGCCTGGGTTGTTGTGTCTGAAAGCGTGGCCTTCTCCTCCTGCGCCTCCTCCTGTTCCATCACGTGTGCTGCTGCTGGGTTAGCGTTGCCGGTCCCTGTTTATGGAACCTCTTATCTTTATTACATTTATGACTGCATGGCGGCAAAATGCATGCTATCCGCATGCTTCTTGTCCTCATGCAAGGCCTGGGTTGTTGTGTCTGAAAGCGTGGCCTTCTCCTCCTGCGCCTCCTCCTGTTCCATCACGTGTGCTGCTGCTGGGTTAGCGTTGCCGGTCCCTGTTTATGGAACCTCTTATCTTTATTACATTTATGACTGCATGGCGGTAAAAAGCATGCTATCCGCACGCTCCTTGTCCTCATGCAAGGCCTGGGTTGTTGTGTCTGAAAGCGTGGCCTTCTCCTCCTGCGCCTCCTCCTGTTCCATCACGTGTGCTGCTGCTGGGTTAGCGTTGCCGGTCCCTGTTTATGGAACCTCTTATCTTTATTACATTTATGACTGCATGGCGGCAAAATGCATGCTATCCGCATGCTTCTTGTCCTCATGCAAGGCCTGGGTTGTTGTGTCTGAAAGCGTGGCCTTCTCCTCCTGCGCCTCCTCCTGTTCCATCACGTGTGCTGCTGCTGGGTTAGCGTTGCCGGTCCCTGTTTATGGAACCTCTTATCTTTATTACATTTATGACTGCATGGCGGTAAAAAGCATGCTATCCGCACGCTTCTTGTCCTCATGCAAGGACTGGGTTGTTGTGTCTGAAAGCGTGGCCTTCTCCTCCTGCGCCTCCTCCTGTTCCATCACGTGTGCTGCTGCTGGGTTAGCGTTGCCGGTCCCTGTTTATGGAACCTCTTATCTTTATTACATTTATGACTGCATGGTGGCAAAATGCATGCTACCTGTGCAAAGAAAAATGACATTTTCCGCATTTAAAAGACAGTTTTTCCTTTGAAACTTTACAATCAATTTTCTCAAAAACTATAAGCTCTTTTTCAAATATTTTTTTCCTCTTGTACCCACTCCCGAGGTGCACATACCCTGCAAATTTGGGGTATGTAGCCTGTAAGGAAGCTTTACAAAGCACGAAAGTTTGGGTCCCCATTGACTTTCATTATGTTCGGAGTTCGGCGCGAACACCCGAACATCGCGCCCATGTTCGGCGAACGTTCGCGACCCCGAACATCCAGGTGTTCGCCCAACACTAGTCACAACTGCTCCTAAGCTTTAATACACTAAGACTTTTATATAAAATGTACTACAAATGCTTTCAAATGTAATTTGACTTTTTTTTATAGAATACATTTTCAAAAGTGAATTATTGTATAGCTGAATTACAAGGAAAAGGCTAAAGTTTACCTAGAATAAAATATTGAATTAAATATTTCAACTATATTCACACTTCAGGTGTAGTGATGGCCCAAACTGTTCGCCCGGTGAATAGTTCACTGCGAATAATGCGTGTTCACGTTCGCGTCTATTTGCACACAAATAGCATGTTCGATTCTCCCCCTATACAATATAATGGAGCCAAAAATTGACCCCTCACCCCAGAGTCAGCAGACACATGGCAGCCAATCGGCTATCCCCCCCCCCCCCCCCCCTGGACTGCCCACCCCACCTATCAGAAAGCCAGCACAGCAGTCATTTTACACTCTGCTTGTGTGCTGTGTGAGGGAGACTAGGGAGAGAGCTGTACTGCTATTGGGGAAAGCATTAGTTACGCCTGTGTTCTGTGTACCCAGTGGAATTTCTTGCTGCTACAATACCAATTCCCCATCTATTTAACCCCAAGAGCCCTTCTAAAGGCTGTGATGTGATCTAGTGATATTGATGTTCAGTGTGTTCACACAGTGCGCTTTGGCTGTTGCAGACAGGTGCAGTCAGTACTTAGTGCTACAGTAGTTCACCCTTCTAAGGGCTGTTTTTCCTTTTTTTAAGGCTTCAGTGCAGAATCTGTGTTTTTTTGGTCACTAAACTGTCATTGAACTACCACAGTCCAACCATAGGGGCCGGAAAACTGTGATCGATGCACTCCTGGGAACATGTGCACAAGTACGACGGACACTACACAAAGATTGGCACTAAGAGGACTAACATTTATGTCCTGGAGGTGTCAACTAGCAAAACCAATGATTTGCTCACCTGACGTGATCACTAAAGCTCTTTGCGGTTGTTTGCGGTGCGGTAAACATGGCGTTTTGTCTGTCATTGTGAACCGGGCATAACCCTTATACTACCTTGTCGCTGTGTACGCATGCCGGACATTTTAAAGCACTTAATTCCACAAATTTAGGAACGTACTGTGATTTCTGCCCTTTAGAGAGTAAAACCCGACTCTGCGTCAACTACATATATTTTGAGGGGACTTTGCCATGGTTCCCCCTCCAGCATGCCAAGATCAAGGTGTTAGGCCCCTTGAAACAACTTTTCCATCGCGTTTGAGGCCAGAAACAGTCCCTATAGGCAGTGGCGTAGCTAAGAAGCTGTGGGCCCCAGTGCCAGTTTTGCATTGGGGCCCCCCAAGCTCTCTATGCATAACAATTGATACGCCACACCAAAAACAATCGAGGACAACCACAGTGTCAGAGGTGCAAGAAGGTGATGGGAAACAGTGTGTTGATGATCACTGATATACTAATCATCTATAGAAGTGAATATTATCAGCATAGGACAAATAGAGAGCTAATACTGTGGTTGAGAGTGGGCCCTGCGGGGCTCCTCTAGCCCAACGGCCCCGATGCGGATGCTACCTCTGCACCCCCTATTGCTACGCCACTGCCTATAGGTGTTAACATTTGCCTGCCCATTGAAGTCTATTGCGGTTCACAATTATTGAAGCCTCACAATAGACAGACAGAAAGTGTTATTAATTGGTTTTGTTTTGCGTAACTGTGGCACAGATGGGGTTAACATGGCCTCCTCAATCATTAGTTCACCACTCTTTTCATCTCGTTAGTCTCCTTACCTCAGCAGTCTTTTAAGAGCTCCAAGTACCTTAATTACTTCATCCAACAATAGAAGTGATATCACAGATGACCACTACTGTGTGGTGAATTTGATATTGTGCGTTAATGAGCACAGGATATATAAAAAAAAAATCAGGGTTACTAAGGTAGCGGCAGAGCTGAGGAAACTGCAAATTCAGGTCAATGTAACCTTTGTGGTGTGTCTCATACCGCCATGCTGTGAAAGTGAACCTACATTCAGTCACACGGCAACATGTTATACAAATTGGCCGCCAGAGTAAACCTGATATACTATTATCCTCCGATGTTTAGGAGCCATTATTGAGGCTCTGAAACAGAAAGCGAAAACACAAAACATCTCCTCGGTTAGGACATAAAAGGGGTGATACGTTTATGAAAGTTTTTTTTTACTAAGGAAAAAAAACGACATTCCATAATATCACTGTGACCTGTGCCCCTCTGCAAGCTTCTATCCAATTGTCTACTTGTCCCATCAGCTATATTGGCAATCACTTAATGACCCGGTGCTCTCAGGGCTTGTACATCTACCCATTAATGTCCATCAGGCACAACTGCAACAGATACAATTATGAGTATACATAGCATTCTATATACGGTCATCTGGTATAAATAGATTCCTTCAAAATGAATATGTGTAAGTCTTGTGGATTGATAGCAAATACCATATACAAAGCCATGTCTTTCATAACTGATAATACAACAAGATCTACACCACGCCCACTCTTTGGTCATACAATGAAAAGGGATTGGTGAATTCCTGGTTGTAATTTTTATTTTTTAACTTTAAGAAAAGAGTGCAGCATAACAAAATCACTGAATATATTCATGGTGAAGGGCTGCATTTTAATTAATGTGTACCTGAGAGCAGTACAATGGCATAGCTAGAGATTATGGGGCCCCATAGTAAAACTTTCATGGGACACACAAATGTAGGCACTCTTTAGCTATGCCACCTGGATATGAGCAGAGCAGTTTCTAGGCTAAAATGCATCCAGGGCAAGGGTGTTAAAATTGTGTGTAGATAGGTAGGGGCCCTCCAGTATAGGTTAGATTAGGTAGGTGCCCCCCAGTATAGGTTTGATTAGTTAGGTGCCCCCCAGTGTGGTTAGATTAGTTAGGTGCCCCCCAGTATAGGCTAGATTAGGTAGGTGCCCCCCCCAGTGTGGTTAGATTAGGTAGATGCCCCCCAGTGTGGTTAGATTAGGAAGGTGGCCCCCAGTATAGGTTAGATAGTTAGCTGCCCCCCCCCCCCAGTATGGAGGGGGGAGTCATCAGCCGCGGGGAGGGCAGCCCGACCTCTCCCTCCCTTCCTCTCTGCAGGCCGCCCTCCGTGCTCCCCCCTCCAAGTGTGACTGCAGAGTGAGCGCTGTATACAGAGCGCAACTCACCTCCCTGGTTCCAATCGCCGCCGTTCTTCTCTTCTGTCTTCTCCTCATAGCCGCTGATACACACGCTGCTTCCGGCTAAGCAGGAAGCATACCACTGCATTCTCCCGCCTGCTAGAACAGAAGAAAGCCGTCACCCACTACCTCTACAACTACAGTAGAATGAAACAGTCTGGGAAGATGGGGATGTTCTGGCCCGACAACTGGACACTGATGAAAAATGCATGCAGGCTCATGCGGCCGTTTGAGGAGGTGACCAACCTGGTGAGCCGCAGTGAGGGCACCATCAGCGACTTAATTCCCTACGCTTACTTCTTGGAGCGTGCTGTGCGTAGAGTGGCGGATGAAGCTGCGAATGAGTGTGACCAGGAACTGTTACGGCAGGAACAGGCATGGGACCAATTTTCATCAGACCCAGCTGTTTCCTCAACACCTGCGGCAGCACAGAGGGGGGAGGAGGAGGAAGAAGAGAAGTCGTGTGCAGAAGATGAGTCAGACTCAGAGGATGATGAGCAAGGTGTTTCTTTGGGGGAGGAGGAGGAGGAGGGGACGGCGGCAGGAGAACACCCGCAGCAGGCGTCGCCGGGGGCTTGTGCTGCTCAACCTTCCCGTGGTATTGTTCGCGGCTGGGGGGAGGAGGTTGACTTACGTGACGTCACTGAGGAAGAGCAAGAGGAGATGGAGGGTACTGGATCCGACTTTGTGCAGATGTCGTCTTTTATGCTGTCCTGCCTGTTGAGGGACCCCCGTATAAAAAGCCTCAAGGGGAATGAGCTGTACTGGGTGGCCACACTACTAGACCCTCGGTACAGGCACAAAGTGGCGGACCTGTTACCAACTCACCGGAAGGTGGAAAGGATGCAGCACATGCAGAACCAGCTGTCAACTATGGTTTACAATGCCTTTAAGGGTGATGTGACAGCACAACGCCAGCAAGGTACCACTGCCACTAATCCTCCTCCCGTGTCCACGCAGTCAAAGACAGGACGCTCCAGCGATCTCATGGTGATGTCGGACATGCGGACGTTCTTTAGTCCAACGCCTCGCCGTAGCCCTTCCGGATCCACCCTCCACCAACACCTGGAACGGCAGGTAGCCGACTACCTGGCCTTAAGTGTGGATGTAGACACTGCTGTGAACAGCGATGAGGAACCCTTGAACTACTGGGTGCGCAGGCTTGATCTGTGGCCAGAGCTGTCCCAATTTGCCATCCAACTTCTCTCCTGCCCTGCCGCAAGCGTCCTGTCAGAAAGGACCTTCAGCGCAGCTGGAGGCATTGTCACTGAGAAGAGAAGTCGCCTAAGTCACAAAAGTGTTAAGTACCTCACCTTTATCAAAATGAATGAGGCATGGATCCCGGAGGGCTGCTGCTCGCCCCAAGACTAAGTCAGTCCCCGCACACACAGCATCTCTGCCTGCACGCCGTGTGACTGGCTGCCTGGCCTGCCCCAAGAAGACTAAGTCGCTCCCAGTCCCTCCACACAGCATGTCTGCCTGCAGGCCGCTTGACTACCTTCTCCGCCACCACCAACAGGGTCCGGGACTCCAGGCGGATTGCTGAATTTTTTAGGCCGCTGCTAGCAGCGGCCGCTGTAATAATTTTTCTGGTGCGTGTACATGACTGCCTAATTTTTCTGGCTGCACTGCGGGCAGCTGCAACAACAAAAGAAAAGGCATGTACATGCGCCCATTCCCCTTCGTGATCATTACCTTGCCGTGGTGAAGGGGCTTGCGTATCACAATGAAGCAATGACCGGCGCCTAGATGAGTGTCTCGGGGGGCACACAAAAGATAATAAGGTCGTTGCTTCATTGTGGTCAGACCAAATTTGATCAGCTGGACAGTCACTGTTCTGTCATTCAGCTACATCAGCCAGGCGACCATATGGGCTGTAAAGCCACCAAAACCTGCACTCTCGCCATGGTGCGCACCAGTCCAGCACGGCCGTCACTACACAAACAGCTGTTTGCGGTGCGTTACACGGTGAGTTTGGTGTGTCAGTGTGAAGCAGTACCTTAATTACACTACCTGATTGATGTATACACATGCAAGATGTTTTAAAGCACTTTAGGCCTGTCATTTAGCATTCAGTGTGATTTCTGCCCTTTAAAACGCTGCTTTGCGTCAAATCCAGATTTTTCCCGGGGACTTTTGGCGTGTATCCCACTCCGCCATGCCCCCCTCCAGGTGTTAGACCCCTTGAAACATCTTTTCCATCACTTTTGTGGCCAGCATAATTTTTTTTTTTTTTTCAAAGTTCGCATTCCCATTGAAGTCTATTGCAGTTCGCGAACTTTAATGCGAACCGAACCTTCCGCGGAAGTTCGCGAACCCGGTTCGTGAACCTAAAATCGGAGGTTCGGCCCAACTCTACTGAGCACATAGTTCCACTGGATGCAACTTTTCACCTGCCAGTCATCCGCAGCTGTCTCCGAGTGCCTGCCTACTCTCCCACAAGCCGCGGCTATTGCTACACCTCTGAAACAGTAATAAGAAAGATTTTATACTTACCCGTGGCTTCCTCCAGCCCTGTGAGCAGCACTGCTGCGTCCCTTGCCATCCTCCCAGGTGGCCCAGTTTGGTCACAATCAACCCTGATAACTGGCTCAGACTCAGACGCGTCAGTCTGGCTTTTCTACGCATGCACAGACAGCCGCGCATGCATAGAAGAGCCTGATTGGTGCGACCGAGCCAGATTACTGGGGCTTATTATGGCTGAAGTTGAGTTGTTTTATTCCTCTAGCTCAGGCATTTTCTATACTAGGGTTCCATGGAGCCCCAGGGTTCCTTGAGGACATTGCAGGGGTTTCCTGGCATTTTTTACCTCGGGGAGACTGGCTTTAGTTGGTGGGGTGAAAAAAGTACCTCCTTGGCTCCTATATAAAAAGGCTAAATTGTGGATCAGTATAATAAGAAGCACAGCAATAAAAACTTATGATGGTGAGGCAGTATGATTGTATAGAACTATAATAAGAGACATTAACACAGGCTACTATAAAAGTGAGCACTATAGAGGAGGGAAATAAAATGGGGCCTAACAAGGAGGTAAGATACCTCCTGCATTTATTTACAGTGGCTTGCAAAAGTATTCGGCCCCTTGTAGTTTTCCACATTTTGTCACATTACTGCCACAAACATTCATCAATTTTATTGGAATTCCACGTGAAAGCCCAATACAAAGTGGTGTACATGTGAGAAGTGGATCGAAAATCATACATCATTCCAAACATTTTTTACAAATAAATAACTGCAAAGTGGGGTGTGCGTAATTATTTAGCCCCCTGAGTCAATACTTTGTGGAACCACCTTTTGTTGCAATTACAGCTGCCAGTCTTTTAGGGTATGTCTCTACCAGCTTTGCACATCTAGAGACTGAAATCCTTGCCCATTCTTCTTTGCAAAACAGCTCCAGCTCAGTCAGATTAGATAGACAGCGTTTGTGAACAGCAGTTTTCAGATCTTGCCACAGATTCTCGATTGGATTTAGATCTGGACTTTGACTGGGCCATTCTAACACATAGATATGTTTTGTTTTAAACCATTCCATTGTTGCCCTGGCTTTATGTTTAGGGTCATTGTCCTGCTGGAAGGTGAACCTCCACCCCAGTCTCAAGTCTTTTGCAGTCTCCAAGAGGTTTACTTCCAAGTTTGCCCTGTATTTAGCTCCATCCATCTTTGGGATGCCGCAGGAACTGATGACAACATTCTATACTGCCACCATTGAGTCAATTCTTTGCTCCTCCATAGTCGTCTGGTAGACAGGCGCTACTGCGAGCGACAGACTCAAACTTCAGAGAGTTATCGATACCGCGGAGAGAATCATTGGGTCACCCCTTCCACCTCTTGACCTCTTACACACCCCCAGACTGTGGTCAAGAGCAAATAAAATACGAAATGACCCCTCTCACTCCGGCAGTCGCTACTTTGTCCGCCTGCCTTTGGGTCGCCGCTACAGATCCATCCCCACCAAGACCAGCAGACATCTAAATACTTTCTTTCCCCAAGCCATCCGCTTGCTGAACTCGAGCCACCACCCTCGCAAAGCACGGTAGACTTGCACTGCTGCCCATATCATATCATGTTGTAACCTTGAAGTAAATGCTTGTTAGATGTAATCCCTCTGTCGCCTAAAACTAGATTGTATCTATCGCATTGTCTTTTGATCTGTTTTTACTTTCTTCTAATCTGTGTGTATAACAAACTTTCCAGGCCGTGTGTTCCACAAAAAATTCCGGGTGCGATGTTTGTCGCACTCAGCGAATAAACTGATTTTGATTCTGATCTTCCCATCAACTCTGACCAGTTTCCCTGTCCCTGCTGAAGAGATGCACCCCCCGAGCATGATGCTGCCACCACCATATTTGACAGTGGGGAGTGTGTGTTTAGAGTGAAGTGCAGTGTTAGTTTTCCGCCACACATAGCGTTTTGCATTTTGGCCAAAAAGTTCCATTTTGGTCTCATCTGACCAGAGCACCTTCTTCCACATGTTTGCTGTGTCCCCCACATGGCTTGTGGCAAACTGCAAACGGGACTTCTTATGCTTTTCTGTTAACAATGGCTTTTTTGCCACTCTTCCATAAAGGCCAACTTTGTGCAGTACATGACTAATAGTTGTCCTATGGACAGAGTCTCCCACTTGAGCTGTAGATCCAGAGTCACCATGGGCCTCTTGACTGCATTTCTGATCAGCGCTCTCCTTGTTCGGCCTGTGAGTTTAGGTGGACGGCCTTGTATTGGTAGGTTTACAGTTGTGCCATACTCCTTCCATTTCTGAATGATCGCTTGAACAGTGCTCCGTGGGATGTTCAAGGCTTTGGAAATATTTTTGTAGCCTAAGCCTGCTTCAAATTTCTCAATAACTTTATCCCTGACCTGTCTGATGTGTTCTTTGGACCTTATGGTGTTGTTGCTCCCAATATTCTCTTAGGCCTAGTGCACACCAAAAACCGCTAGCAGATCCGCAAAATGCTAGCAGATTTTGAAATGCTTTTTCTTCTTTTTCTGTAGCGTTTCAGCTAGCATTTTGCGGTTTTGTGAAGCGTTTTTGGTGTAGTAGATTTCATGTATTGTTACAGTAAAGCTGTTACTGAACAGCTACTGTAACAAAAAACGCCTGGCAAACCGCTCTGAAGTGCCGTTTTTCAGAGCGGTTTGCGTTTTTCCTATACTTAACATTGAGGCGGAAACTCCTCCCCAATCCAAAATCTGCAGCAGCCTGGGAGTATGCGTTTCTGCAAAACGCCTCCTGCTCTGGTGTGCACCAGCCCATTGAAATACATTACCCAAGCGTATCCGCAGCCGCAAGCGGATCGCAAAACGCAGCCGAACCGCTCTGGTGTGTACTAGGCCATAGACAACCTCTGAGGCCCTCACAGAGCAGCTGTATTTGTACTGACATTAGATTACACACAGGTGCACTCTATTTAGTCATTAGCACTCATCAGGCAATGTCTATAGGCAACTGACTGCACTCAAATCAAAGGGGGGCAAATAATTATGAACACACCACTTTGCAGTTATTTATTTGTAAAAAATGTTTGGAATCATGTTTGATTTTCGTTCCACTTCTCATGTGTACACCACTTTGTGTTGGTCTTTCATGTGGAATTCCAATAAAATTGATTCATGTTTGTGGCAGTAATATGACAAAATGTGGAAAACTTCAAGGGGGCCGAATACTTTTGCAACCCACTGTATGTCTTTATTACGTATACCCTGAGACAGATTGATTTTTCTGGGAACGTCCACTAACTTTTCTTCACTACTGCAGAGACCTTTAGAGCTCGGCACTCCTAACCCTTACAGAACGAAAAAAGAAAAAAAGCAACACAGCCTAGTTCTATGTAGGATTGCAACTATACAAGTGTCCAAGTGTGGTCTTCAGGCTGCACTACCCCCACAGCAAAAACGGAGGTGCAAGGTCAGTCCACCAGAGCACTAGGTCATACCTCCAGTATGAAGTCCACAAGGACCAGCACACACAGATTTCTTCCAAACTTCATAGAAATCGTTATTAAAAAATCTTCAGAATCACAAACCTTAAAGGACATCCAAGGTGATGTGACACTATGAGATAGCCATGTATCTGTACAGTGCCAAGCACACAAATAACTAGGCTATGTTCCTTTTTGTCTTTCTCTGCCTGAAAGAGTTAAACATCGGGTTTGCAAGTGACCGTTTCATGTCCGGGTCGGGACTGGGTCGGACCGGGTCAGACTATAGGATAACCCTCACTCAATTACAGCCATACAACACTTTCCTGTCAGTATGGCTTCTGAGAGCAGGAAAGAGATAAAAAAGGTCAATCATTTATATATTTGAGTTCTGACATACTTTAATTTAGGTGTCGTTGAGCAGAGACAATCAAACAATAAAAACCTAAAAACTAGATATAAATATAAAATAAAACTGTGGGATATCTAAAAAAGTCATTTTTAGGAGGAGGTTGATATACAATTGTTTTTCTCATCAGTTTATTTTCACCTCGGATATCCTTTAAACACATGAGCCGTCACAGGGACAATCCAGATGGTCAATGTCCATCGAAAGCCTAGTCTCTAAGCAGACGGAATATTGATAGCAATCGGGTAGACACAGGTCACCATTGTAAAGTGCACTTCGCTTGAGGATGGGCTGGACGCCCGAAACAGCTCTTGGCCAGTGTCTGTCGCAGTGATGTTTGGACTTCTTATACAATGGTGACCTGTGCCTACCCGACTGCTATAAATACTCTGTCTGTTTGGGGACTAGGCTACTGATGCAAATAGAGAAAAGGCAGAGTCTCTACCTGGATTTGAGGCCATTTGTCTGTGGTACTTTCAATAAACCGGCCAGTAGGCCTCAAATCTAGGTAGAGACCCATCCTTCTCTCTATCTGCCTGAAGTAGCGCTTAGGGGGATAGGGGTGTTGACTGGTTGACTCCCTGGCAGGGACGTAGCAATAGGGGTTGCAGAGGTTGCGACCGCATCGGGGCCCTTGGGCTAGAGGGGCCCTGAAGGGCCCTTCCTCAACTACAGTATTAGCTCTCTATTGGTCCTGTGCTCATAATAATCACCTCTATAGATGCTTTGAATAGTGGTAATCATTAACAAACTGTTTCCCATCCCCTACTTGCACCTCTGACACTGTAGTTGCCATTGGCAGGTTTTGGTGCGCCGTATCAATTGTTATGTATAGAGTGCTTGGGGGGCCCCATTGTTAAACTTGCACCGGGGCCCACAGCTCCTTAGCTACGCCACTGCTCCCTGGTCCTGGAATACATTGGGTTGAAGTGCTGAGACTATCTCTATTGCATTGGACTAGGCTACTGATGGACATTGACAGTCTTTGGCGGTTATCGTACTGCTGGATTGTCCCTGCGGCGGCTCACGTGTTGTAATGTTTGTGATTCTGAAGATTTTTCGGTAAAGATTTCTATGAAGTTTGGAAGAAATCTCTAAGTGTGCTGGTCCTTGTGGACTTTGGACTGGAACTATACATACACATGTTTATTCTACATGTCACTGCTGATACCTTTTTAATGTCACTAGTTCATAAAAATATAGTTTAGCTCTTAAGCTATTTCCAGAAACCAAAATGGCCCTGTCCTTGCATTTTGGCATTTTTTTTTTTTTGTCTCTTCTAAAGTTTTATAACATGACAGGTTACCTTTAAAACTGGGTAGAATTTGTTGATATTACCTGACAATAAAGCAGAGCGACCCTACCACCCAGATCCATCAATCATTCAGCCGCTTATGGCCCTGCACAGCACCGTTAACGACATCTCAGCGGACATAAGGAAGAGCGTGGTCATCTGATTTTTCTCTGGCTTTTAATCTCAACAATAAATAAGACTTTCTGTCTCCAGCTTTTCTTCCCGATATAGATAAACTCTCTATATATAAAAATCCTGTTCCTGCCTGGATTTCTGCACATCCCAGCTAGGTTTCCAGTAGAACTTTGGAAACTTCCCTAGAGCAAAGTCTATTTATACGACACTCCGCGTCTTCACAAAGCACGGTCTGCCTTAGCAGATTAACTGGAATCTTTAAAGGACCACTGTCGTGAAAATCTTAAAATTTCAAATATATGTAAACCTATACAGATAAGAAGTATGTTTCTTCCAGAGTAAAATGAGCCATAAATTACTTTTCTACTAAGTTGCTGTCACTTCCAGTAAGTAGTAGGAATCTGACATTACCAACAGGTTTTGGGCTAGTCCATCTCTCCATAGGGGATTCTCAGTATAGGCTTTATTCTTTATAAAGACACACCCTGAAAATTTTTTATACAAAGATGCTGGTCAGCCTCCATGCTCAGTGTACACTTTTTTTTGGCAGTTGAACAGAGCAACTTCCATTCACCAAGTGCTTTTGAAAATAAAGAAAACCCTGAGAACCCCTCCATGAGGAGATGGCCTAGTCCAAAACCTGTCAGTTCTGTCAGATTTCTACTACTTACTGTCAATGACAGCAACCAAGGAGAAAAGTAATATATGGCTCATTTTACTCTGAAGAAACCTACTTCTTATCTGTATATGTTAACATATATTTTAAATGTAAAGATTTTCGTGACAGTGGTCCTTTAAATGTAAGTGGATTTAAATGTCATTGTGGAAAATTCCCATCTGAAATATTTGCAGTGAGTCAACTTCCGGATACACAAATTGATCCTCATTAAATAGCAAACATCTAAATTAGGATATAATTTAGAGTTTGTTTAATGGTTGTTCTGGGGTGCCTCTGGGAATCTGTTGCTTATTTACTTCAATTATAAAAATGAAATTTTTCATGAAGTTTTCCTACAGAATAAAGAGCCTACTTTTCACACCAAAGACACTGCTTGCTAATTATTCATACTCAGAATAGACCCACAAAAGAGGAAGGCAAATTATTTATACAGCTATATTTAGCCACTTTTAGCATTTGCAAAGCTGTTGTTAAAACACAAAGTTAAGGCGAGTTGCCTCGCATTATCATGGAGATCTGGCAATTAATGCCGCCAAGTAGTTGATACTGAAACTCGAAATTCCGCATGAAAACTTCAGAGCCGTCAATCACTTTAGTGAGTTTCGGGACTCGATGTGTCTGCCGGCAACCTGTGTGTGTATTTTTTTTTTTTTAAGTCCTGTGGATTTCCAAGGCATTTTTTTGAAAATTAAAATATTCATAAACCTTGGATGTGATTGACAGGCTATTGTTCATCTGCCACAGTAATTTCAAGACAATCTTTTTCACTGTGCTGAAAGTTTAAGTGGCTTTCTGTAAAATATGAAGCCATATATGTAAAATAGAATTTTTTTTTTATTATTTTAAACTTAGGACATCATAATTATGATCCATCATAATACATTTGCACATCTATTTAAAATGTATATTCAAATATATTGAAAATTAATATTCAAAAAGCAGCCAGAATCCACCTTTACTGATGGCTACATGTCCACCTACATCCAACTCTACCGTAACACCATACTCTGCGGTCTACTATAAACTAAAGTGGAGCTTCTCCACTCCCCACTAAACTCTACTGCCCGTGTCATCCACCTCTCCTCCCGCTTCTCTGAGGCAGCCCCTCTCTACCAATTTCTCTATTGGCTACCTGTTACCCAAAGGATCCTCTACATGAGTTGTCACATCCTTACATTTCCTCACTCATCTGCAGATACCATCCCACCTGGAACCTTCACTCCTCCCAAAAAGACCCTCTTGTTTGGTGTCAGCAAGCACCGCTATTCTGATTATTGTGTGATCTGCAGAATCACCAATAATGCAGATGCTATACCTGATTATATGGTGATCTGCAGAATCACCAATAATGCAAGTATAGCGTCACACGATACAATCGTACGCAAGAGGGTGCAATAGAGTATCTCTATAGGGCACAGAGATACAACCTCCAGCAAGCTGGAACAGCAGACAACAATAATAATATACAGTGTAAATTCAAGTCTGTGGAAATCTCCACCACACCGTAATTCCTCAGAGGTGTGGTTACCTCTGAATGGGAACCCTGTGTGTGAGATCCTCCAAAGGACGGAGTGGAGGAGTCTCGGCCTCTAGCAGCAAGGGTTTGCTAGTGGCGGTCGTCTCAAAGAGGCAAGCCTCTGATAGAACCCTACAGTGGGAGACGTTCCACTGAAGGGAGAAAGGTCAGACAAAATGAGGTTCGGCAACAGATCAGGCGGCAGCAGTACAGAAACGTGAGACAAGAGAATAGTCGGAAATCAAGCCAATAGTCGATAACGGTACGGGCTTGCAAAGTACAAAATCAGGAAGCAGAGGAGTAGTCAAGACAGGCACAGAATCATACACGATAAATCAAACAGTAATAATATGTGTATATATTGGCGATAAACCAATATATAACACAATATCAGAGACAAGGCTGACTAGGTCTGAGTGCTGTCACAGGGTATCGCAAACACACACGAAGTGTGACTGAAAAGCACTTCCTTATATACTGCCTGGGAGAGAAGTCTCCACCCCAGGCAGCAACCAATCAGAGCAGGCTAAAATGTCAGCTGATCTCCAGGTCAGCTGACACGCTTCCTAGGAGTATAAAGGTGTGTCTGTCTGGTGCGCCCGCCCCCTAGAGGCAAGATGGCAGAGTCCTGGTGAGCAGCATGCTGGTGAGTTTGGAGCAGGGCAGACGGGTTTGCGCAGCGGATGCGGACGAATTTCCGCATCCCACGTTGGAAAGTCCGCTTGCCGGATTGGATGCGACCATATTTGCGCAATCCATCCGGCATTGCGGATTTTTCGTTACACTTGTCCTCTACTTTAGTCATCTCATCTCAGTCTGGCATCCGGGACGTCTCACGAGCATTAGCTCTCCTTTGGAATGCTCTCCCTTAACCAGTCCATCATTCTCTGAGCCTGGAGACCTTGCACTCTCAAAACACACCTGTTCAGACAAGCCTATCATTGGCTATAGGCAGTTTACTGCCTTATCCGCTAACCCTTGTCTCCTTCCCTAATGTCTCCAACCCACTACCCTCTAGATTGTAAGCTGGCTGGCTGTTTTTGATTCTGATGTCATTTATCACATGACCATGCACCAGAATAGGTGACATCTCAAACCCCCCTAAGGTCCCCCTGCACTCTGCAATCCCTCATAAATCACAGCCACGCTGCTGACAAACAGCTTGTCAGAGCTGGCTGTGTTTATCTCTATAGTGTCAGTCTGCTGCTCTCCCCGCCTCCTGCAGAACTCCAGTCCCCGCCTGCATCCCTTCCCTCCCTGCTGATTGGAGGGAAGGGACAGGGGCAGGGACCAGAGCTATGCAGGAGGCGGGGGAGCAGCTGAGACTGACACTACAGATGTAAACACAGCCTCACAGCACGACTGTGATTTATAAGGGATTGCAGAGTGCAGGGGGACCTTAGTGGGGTTTGGGATAGCAACAGAGGCTGGGCTGTATAGGCAGATCCAGCCTCTGTATGCAGATAACATTCTTTAAACACACCTCGGGTTCTCTTTAATTGTTATGTGATCACAGTAGAAATGAAGGAGGCACTCAAATGGTGAATAAACTGGGGTTTATAGAAAAGGTAGCAAACACAATATGTTTCGGGGTAATCCCCTTCCTCAGATGTATCCCTGAGTCTGTTGTGTATTATGTACAGCACTATGACAGATGTTTGCACTATATAAATAAAAAATAATAGTAATACAATTCAGCACCATAGCTCCTTCTTGCATATGCACACACCTGTATACATGCCCCCTGGTATGCTGCTTAAAGAGAAACTATCAAAGAATATGTCCTTCTGTAAACCCCACATACCTACAGTAGTGTTGGGCGAACAGTGTTCGCCACTGTTCGGGTTCTGCAGAACATCACCCTGTTCGGGTGATGTTCGAGTTCGGCCGAACACCTTATGGTGTTCGGCCAAACCGTTCGGCCACATGGCCGAACTAAGAGCGCATGGCCTAACGTTCCCCGAACGTTCGGCTAGCGCTGTGATTGGCTGAACGGGTCACGTGGTTCGGACCCGAACACGCTCTGATTGGCCGAACTGTCACGTGGTTCGGGTAAATAAATACCCGAACCACGTCAATCTCCGCCATTTGTCTGTGGGTTTAGCTTTGGGTAGGCAGGCAGGGTAGTTCGCGCTCCAGCCACGCTAGCCAGGGTCCCCCCAGTCATTGTGTCGCTGCTGGGAATAGTAGTACACCGCTCGCTCAGCCACACTATATAGCATTCTGTTTACTGCCACTCTGTGTACCTCGCTCAGCCACACTATATAGCATTCTGTTTACTGTTCTGTGTCTGCTGGGAATAGTAGTACACCGCTCGCTCAGCCACACTATATAGCATTCTGTTTACTGCCACTCTGTGTACCTCGCTCAGCCACACTATATAGCATTCTGTTTACTGTTCTGTGTCTGCTGGGAATAGTAGTACACCGCTCGCTCAGCCACACTATATAGCATTCTGTTTACTGCCACTCTGTGTACCTCGCTCAGCCACACTATATAGCATTCTGTTTACTGTTCTGTGTCTGCTGGGAATAGTAGTACACCGCTCGCTCAGCCACACTATATAGCATTCTGTTTACTGCCACTCTGTGTACCTCGCTCAGCCACACTATATAGCATTCTGTTTACTGTTCTGTGTCTGCTGGGAATAGTAGTACACCGCTCGCTCAGC
Organism: Hyperolius riggenbachi; assembly: GCF_040937935.1. NCBI lineage: Eukaryota > Metazoa > Chordata > Amphibia > Anura > Hyperoliidae > Hyperolius > Hyperolius riggenbachi. Next base: position 71,047,017 of record NC_090655.1, read on the forward strand.
CACACTATATAGCATTCTGTTTACTGCCACTCTGTGTACCTCGCTCAGCCACACTATATAGCATTCTGTTTACTGTTCTGTGTCTGCTGGGAATAGTAGTACACCGCTCGCTCAGCTACACTATATAGCATTCTGTTTACTGCCACTCTGTGTACCTCGCTCAGCCACACTATATAGCATTCTGTTTACTGTTCTGTGTCTGCTGGGAATAGTAGTACACCGCTCGCTCAGCCACACTATATAGCATTCTGTTTACTGCCACTCTGTATACCTCGCTCAGCCACACTATATAGCATTCTGTTTACTGTTCTGTGTCTGCTGGGAATAGTAGTACACCGCTCACTCAGCCACACTATATAGCATTCTGTTTACTGCCACTCTGTGTACCTCGCTCAGCCACACTATATAGCATTCTGTTTACTGTTCTGTGTCTGCTGGGAATAGTAGTACACCGCTCGCTCAGCCACAATATATAGCATTCTGTTTACTGCCACTCTGTGTCTGCTGGGAACAGTAGTACACCGCTCACCCGCCACTGTATAGCATTGTGCTCTGTGTCGCTGCTGGGAATAGTGGTACACCGCTCACCCGCCACTGTATAGCATTGTGCTCTGTGTTGCTGCTGGGAATAGTGGTACACCGCTCACCCACCACTGTATAGCATTTCTGTACTGCCACTGTACTGCTGCCAGTCAGCGTGTACTTTAAGGATAAGTGAAATGAGTAAGAAATCCGGTGAAAGAGGGAGGGGCAAGGGAAGAGGTGTTTCCCCTGACGGTTCACGTACAGGCCACAGGGGAGCACCCAAGAAAACCCACTCAATACCGCCCATGTTGTCCAGGACAACAACCCTCACAAATCCAAAAGAACAGGACCAGATAATTACTTGGATGACCTCTCAAGCATCCAGCAGTGGATTAAGCAGCACCAGCACATCACGTACGAGGTCCGAGTCCTCAGCCAGTTACAAGGAGCCAGTGGGCACAAAGCTGACACAACCGGCAGCGACACCACGCACACAACTGCCAGATAACCAGTCCGATGAATTACCTCAGGACACAATGGGGTATTCGCAGGAGCTATTCCCAGCCCAACAAACTTCCACCTTTCAAAGGTCAATGGAGGAACAGCCAGAAATGTTGTGCCCGGATTCACAACCATTAACTGTGGGAAATGCACCGCGCACTGAAATACAAGGCGAGTCCGAGGAGGACTCGGAAACCCAAATCCCAGAGCAAGTTGGGCAGGAGGGGTTGCAATTGCAGGAGGTCGGCCGACAAGATCTGGAAGATGACGTTGGAGTGAGCTGCGCAGAGGTTGTTCTGGGGAGCTCTACTCCACGGCGGCGGCCCCCCACAATGACATATGACGAGTTTGAGGAGATGGAAGAGGAGGGTATGGACAATGTGGACATAGACCCAGATTTTGTTTGTGAACGAGAACATCGCCGTCGTAGCAGCAGCACAGATGAGTCTGTTGAAGAACCCACTGCTGCACGAGTTCGCCTTGTGCCACAAGGTAGGCGGCGCGCAATTTCAGGCACCACAAGCGTGGAAGTTCAAGTGAGAGGCAAAAGAGGCGCAAACAGAAATCGCCAGCAGGGCAGGTGCTCCAAAGTCTGGGCTTTCTTTGAAGACTGCACTGAGGATGGTACTATGGCGATTTGCAAGGTGTGCAAGACCCGCCTGAGTAGGGGGAAAAGTATTAACAACCTCTCCACCACCAGCATGAGCCGCCACATGCTATCCAAACATCCCACTCTGTGGGCAAACGCGGCAGGACAGGGTACCAGCAACACTGCCTCCCTTGGGGTCACCAGACTCACCACCAGACCCGCCTCAGCAGCAGCAGTAGCCCAGCCATTGCGTGGTTCACAACATTCACAAACATCAGATGCTGACACTGTCACTTTCCGGAGTAGTGCTCTTGAGGTCTCCCAGTGTTCATCAAACACAACAACCAACAGCCCTTCAGTGTGCAGCCCTACGATTCAGTTGTCTGTCTCGGAGATGTTTGATCGCAAGAGGAAATTGCCAGCAAATGACCCCCGGGCCGTGGCAGTAACAGCCAGCCTAGCCAAGCTTCTGGCCTGCAAAATGCTGCCATATCGAGTGGTGGAGACAAACAGCTTCAAGGGCATGATGTCAGTGGCCATCCCACGTTACGTGGTTCCCAGCCGCTACCACTTTGCGCGCTCTGCAGTGCCTGAGTTGCATGAGCACGTGGTCAGCAAAATAACCCGAAGCTTGAAGAATGCCGTTGCCTGCAAGGTTCACCTCACCACTGACACCTGGACGAGTGCGTTCGGCCAGGGTCGATACATCTCCCTTACCGCGCACTGGGTGAACCTTGTGGAGCCTGGCAGCGATTCCTCACCTGCTACGGCGCGGGTGTTGCCCACGCCGCAAACAACTGCACCGCCGTCGCTCCCACTGGATAACAACAGCAGCACCTACCTCTCTGACTCCTTCTCCTCCAACGCTTCTCAAAGCTGTACCTCATCCGGAAACGCTAACCCAGCAGCAGTAGGATCGTGGAAGCAGTGCAGCACAGCTGTTGGCATGCGTCAGCAAGCGTTGCTGAAGCTGATCTGCCTTGGGGATAAGCAGCACACAGGGGAGGAAATTTGGAGGGGAATAAAGGAACAGACGGATTTGTGGCTGGCACCGCTGGACCTGAAACCGGGCATGGTTGTGTGTGATAATGGGAGTAATCTCATTCGCGCTTTAAGGTTGGCTAAGCTGACACACATCCCTTGCCTGGCGCACGTGATGAACCTAGTAGTTCAGCGGTTCCTGAGGACATACCCAGGCGTGGCCGATCTTCTCTTGAAGGTGCGACGAGTGGCCAAACATTGTAGAAATTCCAGTACTGCTTCGGGGGCACTCGCCAAGATGCAGGAGCGCTTCAATCTCCCCCACCATCGCTTGCTGTGTGATGTCCCTACGCGCTGGAATTCTACGCTGCACATGCTAGCCCGCTTTTGCGAGCAGAAGAGTGCAGTGGTCCAGTACATGACGGCGCAGTACCGAGGCGCATCCGGACAGCTGCCAAGCTTCTGTGGATCCGATTGGGCCAACATGTTGGACCTCTGCCAAGTCCTCCAAAATTTTGAGCAATCCACGTTGCTTGTGAGCAGTGACAACTCTTCAGTCAGCATTACCATACCACTGCTGTGTTTACTGAAGAAGTCAATGTTGAAAATCAAGGAAACAGCTGTCATGATGCAACTGGGGGAATCTGAAGGAGAAAACGATCAGCGTGATGGTACCAACATCAGGCCATCCGCCTCAGGAAACGCTGGCCCCAGCAGCTATGACGAAGAAGAGGAGGAGGAACAGCTGGAGTTGGAGCAGGAATTTCATGCCACCACTGACGAGGGCCAGAGCGGTGCACGTTGGACTTCCACAATTCAGCACGAATGGTCAGCAGAAGCAGACCAGGAAGAAGGTGACGACTATGATGCATCACAACAACTATCACAACGCTCACAAGAGGATGATGAGGATTCTGGCAGGATTCTGGCACACATGGCTCAATTCATGCTAGACTGCATTGAACACGACCCACGCATTGTGCGCATTCTGGACAATACCAATTACTGGGTTTATACCCTTCTGGATCCACGGTACAAACACAATGTTCCAAAACTGCTTGAAGAAAGAGTCAGACAGGTCAAAATGGAAGAATACCAGCAGGCCCTTGTGGAGACTTTAGAGAGGAGATTGACATCCTCCCCCTCCACTAGCCAGTTGTACGCCGACAGACTGACTTCCGCAAACCCAGGACGACCAGAAGGGCAGCAAACAACACAAGCCGCAGCTAGTGCCCAAAAGGGAATGGTATCGGCAGTGTCCTTGGAGTGGGAAAATTTTCTGACACCCATGCAGCAGCAGCCCACAGAAAAGCAAGCGTGCAGATCCACCTCCAACACCGATCGCCTGGAGAAGATGGTCAAGGACTACATGTCAGATGGCGTAGCTGTGTTGAACAATCCATCTGCACCCTTCAACTATTGGGTATCGAAGCTAGACACCTGGCACGAACTGGCAATGTACGCAATAGAGGTGCTGGCTTGCCCGGCAGCCAGCGTTATGTCGGAACGCTGTTTCAGTGCTGCCGGAGGCATCGTCACAGATCGGCATATCCGCCTCTCCACAGAAAATGCAGACCGTCTGACTCAAATTAAAATGAATCAATCCTGGATTGGAAACGACTACGCAACACTCCTGGACCCCAACCAAGTAACATGAACAATGACCATCTGTGATGGGTTAGCGTTTCCGATCCCTGTTTATTGAACCTCTCATCTTTATTACATTTATGACTGCATGGCGGCAAAAAGCATTGCCATATCCGCACGCTATTTGTCCTCATGCAAGGCCTAGGATGCTGTGTCTCAAAAAGCGTGGCCTTCTCCTCCTGCGCCTCCTCCTGTTCCATCACGTGTTCTGCTGCTTGTGCTGGGTTAGCGTTACCGGTCCCTTTTCCTGGAACCTCTTCTCTGTATTACATTTATGACTGCATGGCGACAAAAAGCATGTTACCTGTGCAAAGAAACATGACATTTTCCACATTCAAAAGACAGTTTTTCCTTTGAAACTTTACAATCAATTTTCTCAAAAACTATAAGCTCTTTTTCAAATATTTTTTTTCCTCTTGTACCCACTCCCAAGGTGCACATACCCTGCAAATTTGGGGTATGTAGCATGTAAGGAAGCTTTACAAAGCACGAAAGTTCGGGTCCCCATTGACTTCCATTATGTTCGGAGTTCGCCGTGAACACCCGAACATCGCGGCGATGTTCAGCGAATGTTCGCGAACCCGAACATCTAGGTGTTCGCCCAACACTAACCTACAGAGCTTTTAGCCAGCAACAATAGAAAGCTTTTCAGAAGTCTGTCTAGCTGCAATCTCAGTTTACTGTGCGAGACAGACAGAGACACAGGAACAGCTGATGAGTTATTTACACACTGTTTGAAGCTATATTTCTGCTTTCTATCATTCTGAAGACATTTTATGCACAGGATTACAGCCAGTAAAGATTGTTTCTGTATGCTGGATGTGCTGGACACAGTCCTCCATAGTAATGCCAACAGTGAAAACTGTTCTCTGTAAATGTTCTATTAACTTCACATACAAAAATTAAAACAATTTAAAAAAGCTATTGTATTTCTATTTGCTAGTAATTACTTGAATATATATGGCATTTCGAATTTTAGTTAACTTTGATAGTTGTCCTTTAAGCAATTAAAGTAACTTTAAACTATATAAATATATGATGGGGTGTATTATACAGCAGGCATGATAAAATAAGTAGTGTGTACCTATTTAAATGTGCACTATCACCACCACATATCCCAATATACATATCCTAGATACTTAAAAATGCCACAAGGCCAGCCTAGGGATTGGTCACTTGGAATGGGAACACAGCTTTACCTCTGCGCAATGTTTTCTTTCTTTGATCAATTTCAAATTCTAAATAAAATTGGTTTTAAAACTTGAATCAAGCTGCAAAAAAAAAAATCTGTATTCCACAAAACTTAAAAAAAAAATATTGTTATCCAAATGTACTTGTCCATTTCAATCTGTAGCCAGCTGGGAATTTCCAAAACGGACTTAAGCTGAAAATACACTTGCAATTGCTTCTTTCATGCTGGCTACCCAACACCTGACCAACTGGTGACATCACCATTATTATTATTTAGTATTTATCGCGGACATCTTAGGCAGCGCTGTACAGAGTATATTGTCTTGTCACTTAACTGTCCCTCAGAGGGGCTCACAATCTAATCCCTACCCTAGTCATATGTCTATGTATGTATCATATGTATTTATCTGTCGTGTAGTGTATGTATTGTAGTCTAGGGCCAATTTAGAGGGAAGCCAATTAACTTATCTGTATGTTTTTGGGATGTGGGAAGAAACTGGAGTGCTTGGAGGAAACCCACACAGACACAGGGAGAACATACAAAACTTAAACTCAAACTGGGCACCCAGTGCAGCAAGACGAGAGCGCTAACCACCTTGCCACTGTTCTGCCCTCAACATCTGCCACTGTACCATTAAGAAGGCTAGGAATGTGTATGGTTTGGGGCTTGATTGATTGATTTGATTGATCCAAATACTGTAAGTCTGCTATGATTAAGGAGTCATATCTGCTCCGATACGCGAGAACTTTTCCACGTGTCCATGTATGCAGGGATGAGCAGAAACTACGTCAGTGCGAATTTACGCATTGTAGTTCGCATCTACGCATCGTACTTCGTAGGTGAAGTTTCAAAACTACGCTTACGAATTTACGCGTAGCGAAAAACGGCTACGCGTAGCTCATGCCCACTATGCTTAGTTCACATGTGTATTGCGTAGTGAACGTGCGATTGTATGCTTACAAATGTACGCATTGGAAAGGGGAATGTATGCATAGAATAGATACCGGTATAAGCATTTAAAGAGGAATTAATGCGTAAAATTTTCTGCATACGGGCATAAGCATCCGCATACTCTACTCTTTCCGCTACGCGTAATTGCTTATTTTAATGCGTAGTCTACGAAATGCATACGAAACGAATATTTGATTTCGAAGCCGTAGTTTGGCGAAGCGTAGTTCCGTAAAACTACGCGTAGTTAGCGGACTATGACCATCCCTGCATGTATGTCACAATAAAAAGAATGGACTTTTATTTATATACCGTACAGTGTAGCAGGATTTCATTTTCATTTTTGCAATCCAAATTCTGTACAGATATTTTATCATAACTCAATAGAGCCTCATTTTTTTGAACAGTGCAGAGGAATTGGGTAAATACAGGACCATGGACTGCTGCATAAATGTTAAATATTCCCAGCTACATCCTCACTTTGTTAGTTTCATTGTAGGTAATGGACAACATCTGCACGTTCAGATGGATTCTCATCCATGTTGCTGCATTCCTACATTTTTGTACAGCAAGGTACAGCAACCTGGCATATTACATATATCATTTAAACCAAGCTTCCCATGCATTTACATTGGTTAATTATCACCGCTCTTGTCATCATGTACTCCATAAAGTAGTTTGTCTGCAATAACCTACAGAAGTGGTATTTCTTTATCACCCTGTAAACACTGCATTTCTCTTAGAATTATTCTATACATAGCTGCAAGCCACAAACTATGTCATGTACAGTAGAGGATTTTTATGTTTTATTGATCAATAAAAGAAACATAAAAAGAAATGCAAATAAAAGTACAATAATGAAAGCGTATAAAAAATAGCATAGACAAGCATATAGTGTATACTGTACATTTGTGAATATCTTTTATAGCTTTATGAGCTACAGAAAAGCTGCAGAAAAGAAATGTCCAGAAACCAGAAGCTAAATGAAGCATAGCCGCTTAAAGTGAACAAGAGACTGAGCACCCTCATGTATTTTACCATATATATCAGTGGGAACATTAGGCAAAAGGCCTACCATGCTTTCTGTTTCATTCTTCACTGCTCAGCCTGCTTGTTAACAGCCCTGATAAAATTCCAGACTGAGCATTCAGCCTGGCTTTGCTCAGGAATCATTATAGCGGAGTCATTATAGCAGAGCCGCAAGGGGGCAGGCTTGGGCTTGAAAAGGCATCAGAGAAGACAGACTCAGCTATAAAGATTCCTGAGCAAAATCATACTGAATGCTCAGTCAGGGATTTTATCAGGGCTGATAACAAGCAGGCTGATCAGTGAAGAATGAAACCGAGAGCAGGGTAGGTGTTTTCTCTAATGTTCCCACTGATATATATGGTAAAATACACGAGGGTACTTTGTCTCTGGTTTGCTTTAAAGAGGAGCTGTTAGGTATAAGGTCTCAGAGAAAATAAACACATATATCAGTAGCTAAAGATTAGCTGTACTTACATTACATATGCATTTCACTGTCCACGTTTGTACTTCACAGAATTTGTATATAGTATATGCAGAGAATGATGCTCCTGACAGCTCATGGCAGGTTCCATGTTTGTCTGTCTCCTATGAAGCCAAATGTGTCCTCATGTCCTGCCTGCTTCCTGATCACAGAAAAGCTCGTACTGAATAACACTAGTGTGCAGTGAATATTAATTAGCCATGTGGCTAGGAACAATAGCGGACTCCTGCAGTGTACTCTGCCAGGAGTTTTTTTAGTGCTGTGCGCTGGACTGAGTTACAAGCTGCTGAAACTTGATCCTGTAACTTCTCATTAGCAGCCGAGGGGAGGGCCCCAGAATGCTTTGCAGTATGGTATGCGGCTTGCGTCCTCTTAAGAGCTTGGGTCTAACAGCTTTGCTGATAAGCACACATCAAATGTAAGAGAGATTTTTAACTGCAGTATTGCCTTTTTGGCTTCCTTCTAAACTGTTTAACACAGGAGAATAGAGGTTTAAATTAGCTTCTGCAGCCTGACAGTTACTCTTTAAAGTTAAATTCTGCCATTTGTTTTCTCTTGAAGACCTAAACCGTTTCTTCCCGCATATTTTCACTTTTTTTGAATTTTAGCAGATATTATGGGTTTTTACCTTGTTCTATGTGCGTACGCAAACAGAGCCCTCCATTACAAGATGTAATGTGGTTAAAAACCTATGTCCTGTGACCTATGTCCATTGAATGTACTCAGTTTGAAAACAAGCCTTAACTATTCGGACCTACACTCTTGGAACCCCCAGTTCATTATTGGGAAGGTGAAAACTCTATGAAAATGGTGAAGCGGTTTGCTTTAACCCGTTAGCAATCAATTTATCTTGAGGCTTGCAAATGCTCCTGGCCAATTTATTTTAGCACATTTTTTAAAATTTCTTATTTGTTACATTTCCTTGCTACTAATTAGTACTTCTGTAAAGTGTTTTTATAGACACTTGTCACTAGGGGGTTGTGCTTTCAGTTTCTGTATCCTCTGCTAGCAGAGAGATATCAAAGCATTCCAAGAATTTATATTCTGCTGGCTGAGGTCAAAAGCAGTGCACCTATCTCAAACAAGATCATTTTTTTTTTTATATAAATAACTTCTAAAGCCTTATAAAGCAATCTCATGTTGTTGCATGCAGGGCGGTTACTAGAAGACCCTGGGTTCCCTAGCAAATTTGTCATGGGGCCCCCTAAACTGCATCATAGAAATATGCACAGGTGGCTCTTGTCCCTCGATGAATGGCTCCATAACCTGGCTGAGTGGTGTTTCGTCATGCATGCGCAGCCCGGCCACATACGCGCTCCCAACGCCGGAAGTGTACTGACCCTGCACAGAACATACCCGGCCACGGGAGCACGATGGGGGTGCGCAAGATGAAACACTGCGACTCACCATGGTAAATGTAAAAGGGACCATGTGGTAAGTTTTGCCCAAACTCACGGTGCCAAAGCAATGCCTACCTATCTGTGGAACCCATAATGCTTGTTACCCATGAGAATTTAATGACAAGGCTTTACAAACTCTACCTATTTCTGTTCTGTTATATATGCTTCGGTTTTGTCTCCAGTCCCTTACAGGACGGCAGTTTGCTCTGAGATTGGTGTGTTCACTGCTGCTGTTGAATGCAAAAAAATTTTTTTCTCCACATGATGTTCAGCAGAAACATTAAAGCGGAATATAACCCTGCATTTCAACTTTGCTCTAAAACATTATTTACAGTATATTATATGCAACCAGCATTTTTTTTTTTACTAGACCAGCATTGGAAGGGTTACACAGGGCTTTAAAGTTCCTAGAGATTTCTGCAGGCGCATCCGAAGCTGAAATAGATACATTTTGTTTACATAAATGTATCTAAGTGTTGAATGTGTCACTCTCTCTCACTGAGAAGGAGCTTGGAGGACAGCCAAAGAGTGTGTAACATTTATCAATAGATACATTCAACTAAATAGAATGTAGCAATCTGAACTTCTGCATATCTCTCCATGGAGCTTTAAACCTGTGTTTAACCCTTCCAATGCTGGTCTAGTAAAAAAAAATGCTTTTTGCATATAATATGCTGTAAGTAATATTTTAGAGCAAAGTTGAAATGCAGGGTTATATTCCGCTTTAATTAACCTCCCTGGCGGTATGATTATTTCCAAATGTTATTGTCTAAAAACAGTGCAATTTTTTCACAAGCTTTTTAGAGCCTAAAAATCATACCGCTAGATAGATCCGCGGCAGACCTACACATTACACACTTTCATGGATCCAGCTGCGGGTAACCGCTCTGAGCTGCGGATTTCCATCCCAAGCCTGACTCAGGAATCCAGCTAAGGAGGTTAAAGGTCAACAGGAGAAAATGGCAGCACTTTCAAATACAAGCTGCTCCCAAGTCGACCAGCTGCATAGATGTGCAGAGCCCAAAACATGCGTAGATTACACAACTTGCTTTCAACAGGTGCAGCAAATGGAGGACATTAGCTTCCAAAAATAGTTTACGCACAGATTGTTCAGTACTAGACTCTTCCACCATGTTGATGTGCCCTTACAGAAGAGACCTAACCACTAACTAGCAATTAAAAATATAGTGTAAACCTGGGGCTGCTAGCCACAGATGTTCTACACATTTTCTAAAGCACAGCAAAAAATGTAAGTCTACTTGTGGCTAGCTGCATTCATGTGTATCAGTTTGCATTCAATTTATCTACTGTAGATAAGAAATTCCAACTATAAAACACTTGCCTATCAGAAAATGGCTTCTGAGAGTAAGAAAGGGGTAAAAGGGGGAATTCATCAGTGAGGGTCACACTGTAGTCACTTCCTGTCTGAGTAAGGACTGAGTCAGCCACTTACATACCTGATATTTAACTCTTTCAGGCAGAGAAAGAAAAAAAAGGAACACAGCATAGTTATTTGTGTGCGAGGCATCTACATACACATGTCTATCTCATCATGTCACATGTCACTTCAGGTATCCTTTAAGAAGCAGTAATCCTAAAGATAATTTTAAAAGATTTAAACCCAAGAGGTAGTTTTCAACCTGAGCAAATGCCCATATATTATAAAGGTTATTAAAGGGAACCCAAGGTGAAAGGGATATGAAGGCTGCCATATTTATTTCCTTGTAAAACAATGCCAGTTGCCTAGCAGCCCTGTTAATCTTCCGGCATAAGTAGTGTGAAAAACCTGGAACAAGTATACGGCTAATCCAGTAAGACCTGAGTCAGCTGAGTCAGAGTACCTGATCTGCTGCATGCTGGTTCAAGTTTAAGGGCCCATTTTCACTATCACGGTTTCTGCCGCGATTCCGCAGAGTTTCCCCGCACATGAATCACACGGGGAAACTCTGCCATAGGGGATAACGTCGCCGCGGCCGAATCGCTTGCGGGAGCGATTCAGCCGGAACCCCCCGCAGAATTCACGGCGGAGGCTGCGAATTCCATAGCCGTATATGGCACGGCTCATGGGATTCGCCTGCAATCCCGCCCACCCGCTCAGTGCCGGCATGCGTCTCCGAGACGCACACCACACTAGTGGAGACGAGCCCTTATGGCTAAAAGGATCAGAGACACAGGATCAGGAGAACTGCCAGGAAACTGGTATTGTTTAAGCTCCCTGGCGGTAATCCCGAACTGAGCTCGGGCTAGCCGCCGGAGGCTTAATGGAAGTGAATGGAGGCAGCTGGGAGCTTTTACATACCACCCGGGTGATCCAGACGTCGGTAACCCTTCTATTTCCTGTCCTCGGAGGCTCTGAGTTACTCTGGTGAGATCAGTCACTGATCTCACCAAAGTGCTACAGCGCCACCCAGTGGATGGAGGTAAAATTGCAGCGCTGGAGTCCAGGGAGGTGAGTGAGTGCAGGGGTTGCTGCTGGCTTCCTGGCAGCATGCTTGTTTCCTGATTTTAGGGTCTGAAATGTTCAGAAAAGACCCTAAAATCTGGAGATAATCATACCGCCAGGGAGGTTAAAAGGAAATAAATATGGCTGCATTCATATCCCTCTCACCTTCCCTTTGAAGCCCTAAACCAGAAATGGGAATTATTGTAACCCAACCGAACTGTAACAAAACTAAAAATAAACTCAAAACAGAGAATCTCTCAAACCGTTGACCAGTGTGCATTATTTTGTTTAATTGCTGTAATTACCCAACTTGTAATTTACAGCCGCCCAATTCTTTTGGCTCACATCAGCAGAATGTTCCTCCTGCAAACATTGCCAAATATAGAATACAAATAAAAACAACAACAACAAAAAAAGTACATCTGACGGCTCTCTTGTCTCTCAAGTGAACATTGTCAGAAGCTGAGCTGTGGTTTACCTCACTAGAACGTTTGTTATAGATTTTATCAAACAGGTCAGATATATGAATTATTTAGAGGAACATATGTCAGAGGTACAATTTGCAAATCTGGAGACATGGTCTGAATGCAAACAGTTATTAAGTAGTTGTTTAAAATTGCTGTAGCCCATGTCAGTCTGTCTAATTAAGGGGAAAAAACAAACATAATGATTTATAGTACAAGGTATAGACAAGGGCATATTAGTTTGACTCCGTAGTAGCATGGAATATCCAGCAAGTAACTCTTAAATTATTTATGTGTAAGTAGTAGAAAATATCCTATTCCAATGGGGTGAGGGAAGGGGGAGCTTAAAGTGGACCTGAAGGGAGGGGCACATAGAGGCTACCATCTTCATTCTCTGATAAACTCAATAATCAACTTTTGATCATTCGGGGTACATTTTCCCCTATGACATTTATCACCATATTACATCCCTGTATATCAACATCTCGTGCAATATCATTTGCTGTTTAACATTTACCACTGAACACCACATTGTTACAACTGCATATTATTTTTATACTACAGCAAAGTCCCCGTTATCTGGAACTCAACTAACCGGTATGCCGGAAACTTTGTTTTTGGCGATTTTTAAACCCAATTGATAAAAAAAAATGAGTTTCACTTACCAGGGGCTTCTACTAGCCCCCTGCAGCCATCCTGTGCCCTTGACGTCACACCCGGATCTTCTGGTTCCCCGCCGTCAGCTGGTTTCTTTTTTGCCGATTCTGAGTCGATGGGCTGCTTTGGGTATCATTACACACATTACCGTGGTTACAGGACGCTATAACAGGTGTCAACACATATCTTTGTATGTGTTGACACCCGCTATAGCATCCTGTAACTGTGGTAACGCATGTAATGACATGCGTGGCGGCCTGCCGACTCAGTCAGCAAATAGTTTGGTATGTACTGAATAGGTACAAACCAATTATTGTGGTTGGATACAGTTTTAGAATCTATCACACACCATACAATTCTTGGTGGGGAATCGGCGGGTAGCGGCGGCGATCGCGTACTACACGCAGCTAGCAAAGTGCTAGCTGCGTGGAGAAAAAAAATGTGAAAATCGGCCCAGCAGGGCCACAGCAATCTTCCTGCACAGGTTACACCGAGCTCAGCTCGGGATAACCAGCAAGGAGGTTAAAGGAAACATCCAGGATGAATAAAAAGTAAAAAATCTACTTACTTGGGGCTTCCTTCAGCCCCTGACAGCTGTCCTGTGCCCTCACTCCCCACCAGTGGCCCGGAGTCCCCTCATGTACAGGAGGCCTACTTGCATTCCAGCGTGCTGGTCACATAGTCACGCTGACGTCATCCGGACTGTACTGCGCAGGTGCAGTAGTTCTGTGCCTGCGCAGCACAGTCTGGATGACGTCAGTGCGACTCAGAGAGTCGCATGGTAAAGCGCAAGCAGATGCCGAGTCGACCTGGTGAGGTCGGCATCTGCACCAGAGCCACTGGAACTGCGGTGAGGGCACAGGATGGCTGCCAGGGGCTGGAGGAACCCCCAGGTAAGTAGATTTTTACTTTTTATTTATCCTGGACCTTCCCTTTAAGACATTTCACTGCTTTGTCTTTTGAATATATGATGGAGGTGAGAATAGTAAATGTGTTTAGATGTTTTTCTGGTTTGTTTAGTCCCTCTCCCGTAAAACCAGTTGCCTGTAGTGCATTGGTTGATACTTCTCATTTGTGATTATATGTATCTGATTATTTCCTCCGATCCCTGGAATATTGTTTCACTGCAAAGAGAGGAAGAAGGTTGGGCACTTGCAGAGCTGTTTTTTATTACAAAAGTGTAGCATACAAAAGCAATATGCAAAGCATTTGTTTAAAATACCAGTGTCATTTTAGGGCTGACAATACTGTATGTGCCAACTAATTTTATTGTGTGTAGCATGGCCCAGATTTACATCACTGGAGTCTATAGGCACAGATGTCCTGCCACCCTTGTATTCACCCTCCATGAACCTACAAATCCCTGCCGAACCTCACCACAAGTGTGCTGACTGGCCCAGCTGTCACTTCTCCCTTACCCGTCATAGGTACTACAGGTGTCCCTTTGCATTAGGTAACTAAAGGTACCCTCAGCATTAAGCGGCTAGTGGTAACCTGACTGAATGGAGATCTCGTCAGTGGATTGCTGAGAGGTGGGTGATGAACCTCTTTTACACTGTTGCTTTGGACTCTGAGAGAGGGAGGGACTAGTGGAGGCGAGTGAGACGCCTTTTCTTCATCAGGCGCCTGTAGGCATGTGTCTACAGTGTCTTATGGTAAAACTGGCCCTGCTTGTAGCAGTTAGGATTTCCAAAAATACAAGTCTTGCAGATTTAAGAGTGGTTCCCTCCCCCATCCGATATCAATATTGAGCTTGGTGGCGCCTTTCCTCCCTCCACATATAATTATGCAGTCTGGTGCTACTCCCCCCAGATAACTTAATTCACACACACCCGAACAGGATTAAAAATGGATATTTTAACCACTTCAGGATTCGGCGTACGCTTAACTACGCCCCTGAATCCTGAAATGGATTGCATGGAAACCGTTGCATGTCAGTTCACGGAGCGTGTCTCCGTGAACACCCTGCGAGCCGCCGATCGCGGCTCGCAGGGTAAATGTAAACACGCGGGGAAGATCTTCCCCGGTGTTTACATATATACGGCGCTGCTGCACAGCAGCGCCGTAGAGGAGATCGGCGATCCCCGGCCTCTGATTGGCCGGGGACCGCCGGCACCTGATAGGCTGAAGCCTATCCTATCCGGCGCAGGACGGAACTCCGTCCTGCGCCGCTCACAGAGGGAGAGAGAGGGAGGGAAGGGGAAGGAGGCCAGGAAGCGCTGCAGAGGGGGGCTTTGAAGAGCCCCCGCAAGCGCAAGCAGCCGGCGGCGATCAGATCCCCCCCCAGCAGGACATCCCCCTAGTGGGGAAAAAAGGGGGGAAGTCTGATCGCCCTGGCTGCTAGCTGATCGGTGCTGCGGGCTGGAGAGCCCACGCAGCACCGATCAGCAAAACCACCCCCTCGCACAGAAGTGGTTAATTACCAGGGGCTACCTCCTTTCAATAGTGTATCTGCTGGGTCCCCTCTGTTCTTCCCTGTCAGCTCTGAAATTCCTGTGACTGGAGCTCTACTGCGCATGCACAGACCCGTCCATGTGCTCTACAACTGCATGCATCTTGCTGGGAGTGTTCTGCATGAGTGCTGTTCATTCTTTGAGAACTGCACATGAGCAGAAGCTCCCGGCAATGGGAACACAATTGTGGCGTGAGCTTGGATGGAGACCATGCATGCACGGTTGGCGTGACTGGAGCTCCTTTCGTAGGAATTTTAGAGTTGCCAGGGGTTGCAACAGTTGCAACAGAGGGGGCTCAGAGGTTGCCAAGGGACCGGACACACTCTGGGGGAAAAAAGAAGCCCAGGTAAGTAAAAGTCCCTCTTTTTAGTTTAGTTCAGACAGGCTTTTTAAAGGGAACCTAAACTGAGAAGCATATGGATTTCTCCTTTTAAAATAATACCAGTTCCCTGACACTCCTGCTGATCCTGTATCTCTAATACTTTTAGCCACAGCCCCTGAACAAACATGCAGATTAGGTGCTCTGACTGAAGTCAGAATGAATTAGCTGCATGCTTGTTTCATGTCTGTGATTCACACTGGTGCAGCCAAAGAGATCAGCAGAACTGCCAGGCAACTGGTATTGTTTAAAAGGTTAGAATTCATTGGAACCTTAACTCTAAAAAAAAAAAAAAAAGTTTCACTTACCTGCGGCATCTGCCAGCTCCTCCGGTCCCCTGCCGCCAGCTAGTTTTGTTTTTGGCTACTCTGAGGCGACGGGCCGCCACGCGTACCTTTTTATGCATTCTCGCTAGTGCACGAAGCTATCGTGATCATTAACATGTACATTTTTATGCATTGCACCTGCTGAAACTCATTTTTTTTTTGAGTTAAGGTCCCCTTTAAGTAGCATAGCGTGCCCCACTCTAGGGGTGTTACTACAGGAGAGCAGTCCCTGCAGCTGCAGGGAGGCCCCCAATTACTACTTCCCTCTCTCTGTTAAAGGGGTCCATCCTTCAGATCAGTTGGTTTCATGTCTACACTTGTTATAGGTGTGAAGATCATGATGGCCACACTTCTTTTATGACCCTCGCAAGATGGGCCCCCAGGCTGTGAGGGTGACCAGGGGCAAGAGAGTAAAAGGGTGTAAACATTGGGGGACCCAATCAAAGCTTTGCTGGGGGGGTGGGCTTAAAGTTTTGCATCTGGGCCCCATGGTTTGCAGTTACTCCCCTGCCCCACTCCCTTGCTGTTATTATGAAGAGAAGTTCCAAAATAAATGGAACTTAATTTAAAGGGAGCTTAGATGCTTTCCTTGCGTTGAAAGACATCCATGGCTACAATTACTAGGTAATGCCTAATGATGTTGATCCAGGGATTTTATCTGATTGCCAAATGGAGTCGAGAAGGAATTTTTTCCTTTTGGGGCTAATTGGACCATGCCTTGTAAGGGTTTTTTCGCCTTCCTCTGGATCAACAGGGATATGTGAGGGCGCAGACTGGTGTTGTACTTTGTACTGGTTGAACTCGATGGACGTCTGTCTTTTTTCAACCAAAATAACTATGTAACTATGTTGCTTTTTAGCTTCAGACTATATCCCGTTCACATATCTCATCCAATCAGGAAAGCGTATTGCTGACCTGACATTCGCGAGAAACATGCACCAAAACCAATGCACAATGCTTCTCTCTTTCCCTGATTCCTCTCTGCCTCATTCATACTCTCTGTCCCTGTGGGCTCCCTGCAGTGTATGCTATAACAAGATTATAGTATTTTCTTTCCAAACACACGGCTAACCAGCATTCTAGTTTGATAAGCGGCCTTTGCAGTCAAAGGTCAAGTAGGGACCACTAAGTAGGTTTATGAAGCTGATTAATCACTCTTCTATATATTATGCAACTTTTATTAAGGTGGGAGTTGGGAGTTAATTACATTTCCATCTGATTTTTTTTTTCCACTTTTTTTTTTTGTAGTTTGGTGCCTGTTTAATATTTTGCACACCTTGCAGGTATTGCTCTAGAATTAATTTGCCATATCAAACCCAGAGAAGTTCATGATCTCCTGTGGGAATTTTCTGCCTGTTTCAGGACTTTGTAAGCCATTTGCCTATTTTAACATCGGGAAACCGATTATATCTTGTCGTCACCATTGGGACGGTATGCTGTCGTACCCTGCTTTTAATTGCATCTGTTCTACGCTTGTTAAAAGTTTTCTTAAATGGCGGCAGAAACGGAAAATACTACTGCACAGTAGGAGCCAAATGAATAATGCAAGTAGGGAAAAATATATTGTACAAGGGATTATTTTTATAGCTGAAAAGTTTTCAGTAGCCTTGTTCCCTTCTTCTGGCATATTATAACGGGCATAAGTACAAATCAATTTGCCTTCAAGCAAAACTTTGTTTAGGCCCCCCACCCCGAGTTACCCTCAGGACCGAATTTTTACTTTCCAGTAGGGATGGTCCATGAGATGCAAATAATATCAAGTTGATGCAGCAGTATGCCAATTATATGCAGCTTGAACATGAACCAATTAAAGAGGAACTCCAGTGAAAATATTGTAAAAATGAAGCACTTTTTTTATTACATTAACTATGTATAAATTATTTAGTCAGTGGTTCCCCATTGTAAATCCCTGATTTACATTCTGACATTTATTACATGGTGACATTTTTACTGTTGGCAGGTGATGTAGCTGCTGCATGCTTTTTTGGCAGTTGGAAACCGCTGTAAACAGCTATTTCCCACAATGCAACAAGGTTCACAGACAGGAAACTGCCAGGAGTACCGCGGTCCTCGGAGTTTCTTGTGGGAGGGGTTTCACCACAATATCAGTCATACAGCGCCCCCCTGATGGTCTGTTTGTGAAAAGGAATAGATTTCTCATGAAAAAGGTGGTATTCGCTGCTGATTGGGATTAAGTTTAATTCTTGGTCGGAGTTTCTCTTTAAATCCTGCTGAGATAAAACATTTTGGTCCATTTTAAAGCTGCATAAATTTGCATACAAAATCAGCATAATCCTGCATCAACTCAAAATGATTTGTATCTCATTGAACATCCATACTTTCTAGTGCCCAAGGCCTGCTGTCACAAACTAGCAATCACTGGTTTGAATGGGCAGTTGGGCACCCCTCATTTGTCGTGCTTTATCCCATTTGAGAAAAAAGCAGTGCTTGACCTGTCCACTCACACTACTGCAATTTTGCACTCCTGCACAGCAAGTGCATTCTTCTGAGCATGCATACTTCAGAAACAACCTTTATGTATGAGCAGCACTTGTCAAGTATGCATACCCATAACACTGTCCCAGCCTCGGCTGCTGCACATCCAAGCAGGAATGCAAAATTACAGGAAGCGTGAGTGGACACAGCATGCACTGCTTTTTTGACTGTAGCCAATCGCACAGCGGGCAGAGCCACAAAACAAGTACCGGGCAGGGAAAGTGCGGTGCTTAAAGGTGTGCATACTTCTGTAGATTTGACAGCCAATCGACCATCCAATTCAATAATGGTTATCGAATTGGATGAAAATCGGTGCTGCCAAAAGCATAGCCGATCAACGATGCAACCAATTTTGGGCCAAAATTGGTCACATGTATTGATTGGACATGCTTGGGCCAATATGCTCGATTGGTTGTGCAGTGTTAACAGTGTGCAAAAATCGTGAACGACAAACACAATGGAAACCCTCTGCTGCTGTCCCCAATGTACATGTTACCCCCTGGTGCTCCTGCATTAATACTTTACCTGTCCAGTGTCCGCACTCCTCTTCCGGATTCACAACTCTCGTAGTTGCTGGCGCAATGCATGAGTAGTGTGACATCACACATGCGCCCCTTTTGTAGTATGCTGGCAACTGCGTGGGGCACAAACACAGAAGAGGAGTCCGGGCAGGTAAAGTATTAATGCAGGGGCACAGGGGGGTGAGTGCGGTTGAAACAGAGCAGGAGATTTGGGCGCAGCCAGCGCCACCATAGGCCATAATAGAAATTATGGTTATAGCGCTCAGTGAGTAATTTTGGCTCCGTCAAAATATAGAGCTCAAATGACTTTATAAACACTGCAATTCGTCCGCCAGCAATAGCTGGTAGCCGAATGACATCAGGTATGCGGAAGGGGGGGTACATCTACATTAGGGGGGACAGCAGCCAGATTTAATGCTGAAATCGATTGGGAATTGGCCTGCGGTTCATGGCAGCCAACAGATCTCTCTCCAATCAGATTTGATCAGAGAGAGATCTGTCTCTTGGCCGCCAAAATCGCTTGATGTATGGGTACCTTAACTGTTTATATGCTGTTCTGCTTCCACTTTTTTGTGTTAATTTTTATGCTGTAAAGAATTTGTTAGAGCAAACCAAAAATGCTGAGTTTCATACAACTTCAAGCACAAATACCTTAACCACTTAATGACAAGCTGACTTATAGAAACATCCTGCTAGAGCCTCTTAATGGCTCCAGGACGTCAGACAGTGTTGCTGCCTTCCCGTGCACGTGCAAATAGTGAAAGAAAAAAAAACACCAAAGAAAGACACCTTTATTTCCAAATACTATATTGTCACCATACTTTGTACTAGGGACATAATTACAATTTTGTGATAACTAGAACAAATAGGCAGATAAAATGTGTGGGTTTTATGCACAGTAGCAGTGTTTATATTAAAACTATAGGGGATGAAATTGGAGAAATAGTGTATTTTTTCATTTTTTCCTTGTTTTTCCCTTTAAAATGCATAGAAAATAAAGTAATTACTGAAAACAAATGTCAACCCCAAAAAGCCCAATTGGTGGTGAAAAAAACAAGATATAGATCATTTCATGTGATTAGTAGCGATTAACCTCTTGAGGACTGCTGTGTTAAACCCCCCCTAAAGACCAGACACATTTTCATTAAATTGGCCACTGCAGCTTTAGGGCCAAGCTGCAGGACCGCAAAACACAGCACACAAGTGATTCCTCCCCCCTTTTCTCCCCACCAACAGAGCTCTCTGTTGGTGGGGTCTGATGGCCCCCCCAGTGTTTGTTTGTTTATTTGTGTTTGTTTGTTTTTTAAATAAAAATGTGGTTTTTTTTTTCCTGTTGTATACCCCCCTCCCTCCCCCCGCCGGCCAATCCCTGTGATCAGCTGTCATAGGCTTCAGCCTATGACAGCCGATCACCTCTGTGGCTCAGGAGGGGACAGCCGTGTCACACGGCTGTCCCCAGTACAGCGCTGCTGCTGATCGCAGCGCTGTACGGGTAATTAGACGGCGATTACGGCGACGGCAATAGCCGCTCGGAAACTGGAGAGGAGGCGGAGCTCCGCCCTCTGAGAATGAGATGTGCGCGCGATCTCATTCAAAACAGAGCCCCTGGACTTTACGCCAATCGGTGTTAGGCGGTCCTGGGGCTGCCGCCACGCCCATCGGCGTGACGCGGTCGGCAAAAGGTTAAGCTATTGGCAAATGAAAGGGATGAGCACTGAAAGGTGAAAATCGCTCTTGTCCGTTAGGGGAAAAACCGCTTTGGTGTGAAGTGGTTAAAGGATCAGGGCCGTTTCTACCCCCGTGCGGGGCGTGCCGCCGCCCGGGGCGCTGTTAGGAGGGGGGCGCTATAATGGAGGGGGGAACCGGAGCCGCGGGGAGGGCAGCCCGACCTCTCCCTCCCTCTCCCGGGCGCCCTCCGTGCTCCCCCCTCAGATGCAGAGCGAGCAGCCGGGAAGCACTGTTTGCAACTCACCTGCCTGGCTCCAAGCGCTGCTCTCTCGCCGCTGGTCTGTCTCCTCTCTCTGCATACTGCGGATACACGCGGCTTCCTGTTTAGCCAGAAGCCGCGTGTATCAGCATGTATGCAGAGAGAAGAGACAGACCAGCGGCGAGAGAGCAGCGCTTGGAGCCAGGCAGGTGAGTTGCAAACAGCGCTTCCCGGCTGCTCGCTCTGCATCTGAGGGGGGAGCACGGAGGGCGCCCGGGAGAGGTCGGGCTGTCCTCCCCGCTGCTCCGGCTCCCCCCTCCACTATAGGGGACAGCTAGCTATCTAACCTATCCTGGGGGCACCTACCTAATCTAACCTACGCTGGGGGCACCTAACTAATCTAACCTACGCTGGGGGCACCTACCTAATCTAACATACACTGGGGGGCACCTACCTAATCTAACCTACACTGGGGGGCACCTACCTAATCTAACCTACACTGGGGGGCACCTACCTAATCTAACCTACACTGGGGGGCAGCTACCTATCTAACCTTCACTGGGGGGCAGCAACCTATCTAACCTTCACTGGGGGGCAGCTACCTATCTAACCTACACTGGGGGGCAACTACCTATCTAATCTATACTGGGGGGGCACCTACCTAATCGAACCTACGCTGGGGGGCAGCTACCTATCTAACCTACACTGGGAGGCAGCTACCTAATCTAACCTACACTGGGGGGCAGCTACCTATCTAACCTATACTGGGGGCACTTATTTAACCTGTATTGGGGGCACCTACCTAGCTAGCCTATACAGGTGGCCACTATACTGGCTACCTATATTGCAGGCACCTACCTAAATAACCTGTACTGGGGCACCTACCTATCTAACTTATACCAGGGGCGCCTGCCTATCTAACCTATACTGGGGGCAACTATACTGGCTACCTATACTGGAGGCACCTACCTGGCTAACCTATAGCGGGGGCAACTATACTGGCTCACCTATGCCTGGCTACCTATACTGGGGTACCTATTCTTGGCTACCTATACTGGGGGGGGACATATACTAAGTGCAACTAGACCTGGCTAACCTATACTGCGGGCACCCATACCTTGCTCGCGGGGGGGGGGGCGCAATTTTTACACCCTCGCCCTGGGTGCATTTTAGCCTAGAAACTGCACTGTAAAGGATACCCGAGGTGACATGATGAGATAGACATGGGTATGAACAGTGCCTAGCACACACAAATAACTAGGCTGTGTTCCTTTCTTTCTCTGCTTGAAAGAGTTAAATATCAGGTATGTAAGTGGCTGACTCAGTCCTAACTCAGACAGGAAGTGACTACAGTGTGACCCTCACTGATAAGAAATTCCAACTATAAAACACTTTCATAGCAGAAGATGGCTTCTGAGGGAAGGAAAGCGAGAAAAATGGTCAATAGTTCATAGATTTTAGCTCTGGCATACTTCAATGAATGTATCATTAATCAAAAACAATAAAACTGTTAAAACTTAAAAAGTAGATTTAAACAAAATAAAACTGTAGAATGTCACAAAAAACATTTTTAGGAGAAGGAAGATGGATACAATTGTTTATTTCATTAGTTTATTTTCATCTCAGGTGTCCTTTTACTCCTTGTAACCTGGTTCACAGGAGTGTTGGCACACTGGGGTGTCTATGTGATTTTTATTGGTTTTACAATTGTGATGGTTCATTCTTGTGCACAATTTGTTTTGTGTCTCCTATATAGATTCCTGTGGTGAGGCATATTGTGCAGTGAATCATGGACACATTGCATTAGGTCATGCGCACACTGGTCTGATTTATAACACTAGTGCTGATAATTTCTGTATTTGTATTTGGCTCATGCACAGGACATGTGGGCTGACTTCACACCTTCTGTTATTGCAAAGAAGTGTTTCTGGTTCTGATAATTCACTTCTGATAATCTTCTGTGGGGTGTTTGAAAGAAATATGTTAATCCAGGAACATTTCTTTACAGCGATGGTCTTTATGAAGCGTTTGTTGTAAATCCTTAGATTGTTTGTAGTGTTGTTAGCTGTGGCTTGTAGGTGGCCATGTCCGGGCCTGTGTTTCAGGTTTTTTCTTTAATTTCAACCAGGGGCGTAACTAAGCCCCACTGGGCCCCCCTGCAGAAATTCGGAGCGCCCCCCCCCCCCCCCCTGGAGCCGTTTTGGGGGGCTGGAGGGATTGCAGCATGAGGGGAAAGCCATGCCCACAGTCGGCGGGGAGGGGGGATGTCACCCCTCACCTCTGGGCTCTCCCCTCTGCACTCCCCTCCAGCTTAACGAGTGTCTGGGCAGCAGCAGGCAACAGCTGATACATACCTTCCGTCTTCCGTGCGCTCCAGCGTGCGTTCCCCACTCTAGTCTCTGACGCGACTTCCTGTTTTACACACACACACATGGAAGACGGAAGGTATGTATCAGCTGTTGCCTCCTGCTGCCCGGACACTAGTTAAGCTGGAGGGGAGTGCAGAGGGGAGAGCCCCGAGGTGAGGGGGGGGGACCGTCCCCCCTCCCCGCTGACTGTGGGCATGGCTTTCCCCTCATGCTGCGACCCCTCCAGCCCCCCAAATGGCCCCGAGCTGGCCCTTGCTAATTGCTATACTGTGCAAGGCCCAGCACATTAAGTGCCTACCTTTTCACCGCACCTGTGTGTGTGTGACAGCTGCACATTTGTCCGACGGTGCATACCTGTTCATGTTCACTGCACGTGCGTGACAGCACGCAGTGTTATATAATACCAGTCACTGCATAACTGTTCACTGCACCTGTGTGTGACAGCTGCACATTTGTAATATCAGTCCGATCATGCATACCTGTTCATGTTCACTGCACCTGCATGACAGCGTGCAGTGTTATATACCAGCAGTCACTGCATGACTGTTCACTGCACCTGTGTGTGGGACAGCTGTACATTGTATTGTGTAATACCAGTCCATGCATACCTGTAACTGCACCTGTGACTGACCGCACATTGTATTATATACCAGCAGTCACTGCATACCTTTTACTGCACCTGTGTGACTGCACATTGTTGTACCAGCAGTCACTGCAACCTGTTCACTGCACCTGTGTAATCACACATTGGACTTGATTCACAAAGCAGTGCTAACTGTTAGCACACCTGTGAAAACCCCCTTAGCATGTCTAAACGAGCTTTTCGCGCACAAAACTTTACGCGCGCACTGCACAGAGCGCAGGGCGCACCGTGCAAAGTGCCCATTAAAGCCTATGGGACTTAGCGCACGCATAGGACTTTGCGCACGCAAAACTTTGCGCACGGTACTTAGCGCGCAATCTGATTGAGAAAACCGGTGCTAACCTACTTAGCACCCTGGTTAGCGCGCCTAAAGACTTTTGACGTGCTAAGTAGGTTAGCACCGCATAGTGAATCAAGCCCATTGTTGTACCAGCAGTCACTGCAACCTTTTCACTGCACCTGTGTAACTGCACATTGTTGTACCAGCAGTCACCTTTTCACTGCACCTGTGTAACCGCACATTGTATTAGTCAAGTCAGTGCATCCCTTTCACTTTCTCCCCCCAATATGGTCAAAACAGGCAGAGGCAGGCCACTCGGCAGGTCTGGTTGAGGTAGCATGATTTAGTGCGGCTCTGGACCAAAGTACAGTGTTCAGAAGGCATGTGCCATCAACTCCCAAGATTGCCAGGATGTACTTGACTATTTAACACAGAACACCTTATCTTCCTCAGCTTCCGCACGGAACCGTGACATATCTTCCTCCGCAGCCACCACTGCTACTACTAGCACCACATCCGGCCCATTTGACACGTCACAGGAGTTATTTGGTGGGGAATTGACTGATTCACAGCCATTCTTGTTACAAGATGACGGCGCTAAGCATGTTACACCACCACCTCATATGTCTGAGTTAGGCGCCACTATGCACCTAAGGTGTGAGGATGATGAAGTACCTGTTGTTGGTGCAGTTTTTGAGGTGTCTGATACAAGCGAAGCTGTGGAGGATAATTATGATGATGATGATACTGCCATGGATGTCACGTGGGTTCCCAATAGACAAGATAAACAGGGGGACACTTCAGAGGGGGAGTCAGAGAGGAGTAGGAGGAGATGAGTTACTGAAAGAAGCAGGGGGAGCTCGTTATCATCAGAAATAGCTGGTGGCAGTGTCCGGCGGCATGTATCGCACCCCATGGACAGCCAGCCAACATGCCCTTCAAGGTAAGCTGCTGATGCCACCACCAAAGTGCCATCATTCCAGGACTCAGCGGTGTGGAGTTTTTTTTTTGTGTGTCTGCCTCAGATGAGCGCAATGCCTTTTGTACTATCTGCAATCAAAGATTGAGTCGTGGAAAGACCAAGACCTGCGTAGGGACAACTGCCTTAAGAAGACACATGGAGAAAAAGCACAAACTGCAATGGGAAGACTACCCGGAGGAAAAGCAAGCAAGCAAAGGCAAAGCCACCCTCCGCCTCCTCTTCCTCCTTCAGGTGCAGCATCTTCTTCAGCTGCTTTCTCCCTTGCACCTTCACAGCCACCCTCCTCCACTCCGCCTCTCACCTTGAGCGCAGCCTGCTCCTCTGCCCACAGCAGCAGCCAGGTATCCGTGAAGGAAATCTTTGAGCGGAAGAAGCCAATGTCTGCCAGTCACCCCCTTGTCTGACAGCTGGCTTGGCGGAACTGTTAGCTCGCCAGCCATTACCATACCGGCTGGTGGACTCTGAGGCCTACCGAAAATTTGTGGCAATTGGGACATCGCAGTGGAAGATACCAGGCCGCAATTACTTTTCTCAAAAGGCGATACCCAAACTGTACCGTGATGTGGAAAGGTTAGTGGTGTCAACTCTGGCACAAAGCGTTGGGTCAAGGGTCCATCTGACCACGGATGCCTGGTCTGCCAAGCACGGTCAAGGTAGGTAAATTACTTATACGGCACATTGGGTTAACCTGGTGACCGCTGGCAAGCAGGGGGAGTACGTGGCTGTGTAGCAAACCTAGTTGTGACACCTCCGCGGCTTGCAGGCAGGCCTGCTGCCACCTCCTCTCCTTCTCCTTCTCCTCCTACTCCTCCTGCTACATCCTCTCCAACTACACACCTCCAGCTCCCCAGGGCCTATGCTGCATGCCAGGTACGACGGTGTCATGCCATCTTGGACATGTCTTGCCTCAAAGCCCAGTCACACTGGAGCAGCTCTCCTGGCTGCTCTGAACAAAAAGGTAGATCAGTGGCTGACCCCGCACCAACTGGAGATCGGCAACGTGGTGTGTGACTATGGCAGCAATCTCATTTCGGCTTTGAGTTTGGAGAAGTTGACGCATGGCACATGTGCTCAATCTCATAATACAAAGATTTGTGTGTAAGTACCCAGGCTTACAGGAGGTCCTGAAGCAGTCCAGGAAGGTTTGTGGGCATTTCAGGCAGTCCTACACAGCCATGGCACGCTTGGCCGATATTCAGCTGAGAAACAACTTGATTTGCGGTATCCCAACTCGCTGGAATTCAAACGCTCCTGATGTATGACCGCCTGCTACAACAGGAGAAAGCCGTCAAAGAGTATCTGTACAACTACAGTGAAAGCAAAAACTCGGTATACAGAGGCGCTCAAACTTATTGCTTGACCCACTTAGTTGTGCTCCCATTTTTGCCTGAGGAAGCGGGGTCACGCCTGCGAAACGCGTTGCATTTGTGGAGTTGAATAAATTATTTGACAATTCTGTTTTATTGAGACTCAAGTGAGTTTTATTTTTTTGTAAGAGGGAGGTGAGTCCACCTTAACATCCCCCTCTCCTTTTAAGCGTTTTTTAAAACGTTTTACTCTACTCTGGCGCCTCTGTATACCGAGTTTTTGCGTAGGGTCAGGTCCTAATGCTCCCCTAATGCTCCTCACCTGCATTTAAAGTGGTTGCCTATGGGTAACACGTGTTTGTGAGTATATATATATATATATATATATATATATATATATATATATATATATATATACATAAAATTGTATTGAACTCTTCATTTTACCTGACAATACTGCACCATATTGGGCTCTCGATTCTCTTCTTGTTTTTAAGCAAACTACAGTGAAAGGACATGCTCTGGGGAGCTAGGGATGTCATGGCCGAAGTACTGGACACTGATGCGTAAAGCCTGTAGGCTCATGAGTCCATTTGAGGTGGTGACAAACCTGGTGAGTCGCAGTGAAGGCGCCATCAGCGACTTGATCCCATATGCTTTCTTCCTGGAGCGTGTTGTGCGTAGAGTGGTGGACCAAGCTGTAGAGGAGCGTGACCAGGAACAGGAGGAGGAGGAAGAGTTTTTGGAAACATCACCTGCGGCATCATCAAAACCTGCGGCATCACAGAGGAGGGGGAGGAGTCGTCGTCTTGGGAAGAGGAGTCGGATGAGGAAGGTGTTTTTTTTTTTAGGAGGAGGCAGAAGAACAACCGCAGCAGGTGTCGCAGCCTCGCAGGGGGCTTGTGCTGCTCAACTTTCTCATGGTATTGTTCGTGGCTGGGGGGCGGAGGGGAGGAGGAGAACTTACCTGAGATCACTGAGGAAGAGCAAGACGAGATGGCTAGTACAGAGGCATCTGACTTTGTGCAGATGGTGTCTTTCATGCTGTCCAGCCTGTTGAGGGACCCCCGTATAAAAAAAACTTAAGAGGAATGACCATTACTGGGTGGCAACACTACTAGACCCTTGGTATAAGCACAAAGTGGCGGAGATGTTTCCAAATCACCAGAAGGCAGAAAGGATGCAGCACTTGCAGAACAAGCTGGCAACTATGCTTTACAGTATGTTTAAGGGTGATGTCACAGCACAACTGAATAAAGGTGCCACTGCCAGTAATCTTCCTCCTCCCATGTCCATGCAGGCAAGGACAGGATGTTCTAGCGATCTCATGGTGATGTCGGACATGCGGACATTCTTTAGTCCAACGCCTCGCCTTAGCCATTCCGGAACCACCCTCCACCAATGCCTCGACCAGAAGGTAGCTGACTACCTGACCTTAAGTGCGGATGTAGACACTCTGAGCAGTGATGAACCCCTGGACTACTGGGTGCGCAGGCTTGACCGGTGGCTAGAGCTGTCCCAATTTGCCATCCAACTTCTGTCTTGCCCTGCCTCAAGAGTCCTGTCAGATAGGACCTTCAGCACAGCTGGAGACATTGTCAGTGAGAAGAGAAGTCTCCTAGGTCACAAAAGTGTTCAGTACCACACCTTTATCAAAATGAATGAGGCATGGATCCCGGAGGGCTACTGCCTGCCCGAAAACTAAGTCAATCCCCACACACAGCATCTCTGCCTGCACGCCGTGTGACTGCCTTCTCCACCACCACCAAAAGGGTCCAAGACTCCAGGTGGATTCCTGAATTTTTAAGGTCGCTGCTAGCAGAGGCCGCTATAATAATTTTTCTGGTGCGTGTAAATGACTGCCTAATTTTTCTGACTGCACTTCAGCTGCAACAACAAAACAAAAGACGTGTCACTTCCTTCCGTGATCATTACCTTGCCGCGGTGAAGGAGCTTGTGTATCACAATGAAGCAATGACCGGCTAAATGAGTGTGATGGGGTTGGGGGGCACACCTGACCCAAGAAGATAGATAATAAGGTCATTGCTTCATTGTGGACAGACCAAATTCGAACAGCTGGACACTCAGTTACTGTTGTTCTGTCATTCAGCTACCTCAGCCCGACCATATGGGCTTGAAAACCGCCATCGCCTGCACTCTCGCCATGGTGCGCACCAGTCCAGCACGGCCGTCACTACACAAACAGCTGTTTGCAGTGCATTACACAGTGAGTTTAGTCTGTCAATGTGAAGCAGTACACTAATTATACTCCCTGATTGATGTATACACATGCAAAATGTTTTAAAGCACTTTAGGCCTCCAATTTAGCAATAAAATGTGATTTCTGCCCTTAAACCCTACTGTGCTTAAAATCCGAATTTTTCCCCGGGACTTTTGGCATGTATCCCACTCCGCCATGCCCCCCTACAGGTGTTAGACCCCTTGAAACCTCTTTTCCATCACTTTAGTGGCAACAATTAATGTTTGTAGTTTTGAAGGTTGGCCTGCCCATTGAAGTCTATGGCGGTTTGAAAGTTCACATGTTCGCAAACTTTTTTTCGCGTGTTCGCGTTTGAATTTCGCGAACCTAAAATCGGAGGTTTGAGACAACTTTAAATATATGTATTTTTCTAACTGAAAAATGTGTTTAACTGACTTTAAACTTTATTCCCATACTTTAAATGGATACATTTCTTATTGCCAAATGTTAATATGAAGGAAAATGAACCAGGATAGAAAGGACCGGTGGGGTTTGAATTCTAAAACGACATATTTTCCTACGAAATCTGTATGGTGTGCGTGAATAGGGGTGTGTTGAGGGCGTGTTTAGGGGTGTGGCTAAAGTGTCCCTCTGTCTTATCTCAAAAAGTTGGGAGGTATGCTTTGCATTAAAGTAGTAATAATTTCAGCATAGTTCCCTGATAGGATGTCAACTGTGCAGTAAGTCTATTTGTAAGAGTCCCTTGCTACTAAATGTTCCAAAGTCAACTGTTAGTGGTATTATAACGAAATAGAAGCAAGTATATTAATGATCGTAATCATACAGTGAACCATACAGTACATACAAAGTATGCGTTACCAAATTATGCGTTATGCACTTATCTAATCAACCAATCACATGGCAGTTGCTTTAATACATTTAGGGGTGTGGTCCTGGTCAAGACAATCTCCTGAACTCCAAGCTGAATGTCAGAATGGGAAAGAAAGGAGATTTAAGCAATTTTGAGCGTGGCATGGTTGTTGGTGCCAGATGCATGGGTCTGAGTATTTCACAATCTACACAGATACTTGTATTTTCACACACAACCATTTCTATGGTTTACAAAGATATTTCACAAGCGTCCAGGAGCTCCACAATAAGGCTCAAAATAAAGAAATTGGTGTGCCACGGTCCTCACCCCGGTACCTGGGGGTCACAGCAATACGTATTCCACAAAGGACCGGCACCACACAAAGTATCTGTAGCTCTTTAAGATTTAATGAATGCAGACATGATTACAACAGACATGCTGTTTCGGCCTCCTCTGGCCTTTGTCAAGTTGCTCAATGGTCATGTACATACGTAGGGTTTACAAAGAATGGTGTGAAAAGGGAAAAACATCCAGTATGCGTCAGTCCTGTGGGCGAAAATGCCTTGTTGATGCTAGAGGTCAGGGGAGAATGGGCCGACTGATTCAAGCTGATAGAAGAGCAACGTTGACTGAAATAACCACTCGTTACAACTGAGGTATGCAGCAAAGCGTTTGTGAAGCCACAACATGCACATCCGTTAGGCGGATGGGCTAAAACAGCAGAAGACACCACCGGGTACCACTCCTCTCCACTACAAATAGGAAAAAGAGGCTACAATGTGCACGAGCTCACCAAAATTGGAAAGTTGAAGACTGGAAAAATGTTGCCTGGTCTGATGAGTCTCGATAGTCAGAATTTGGCGTAAACAGAATGAGAACATGGATCCATCGTGCCTTGTTACAACTGTGCAGGCTGGTTGTGGTGGTGTAATGGTGTGGGGGATGTTTTCTTGGCACACTTTTGACCCATTAGTGCCAATTGGGCATCATTTAGATGCCACGTGCTACCTGAGCATTGTTTCTGACCATGTCCATCCCTTCATGACCACCATGTACCCATCCTCTGATGGCTACTTCCAGCAGGATAACGCACCATGTCACAGAGCTCAAATAATTTCAAATTGGTTTCTTGAACATGACAATGAGTTCACTGTACTCAAATGGCCCCCACAGTCACCAGATCTCAACCCAATAGAGCATCAACTGCAAGATGCTATCCCATCAATATGGGTCAACATTTCTAAAGAATGCTTTAAGCACCTTGTTGAATCAATGCCATGTAGAATTAAGCTAGTTCTGAAGGCGAAAGGGGGTCAAACATTGTATTAGTATGGTGTTCCTAATAATCCTTTAGGTGAGTGTATATATACTATTTTTTGTTTTGTTTTTTGAGGAGATTTGATATTAGAGGATACTAAGAGAAAAGCATCAGAGGACATTTCAGGAATAAGATCTTTAATATGGGCTCATATGGTTCTGACGTTATGCTGAGAACTGTAATTATTGATAACATAACAGGTTGCATGTATGTGGAGCACTCGTGCACCATATTAACATAACCAATTTTGGGGGGAAACTTGCCCATAAGGTGGGGTGAACCCAAGTGTCTGGATATACTATTAAAGATTTGTTAGTAGCCAGGGTATGAGCCAGGGGCTTCTTCCAGCCCCTCCCCCATCCCCAGTAGTCTTTCAGGTCCTTTGGCATCCTCTAGATCCCATCTGTTGTGCTTCTATCCCCTTCAGAAAGATCAGCAATTAGTCTGGTCGCTGTCTCCTCGAATGGGGTGTTAGTTCACTTCGGGATTAACCTGGCTTTTTGTACTCATTCTGAATGGCCTCTTCTATCTAGGAACAGTCATAATATTTACCAATCCCATTGTATTTGTGCATTTTGTGCTTAAGAAAAGGCCAATGGAAGCCCATAACTGACTGTTGTCACGCTAGAGTCACTATTATTGGAACATTATATCTGCAAATAAAGCTGATTGAAACATTGTTGGAGGTTTTCTAAATAAATTATTCAATTTTTGCAAACGAAGGACAGTTCTCTTTTTGTCAAAGGTACTCCCCAGGCATACATCAAAAAAAGGGCGCTTGGGAATTTGGGTACCCAGAAAAGCATATTGGTAAATTTACTGATATTCTGCTATTACAGTGGGAAAATATAATCTTAAAATATTTGTAATAAATACGGATATTTTACTACAGCTAAACCTAACCCTATACTCACACTGAACCCTCCCACTACCGATGACCAACCTAAACTACCTAACCACCCTCACAGTTAAGACTAACCACCCCTTCCCCAATGACTAGCCCTTCCCCCCCACAAAACATTAACCCCCTCTTCCAGCAATTTGAGCAAATAAACCCCACAAAAATGTTAATCTTCTGGGTGCCTCCATAAGCCCCCATTTAAATATCATTAACCTCCCTGGCATTAGGGAGGTTATTATCCTGATTCCTTCCTGATTTTAGGGTCTAAAAGCGGTAGTTTTTTCATGTGCTTTTAGACCCTAAAAACAACAAAACAAACATGCCTGGGCTTCCAGAGCTGTAGTTCTCCCTTCGTGCTCCAGGTGGCGCTGTAACCCTATAGTGAGATTACTGCTGTCATCATGATGACAAACAGCAATCTCACCCTGCAGAGCCTTGGAGGACAGGAAGAAGAATGGCTGCCAGCGTCTGGAGGTGAGTAAAAATGCCCGCTGCGCGCAATGCTCTGTATGGACCTCCCAGCAACTACTAGGCTAGGTCAGGGTTACCACTTTAAGCTGCGGTTTTCCACCCTGAGCCTGACATGGGGTTACTGCTAGGGAGGTTAATAGTGGGTGCCCAAAGTTCTCACTATTGTTGATATTTCCATGGGCACCTTCCATCCCCCGTTTATACCAGTAACACACATGCGGCATGGCTAGTCTTCTACACTGCAATGTCAACGTGCAAAATGCACCTGAAGAAGTCGAAATAGGTTATACCTATGAGGTGCAATAAAAAGTAGTATTCCAAAAGCATAGCACTGAATTGGCATTGCTGGCAGTGGAGATCAGTTATCAGGAACTGAACTAACCAACAATCTCCACTAACAAGCACACATCATCGGCAGTATGCACAGTGGTGAAGGGCAACTTCTCAGGCTGTTTGTGTGCTCTGCTTTGCTTAAAGTGAACCTCCAGACTAAAAATCTACTCAGCAGCACTGAAAAGGCTTGGTGTTTCTTAACCTCCTTGGCGGTATGAAAAATACCGCCAGGAGGGAGCGCAGCAGTTTTTAAAAAAAAATTTTTTTTTTTAATCATGTAGCGAGCCGAGGGCTCGCTACATGATAGCCGCTGCTGAGCGGCATCCCCCCGCCCGCTTCGATCGCCTTCGGCGATCTCCGATCAGGAAATCCCGTTCATAGAACGGGATTTCCTGGAGGGCTTCCCCCGTCGCCATGGCGACGGGGCGGGATGACGTCACTGACGTCGGGACGTCATTGGGAGTCCCGGGCCACCCCTCGGCGCTGCCTGGCACTGATTGGCCAGGCAGCGCTGGGGTCTGGGGGGGGGGGGCCGCGCGCCGCAGCAAATAGCGGCGATCGGGCGGGGGCCGGCGGCGATCACAGTGCTGGCGCAGCTAGCAAAGTGCTAGCTGCGTCCAGCAAAAAAAAAATTATGAAAATCGGCCCAGCAGGGCCTGAGCGGCACCCTCCGGCGGCTTACCCCGTGTCCAGCACGGGGTTACCGCTAAGGAGGTTAAACAGTTTCACAGCATCAGACCTTTGTTTTTCTTACCCAAGCCTCATTTTTAGCCGCACGGAAGAAAACTGCCTGGGCATTTTTTCCTGATGCTGTGCAGAGCATGATGGGATTCCTGATGATGTTGTTCTCCTGCTGTTTTGGTGCAATTTTTTTAATGTTGAATTTGAGATTTGAAGCCTAGCGCGCGCAGCTGGGAGGGGTGATCAGGACTCAGGACAGTTGGAACTGTGTCTCATGCTCCTTTTCACCTCCTTTCAACCAAAAATATGACTACCCCCATGAAAAAGATGGCTGCCCCTATGAAATTATCACAAGAATTTGCCTGTTCTTTTAAAACAGGGTGGGTAAGAGATTATATTACCTATCTATTTTAATTACATAACTAATGTAACTTATTATTCAACGGGTTTATTGATCATGTCAAATACAAAATATTGGGTGAACGAACATTTCACCGGAACCAACACAACAAGATGTCACAGAAATTAAACATAGGAGAGCATGACAATCTTAGGCCTAGGGTAAGGGTTATACATCGATAAATGTACTCATAATATGATATCAAATGTCCATCTGAAAGAAGAAAACAAGGAAAAATGTGGAAGGGTTATGATATATGCAGCCTCCTAAATTCCATCCAGATGCCCCATATGCTACGGAACTTATCTGAATTCTCAATGCTCATGTAATAAAGTCTATCTGTTAACATGATAATATCTAGTCTGTCCTTTACTATCTGCAAACTTAATCTCGGGGTTTTCCATTGAAGAGCAATGGACCAATGACCTGCCAACAACATATAGTGGTAAAGTTTTAGGAATTGCTTGGGAATTGATGGATTTTGGCCATATAATAGGCACATAGTTTCCGTAAGATTGGGGCGAACCTCTGAGACGTCAAAAAATAATTGTTGCCAATCATTCCAGAAATTTACTGCAGTAGGACAACTCCAAAATATATGTGTGAGGGTGCCTATTGTCCTACATCCCCTGAAACAATGAGGATAACATTCTGGGTATATCCGGTGGAGGCGGGCAGGTGTATAATACCATCTCAACATAAGTTTAACTGCCGTATCTTTCAATATAGCTGATCTTGTGACGGAGGCAATGTTAGTCCAGCAGATAGTCCACTGGGAGGTATCAATTTGTGTCTGCAGGTCTTGCTCCCATGCTCTTTGATAAGACATTGGACCAGTAGATAGGTTAGATAGGAGCAACTGGTAAAGGAGGGAAATGGTACCTGGTTGTCTAACCCCTTTATCATACATGTTTTCAAATGTATAGGGCTCGGTCAAAACATAATTAGGAATTTGGGACTGTAAGAAATGACGAATTTAAAGGTAGTGGTATGCTTCCCCCCAGGGGGCTTCCCTGCCAAAGCGGAACTGCTGAAATGATATGAACCTGCCCCCCTGCCAAAATTTGTTGGCAGTAACCAGACCCTGGTTAATCCACCAAACAAAAGCACTAGGGTTAGAGAGTGCCGGTTTGAACCGGGTATTACTGAGAAATGATAATTTTGGGGAGGGGGTTCTTATTAGGGCAAATTTAGAAAGTGTCTTTGACCAAAATTGTAGTAAGTGGGCCACCACTTTATTTTGTTTAAAGAGTTCTCGAAGCATATCGGGGAAAAAATTAAAAATGAGATATTTGGGATGGTACGGTTGGATTGCTTGAAACTCAAATTCCCACCAGGGAGGAAGAGCCGAGATAAGGCCCCAATCTAGAATGTGGCCTAGGCGTGCAGCCAAATGGTAGTGCCAAAGGGATGGGAGTCCTATACCACCTTGACTACAATGCTTATATAGAACCATAGCCCTTACTCGCGGTGGTTTATTATCCCAGATATATCTATTGAAAAGGGATTGAATAGGTACTAAAGCACTTTTATGTAGAGAGATTGGTAACATACGGAAAGCATATAATAATTTAGGTAATAATATCATCTTACAGGCAATGACACGGCCTAACCAAGAGGTTTTAAAGGGGGCCCAACTTTTAATTATGGCTCGAATCTGTTGAAATAGAGGGGGATAATTAACCTCAAATAGGTGATGAAATGAGGGAGTCAGGTAAATACCCAGATACTTAAATTTTTTCTTCTGCCAAGTGAAATCAAAATTAGCCTCTAATAACTTGATCGCATGGGGGGGCAGGTTCACAGGCATAGCAACAGACTTAGATGAGTTAATAGTAAGTCCTGAGAAACTTGCAAATTGGGACAGCAGCCTGAACAAATTGGGTAAGGTGATGACCAGCCTAGAAAGAAATAACAAAGCATCATCCGCATAGAGCGCAATTTTATGCTGGCCATCCCCATAGCCGTGTATGTCAGGGTGCTGTCGTATGGCTGCCGCCAAAGGTTCCATTGCTAAGGCAAAAAGCAGGGGCGACAAGGGGCACCCCTGCCTAGTGCCTCTTTTTAGGAGAATGGGGTCTGATACCGCTCCAGGGATGCGGATAGATGTAGTGGGTGCAGAATATAGGGCAGAGACTGCTGTAGAAAAGGCTCCTGTAATACCAAATGACTTCATAGAAGCTAACAGATAATTCCAATTCACAGAATCGAAGGCTTTACTTATGTCTAAGCCTAACATCAGAAAACCTGTTTTTTTAATTTCTGCATCCTGTAATAGATTGATTGCCAGTCTGACATTGTCGTAGCCCTGTCTTCCAGGGATAAAACCAGTTTGATTGCCTTTAACTAAGCCTCCGATGGAGTGGGAGAGCCTGGAGGCCAGGATCTTAGCAAATAATTTTACATCATTATTGAGGACTGAGATTGGGCGAAAGCCTCCAGGAGAAAAATGATCTGCCCCAGGCTTGGGGATAAGTGTAAGGTTAGCAGATAACATTTCAGGTGGAAAGGCTGCCCCTTGTAGTATGGAATTATATAGGGAGGTAAGTGGGGGTACAAGGAAGTCTGCGAATTTCTTAAAATACTGAGAAGAGAATCCATCCGGGCCTGGGGCAGTCGAAGGCCTCAAAGATTTTATTGCCAAACGTACCTCTGCCTCAGAAATCGGGGCATTTAAGGCCTCCAACTGCTCAGGGTCGAGGAATGGCAACCTCAAATCAGTAAGCCAGGCCTCCATGGCTACCCCATCCACTCCAGATGGGCAATCAAAAAGGTTAGTGTAATAAGTTTCTAATAGCTTAATAACCTGAGAAGGAAGGCATTCCAGCTTACCCTGGGAGTTCCGTAATCTGAATGTATGGGGGGGCTTATAAAAGTTAGTTAGTTTCCTGGCAAATTGCGTAGAAGGATTATTGCCATATAGGAGGAAGCGAGCTTTAGAAAATTTGATTGCTTTGAGATGGGATTGAGAAAGTATAGAGTCAAGCTCCAGTCGCTTGGCAGAGATCAATTGAGAGGTAGCCTGATCCAAATTCTGGAAATGTCTCTTGTATAAGGAATCTATCTCACGGGTCAAATTTAAAATCTGCTCTGATTTTTGTTTTTTGTTATTAATAGCTTTTTTAATGAACAGACCTCGAATAACAGGTTTATGAGCTACCCAGCGAAGAGAGGGGGAGTGATCAAGTGAATTATTAAGGAGGAAATAATCCTCTAGGCCGGAGGCTATCTCAAATCTACTATCCTGATCTGCAATCAAACTATCATTTAGACGCCAAAATTTAGGATTATATGGGAGTCCTATACCAAGTAATGCCACAGGTACTATATGATGGTCTGACCATACACAACTGACAATATTGGAGGCTTGAACATTGGCGGCAAGAACAGGTGTTAAAAAGATGTAGTCGAGTCTAGCATATGACTGACGTGGGTGAGAGAAAAAAGTATATTCCTTGCATCCAATGTTACATGCCCGCCATATGTCTATTAATTGATTTCGAATCAAAAGGGAAGAAACATTTTTAGGGAAGCATCTCGCAAATGGTGATAAGGTGGTACGATCTAGAGCCGGATTAGCAACTGAATTAAAGTCGCCTGCCAGAATAATATGAGGCGAGTAATATTTGTCTAGGATGGGAGAGAGCCTCCGAATGAAGCTAGATTGAGAAGTGTTGGGGGCATAACAGTTTATCAGAGATAGTTCTTTTCCCTCGAGAACACCCTTCAATATGAGGACCCTAATTTCTGGATCCTCATAGGAAGAGATTAAGTCAAAAGAGAGACTATTATGTAAAAGTATGGCGACTCCTCTAGCTTTCTTATCAAAAGTAGTAGTATATACACGTTTGAAAGATCTGTCAAAGTATAGGGGTGCTTTACCAGTCTTAAAATGTGTTTCTTGTAAAAAAATGATGCGTGCCCCCAAACGCTTATATTGCTGGAATGCCTTCCTTCGTTTAACAGGCTCATTGGAACCCTTCACATTATGACTGATAATCTGAAATTCAGGGGACATTATAGCTGAAGTAAAGGAATAAGATCAACTGGCTGACCAATACCTCTAGGCCTGATTTCTGTGCATAATTGACGATCAATACAATATAAACATAAACAAACAGTATATTATGTAAGTGAGTTATATAAAGGGGATTACCAACACATCTGGGCAGAATCTGCAACTCCAACTCACCCTGCAGTGCCCAGGAAAACTCTGCATGGAATAAAATCAGAAGGTGTAACCACATAAACGTATTCCAAGCTGAGGGGGGGGTCATAATACTAGGTAGGGTCAGAACGGCACATGTACTGCATATCTTAAAAATGATAAATAGAACAGATGGGAGTAGTATAGTGCATATATCGAGCGATATCTGTGCAAATGCAAAAAGAAAATAATTCAGGAACAAGGCAGCCACACTTTTCCAAAAAACTGAAGATTATTTTAACAAAGAAAAAAGGAAAAAGGAAAAATAAGAGAGCTAATGTCAGTAAAATAAACCTCATGGAGATCGTGGAGATCGATGCTGAGGTGGAGATCTAGGAGATTGTTGCTGCGACCAAGTTGGAGAGACGTCTGGTCTAGGCGTAGAAAGAGGCGATGAGGTTGAAGCTGACCGAGCTGGGGATGATCTGACCG
The DNA here is from genome assembly GCF_040937935.1 of Hyperolius riggenbachi. Taxonomy (NCBI): domain Eukaryota; kingdom Metazoa; phylum Chordata; class Amphibia; order Anura; family Hyperoliidae; genus Hyperolius; species Hyperolius riggenbachi. The sequence continues at coordinate 71,085,371 of NC_090655.1, forward strand.
TGTTCCGTGACAAGCCCAGCTTGCCGAGGAGTTTTAAGCCCTCCGCAGGAGAGGTAGCCACCAAAAAAGTGCCGTTATGCGGAACCAGCAGCTTAAAGGGGAAACCCCATCTATAACGAATTTTTGCTTTAACCAACTCGGCCGTGATATGTTTCATATTTCGTCTACGATCCAGTGTGAGAGGGGAGATATCAGGAAATATCTTGTACGTATGACCCTCAAAAGATAACTCCGGTTGATTCCGAGTATGTAGAAGGATCTGTTCCTTGAGGAGAAAATCTTTGAAACACATAACCACATCACGCGGAGGTTTGTCGGCTGTGGGAATGGATCGTAGAGCCCGATGTATACGGTCAAAGATAAACTGTTCAATTGGGATTTCAGGGAGCAGAGCATGAAACATACTAGGAACAACTTCCAGCAGTGATGTGTAAGTTTCAGGTAGGCCTCTGATACGCAAGTTATTGCGCCTATTTCTATTGTCAAGGTCTTCAGATTGCAATTGCACCAAGGAGACAGTAGATTGTAAGGCTTCATGCTCCTGTTTAAGGGCATTATGGGCAGCAGTAAGTTCGTCATATTTTTTCTCCAAGTGATCGGTACGGGAACCTATGTCGGCAATTTCCTTAGATAGCGTGTCCGCCGTGCGGCGGAGTTCCGTTTGTAGCTTGCCCACAAATTTGTTGTAAATGCGATCTAAGCTCTCCTCGAGGTCTCGCCTGGATAGTGGGGGCTGAGCTGAGGCTGGTGGCTGAAAGCTGGGATCACTCACCGCCTTTGGAGCTCTGTTCGACCCGCCGGCGCCATCTTGGGAGGTAGCCATCTTTCCTCTAGGCCGCAGCAAGTAATCTTGAACGGAGCGTTGGCTGCCTGAGTCCTTCTTCGATCGTCGCCCCGGCATGTACCAAAGTGTTCTCCCGGGGGTGAGGAAGGTAAAGCCAATGAAATAGTGCAGGAAAAGCCCCGGGGAACTTCAACGAGTGCCTCAAAAGAGCGGAGCTACAGCGCCATGCGTCTGCTCCGGACCGCGCCCAAGCCACGCCCCCAACTAATGTAACTTAATGACAGTATGTTTGTTTAGGCTGAAGTTCCTTTTTAAAGACTGGGTTCCACGGCACTTCCAAGATTAATATATTTTCAATTACTGTATTTTACCATTTAATAGAGAGTTCACAGTATGAATATACAGTACACAGGATAGTACTGTATGAGACAGCCAGGTCTATTTTTAACATTCTTAACCAGTCAATCCTGGTCTGTGCCGGATAACAAAGACAAACACTTATATCACGCTTTTCTCCTGGCAGCCTCAAAGAGCCAGCGCTGTAGCTGCTAGGACACGCTCTATAGGCAGTAGCAGTGCTAGGGAGACTTGCCTAAGGTCTCCTACTGAATAGGTGCTGGCTTACTGAACAGGCAGTGCCGAGATTCTAACCCAGGTCGCCTGTGTCAGAGGCAGAGCCATTACACCATCCAGCTACTCTTCAAAGACTCTACAGGTCATACTGACTAAATAATGACTCTACTAACTACTGACTAATTGCATCATATGAAAGGGATGTAAAGCCCATATTATGCACACAAGAAACCTCTGTGGTGTGTGTATGGTGTATGGTGTATGGTGTATGGTGTGTGTGTGTGTGTGTGTGTGTGTGTGTGTGTGTGTGTGTGTGTGTGTATGGTGTGTGTGTGTGTATGGTGTGTGTGTGTGTGTGTGTGTGTGTGTGTGTGTGTGTGTGGTGTGTGTATGGGGTGTGTGTATGGGGTGTGTGTATGGGGTGTGTGTATGGGGTGTGTGTATGGTGTGTGTGTGTGTGTGTGTGTGGTGTGTGTGTATGGTGTGTGTGTGTGTGTGTGTGTGTGTGTGTGTGTATGGTGTGTGTGTGTGTGTATGGTGTGTATGGTGTGTGTGTGTGTGTGTATGGTGTGTGTGTGTGTGTGTGTGTGTGTGTGTGTGTATGGTGTGTGTGTGTGTGTGTGTGTGTATGGCGTGTGTGTGTATGGTGTGTATGGTGTGTGTGTATGGTGTGTATGGTGTGTGTGTGTGTGTGTGTGTGTGTATGGTGTGTGTGTGTGTGTATGGTGTGTGTGTGTGTGTGTGTATGGTGTGTGTGTGTGTGTGTGTGTGTGTGTGTGTGTGTGTATGGTGTGTGTGTGTGTGTATGGTGTGTATGGTGTGTGTGTGTGTGTGTGTGTGTGTGTGTGTGGTGTGTGTGTGTGTGTATGGTGTGTGTGTATGGTGTGTGTGTGTGTGTGTGTGTTGTATGGTGTGTGTGTGTGTGTGTGTGTGTGTGTGTGTGTGGTGTGTGTGTGTGTATGGTGTGTATGGTGTGTGTGTGTGTGTGTGTGTGTGTGTATGGTGTGTGTGTGTGTGTGTGTGTGTGTGTGTGTGTGTGTGTGTGTGTATATGGTGTATTGTGTGTGTGTGGTGTGTGTGTGTGTGTGTGTGTGTGTACATGCAGCCAGAGATCTACAAAATCACATATCCCTATTTCAAAATAAAATTGTTTTCAGTCGGGTAACTGTTAACACTTCAATTTGTATTCTTTGTGGTTTTGAATTTGTGAGCAGGCGAGCAGCATCTAGTCCAGCTGAGACCCATCCAAAAGCAAATGCATGGAGGAGAGCAATCGCTCTTGTCTTTCAACTTGAAAGATCAAAGAACAACAAAAGTACTTTTTAATACAATGTACAATTATGAAACATACAGCCCCATAGACTTTAAAAGTAAGAATGTTTCTTTAGAGATGAAAGAAACGTTGGATAAGGAAGACACCATCAGGGTGAAGGCACTTGACGTGGATGTAGATTTACATGTGTTCTGCCTCTGTGTCGCAGCCATGGTGCTGGCTCACTCAAGTACAATGCTCTGAAGAATGTTTATTTACTGTATGTCCAACTTTCAATCGGAAGCGCATACATTTCAAAAGGGGAACTTCGCTATTCATGTTTAGATGTTTAACCCTTTAGCAGCCAAATTATTTCGAGGCTTGCAAGAGCTCCTGGCCAATTTATTTTGGCTCATTTTTTTATTATTTTTTGTTCTATTTCCTTGCTTCTAATTAGTTTTTCTGTAATGTGTATTCATGGCCACTTGTCACTAGGGGGCTATGTAAGACAATAATAAAGGAGTTCTGCTTTCAATTTCTATATTTACTGCTAGCAGAGAGAGAGATGAAAGCATACCAAGAATTTACAGCACAATGAGTTCTGACAACTGAGGTCAAAAGCCGCACACTTATCTCAAATGAGATAACTCTACTGAAGCTGTCAATTGGTTAAAGTGGTGACAGTGGAATTTTGTAGTACATCCATTTTAATAACATGACCTCGGTTGTTTCAGTGCCACAGTTAGTGTAGGGAATTAGGAGGGGGATCCCGCATGGTGATTGGATGGCTACAAAACAGCTGCAAACTAAGAAGGAAGTGAAGGAGAGGTGATCGCCCGGGACCAGGTATATACCAGGTATACTAATGCCCCTGCCTCTCTCACACTGAACCCTCCCTCTGCCTAAACCTTACCACTCCCCCCCCCCCCCCCCCCCCCACCTAAACCGTGTTGGACTGGGAGCTGGAAAAGCTGAGGAAATCCACTTGTTGGCCAAGCAGCAGTAATCAGGTGTTGCTGCTCAGAGTGAATGCATGCTACAGGTTTCTATTAGGAGTGATTACACAGGGTTTCTGCTGTTAAGCCAGCAGGTGGATGTCCTCCAACTACTGCACCCCTTCTACGCTGCCTAAAACTTACCAGCCTACCACCATAGGCGGCAATAGTACAAGCCCTAAGTTACCGGCAAGAAGTTTAAATTATGCTGCCTGCTATTAATCGAGCACCATAATTTAACCTTCTTGCTACTAATCCTGGCTTGTACTATTCCTGCCTATGTCAGCACTATTTCTATAGGCGCTCATCCTGCGCAATTTTTACCTGCTCCCGTCATCTAGAGTCCATTTGAAATTACCTACCATATCGGTTAAAATCAGTTCTGTTGGAGACTTTTCCACAATTTCACCAGCCAAAGCATTCTTTCTGCAGCCACAGATTATACCTTTTCTTCCCTCTCTCCTGCTGCATTCATTGGGATAAAACTCTGACATAACATTCAATAAAAATGTGTTTTCCCGCTTTTTATTACCCATACAGTTACCATATTTGCTTTTGTGCACACGTAATATTGCCTGTCTACAAATTAAAAATTCTCAAAGTACAGTTTATCTGCTCTGAAAGCTGCCATTGCATTTTATTGCATAGCTGCTGTATCACTATATTAATATCTATCTAATGATTACTTCTCAACTCTTTCTGCTTGTCAGTTCAGTACAGCTCAGTCTCAATGTTTACTGTATCTGACAAAGGAATGTAAACAAAAGTTATCACTTCTTTGGAGGTGGCCAGAAGCTGCCCACTGAAGCAAGGCGCTTTCCACTGAAAAACAAAGTGCTGTGTTTAACTATCTGAATGCTGTTCTGTTTCAATTTTTTCTCTTTATTTTCTATGGGAGTAGATTTTTAGATGTACATACCACTAAAATTTACATGAAATTAGCATCAACTCAAAATTAGTAGCACTTAACCACCCTGGCGTTCTATTGAGATCGCCAGGGCGGCTGCGGGAGGGTTTTTTTTAATTAAAAAAAAACTATTTCATGCAGCCAACTGAAAGTTGGCTGCATGAAAGCCCACTAGAGGGCGCTCCGGAGGCGTTCTTCCGATCGCCTCTGGCAAGCATAAGTAACAAGGAAGGCTGCGTCAGCCGACGTCCTGACGTCAGCCGCCTCCGATCCAGCCCTTTGCGCAGGCCGGAACTATTTGTTCCGGCTGCGCAGGGCTCGGGCGGCTGGGGGGACCCTCTTTTGCCGCTGCTCGCGGCGGATCGCCGCAGAGTGGCGGCGATCAGGCAGCACACGCGGCTGGCAAAGTGCCGGCTGCGTGTGCTGCTTTTTATTTGAATAAAATCGGCCCAGCAGGGCCTGAGCGGCACCCTCTGGCGGTAATGGACGAGCTGAGCTCGTCCATACCGCTAAGGTGGTTAATTGACCATCCATATTGGGACCCCAAACTGACTTTTCAATGATTCCAATGATCAATTTCAGTTTGAGCAATGTATCATCACATGGTTGACAGAATTGTCATACAGGACAATTGCTTCACAGTTCTAATAGCGAATTTAGTTATCTTACTTTGGTACCAGTAATTCAAAATCAGTTCTCTGTATAGACCAGTTATCGTAGAAAATCAGTTTTTTTAACTTGCACAGTACTCGCTGCGCTTTTGTGATTTACAACCTACATCTCTTGTAAAACAGAAGAAAAGGAAAAAAAACGCCTGCTTACGTGTCAGTTCTTATTCTGTCCCAACTCAGGACGCTTCTGCATTCAGCAGAAACTGAAAGTTAAAATCCCACTTGGGCAATATGTGCAGTTATGTCAACATCTGCTCCAGTCCCAACTATACCCAGATGCCAGGCAACAAACTGAACTTGAGAATGGCAGCCCTCCAGTGCATGCCTTTTTGGTCTGTTTCCCGATCACAGATGGCGTATACTCTGTTGGCCACCAAACTTATTGTCTTTTCTCTGCAGACACTTCTCTGAAAGTTTTAAAATTAAACACACCGTCTCTGCTGGTTAAATATTTACGCTGGATTTGTCTCCTTGGTCCTGAGGAAAATTTTAATTCACTGTTGCTATGCATGACAGCAAAAACTAACAGGATGATTTTTTTTTTCCCTCACTTATTTTTTTGGCAGAGGGAAGGAACCAATGAGCTGACAGGCCAGAGCTCAGCATTGAAGCTGTGCAGCAATAAGCAGTATGCACAGCAGCTATGTTCAGCAAGCTGTGGGATTAGAAAAACAATGTGTAGAGAACAGCATGCAGCTACTTATCAAGCTGCAGCAATCAAGAAGCTGGAGTGGTAAGACAATTACATAGCTGCACTCTGCTGTAATCATCACGCCATACTGCAGGCTGAGGAAAGGGAGACAGTGCGGCAGTAGTCAGATTGTTGTAGGAGACCAGCCTTTCCCAACATTGATGCTAGGCAACCTGTGGCTCGCTTGCTGATCTGGAACTACAAGCCCCAGAATGCTCTGCCAGCCTCGCCTGGAGAAACACTAATTGCAAAAGCCTACGTTGTGAGATGATAGGACAGACAGATGGCTAAAATTAGCTGGCACTGGGCACTTAATAATGCTCTTGTAATAAGTGTGTTAAATTAATGGATCTATAGCAATATTTTACAGCACTTATGTTAGAAATGGGAAGCATCCAAGAGACATGGCTTTGTACAAAAATTAAGGCAATATATAATGTCTTCCTATAAATAGATGACATTTATTTAAAGGACTTACAACAAGAACTGTTATCTCTGTGTGTGTGCATGTGTTGTTCCTTCACAATTAAATTGTTTTTTTAAACGTTGTCACATTTTAAAACCTTAATAATTTCTGTACAAAATTGAATATTGTACTTACAGGACTTCCGAGGCGTAAAAAAAACAGCCCCTTTTTCCAGCCCCTTTGCAGCCGTCTCAGTCCCTCGCCGCAGCCCCAGGTCTGTAGCTGAGCCAAGTGCCTCTAGGTCAGAGGTGCTTGGCTCAGCTACAGACCTGCACTGTACATACTCCTACCTATTGCCTGATGAAGCGGGGGCATACCTGCGAAACGCATTGCATTTTCCCCTGGAGTATTAAATACATTTGTTTTACTAAACTTTGTTGGCATATCTTGTGTCTGTTTGGAGGAGGTAAGTCCACCACTGCCTTCACAAATTTTAAACTTCTTAGACATTTCTGTTCTTCTGGCTCCTCTGCATCCCTGCTACATTCTTCTGGCATGAGCGTGGCCAGGCGCAGAAGCGGCTTCAGCTTACTGCACAGGCACGGCCATACTTGCCACAGTATGGCCACGCTCGCGCCAAAAGAGGAATGCTGCCCTGATGTGATTAACTCTTTTCTGTTAGCCTCGGGGGTCCACAGTCAGCAATGGGGACTGGTGTGAGAAGCCTCTATAGGATTTAGAGGCGTTCCTCTTCTTTTGAAAGCACGTGTTTTTGTACCCGAGGTTTGGATCAGGTACAATTTAATCAACAATTTCATTTTTGTTTTAAGGCTTTTTAAATTTTTTATATTTTCTGCGATGTTTACAGCTTCAGCACCAGTGTGTAAATACTGATGAAGGCTGTCTGGTAATGCAGTGTTACGGCCACCATGCATGCTCATGTGCATGCCAGGGCCCAAGGTCAGAGCCAAAGCCAGGATTATTAACCGAGAGTTATTCAGACTGGATCTCAGGTGAATAACTGTTGTAAAATTCAGTGCCCATAGGCAGGTAGTACACTCCCAAACTGAACCTGAAATGAACCCCTCCTTCTCCATTCTTCTTAGCAGTTCTTTTATTTGGAAACAATGTTAAAGTGAATCTGAGGTGAGAGTAATATGGAGGCTGCCATATTTATTTTCTTTTAAGCAATACCAGTTGCCTGGCTATCCTGCTGATCTTCTGCCTCTAATACTTTAAGCCATAGACCCTGAACAAGCATGCAGCAGATTAGCGGTTTCTGATAATATCCTCAGAATTGACAAGATGAGATGCATGCTTGTTTCTGGTGTGATTCAGACACTTGCAACCAATTCGTTATTTGTCCTTTCGCAACAGTACTTGTAGTACCTAAAACATACATAATTGGATAAAACTGGGCTAAACACGACCCACCACAAAACTAATATGGGGAGTAGCCACCACCAACTATAGTAGTAAAGCTGTCTTGCTAACTTGTAAACTGTTGCAATCAGAGAGTGCAGAAAGATTGCAACAACTTTGTCAGGCTGGTTAAAGAGCCTGACAAAGAGCCTTTCACGATTTGGCGGCTGATCGACCATCCAATTCAATTATAATCAGAAAAAAATGGTGCTGCCACGTGCATGCCCGATCAACAATGCAACCAATTTTTGGGCCGAAATTAGTCGCATATATTGGTCCGACATGCTGCAAGATGTCGGGTTGTCATGGTGCATGGCAGTAACAGTGGGGAATATCGGGACGAGTGACTAACGCAACAAAACCCCCATCTCTGTTCCCCTAATGTATATATGTGAGTGCTGGTGTGCATTTATACATTACCTGCCCTTTGTCACAGTGCCCGTCTGTCTTCTGACTCTGCCCCTCTTCTGTTAGCTCCATAGATGCCGCCAGCGCATTGCATGCCAGCGTGTGACGTCACAGCAGAACAGCGGCGAGGCGGCAGACAATTCCCGAGAGATTTTTTTTTACTGAAATTGATCGGCAATCAGCCTGCGATGTATGGGTAGCTGACAGATCTTTCTCTAATCAGATTCGATCAGAGAGAGGCTTGTCCCATGGTCAAATCTGCCCATCATTGTTAGATGTATGGCTACCTTAATCCCTTTGGGTCCAAGGACATTACAGTTATGTCCTCTGTGTAGCTGCCTGCTGGTGACATGATGTAACTGTAAGTCCCAGCATGATCTCATGAACCAGAGAGGGGAGATTAAGCTGTCATATAACAGCTGACAGCTGACATCTCCCATCACTGATAAGAGCCATGGCGATGGGCTCCTGATAACATAACCACTCTGATCGCCGCCGATCATAGTGATCACTAGGGATGGTCGGAAATGCCAATTTCCGATTCCGCGGTAAATCCCCATTCCGCCATTGCCAAATACCGATTCCGCTTTCCGCTACCAATTTCCGCATTCCGATGCGGAATTTCCGCCGGAAATTGCGGAAATTCCGCCCAACTTTAACATCGATTTTCTCAAAAACTATAAGGTCTTTTTGAAAACTTTTTTTGCATCTTGTTCAGGAGATTATGTTTAACAACCCCTGAAAATTTGGTGTTTCTAGGACTTACGGGGGCTTTGCTATTAACCGCTAAAGTCGGCGGATTTTTACTGTAATGTAAATGCAGAAAATAGGCAGATGCAGATTTTCTGCATTTTACATTACAGTAAAAATCCGCCGACTTTAGCGGTTAATAGCAAAGCCCCCGTAAGTCCTAGAAACACCAAATTTTCAGGGTTTATTAAACAGAATCTCCTGAACAAGATGCAAAAAAAGTTTTCAAAAAGACCTTATAGTTTTTGAGAAAATCTATGTTAAAGTCGGACGGAATTTCCGCGATTTCCGGCGGAAATTTCGCGATTTCCGGCGGAAATCCGACTAATGCACTTGCATTACCGATTTCCGCATTCCGATGCGGAAATGCAATTTCCGATCGGAATTTCGGAAATTGCATTTCCGCGGAATCCGAATGAGCATCCCCAGTGATCACTGAAGCAGCAGTGGCGGCAGAAGGAAGAAAGATGACCGGACTCGCCTCTCCTGACATTCCTCGGCAATCATTGCTTCCCCTCCGCTCTGCCTAGCCTCACTATGCCTCTAGTGTCGGGTCCTGGCTTGATGATGTGAATAAATGTGAATAAACTTTTCCACTGTAAAATGACAATTCAAAAGTGGAAAACATTCCACACACATACAAAGCTTTTTTTCAAGTGAGCATTCCAGGAAATTCACAGGAAGGTGAATACTCAGGAAAATTGCATAAAAAAATTAGCCCTGGCACACCGAAGAGCGCTTTGTGGGTCATTTTCATTTTTCAAAAGATGCTTACATTGACTTGCATTCAAATTGTGGATAAAGCACAGCAAAATAGAGATTGCGATTTTTTTGAAAAATTGTTTTACCACGGTTTTAATTCATGTTAATGGAAGCGTTTTTTTCTTTTATGAAAACAACCTGCAAAATGCTCTCTGGTGTGCCAGGGCCCTAAAAATCTACAAACCATGTTAAATGTTAAAGAGCTTGAAAAAACAATTCGAAAAAGTGGTCTCTGTGTTATACAGTGATATGCAAAATCATTAGAAATTGATTTGGAGCAGTTTGCACACTAAAACATTTCAATAACTTTTTTGGGGGGGATTTTGCTTTGATAAAGTCATACTATTCTTGTATAAATGCTCTCAGGTCTGGTTTCTGAGATAGTTCTGCTCTAAAACCCGGCAGATCGTAGTTTTGTGGATTTATATAAAAACTACATAACTTCATTTTACTTTTTTAAAATAAAATAGTGGAGCAAAAAAAAAAAAGCTTGTGCTTTAGAAGAAGACATACTGTATGGTTTATTTCACAATTACAAAATTGTTCAACATTAGATCTTTAAAACATTCTTGCCTATTTCAAGACTTTTAGAACAATTATAGAGAACACTCTAAATGTGATGAAATAAGGAATATGTCAGCGTTACCCAACTGTATAATTATTTTAAGCAAATACTTTAAGTACCTGTCATGCTGTAGATGAGAGAATGTGTTTTCCAGGCCTTCTGTTATGACCTGCTGTAATACGAGTAGGTGTATAATTTTACTAAGGTTCTTTCCCGTTGGAGAATATAAAAGGGCCTAATGATGAGACCTGGACTGGCTTATGTACAGAGTTTACTTTTTAAAACAAAACTTAACCTTGATTTATTTATTTTTTTTAATGAGTATTAAGGATTCACATATGCAAATATAAATGTGCCACTTCTAATGCAATCCGCATTCAGCAACTCTTAGGGTCCTTTCACGCTGGCGTGGTGCGTTGCGGCGATTTACCGCACTGCTAACGCAGGGCAATGAAAGTCTATGGGTGCTTTCATATTTCCCGCGCTGCGGCAGAAATGCTAAGTCTGATGCACTTCAAAAGCAACGTTACTGCGCATACCTGAATTGCTGTGCATCAGACTGGAAGCCATGTAAAGTCTATGGTGACGTAGGGAATCTAAAAATGTTGGTGGCGGTGCAGCAACATGCGATGCACATGCACGGAAGCATATTTTTTCAATGCGCTTCTGTGCATTTCCGTATTTCAAAAACAGGAAGTGACCACAAGCACGGCCAGATGCCAGAAGAAGAATACTCCATAGTAACGTGTTATTCCATGAAGGCCTATTTTTGGCGGGGCGGAGTGGTGGGTGCAGCGCACCACAATGCTGACGCCCATCTACAGTGTGAAGCCAGCCTCACTGTGATTGTATTTTACCCAAGTAAGTGTCCTATCACATGCCGTCTATTCCGTTCTGGTCACAATGGACAACATAATCACAACATGAGGCATTTAAATTTCTATGGTACGTTCACATCAGCGTATCAGCAGGCCCGGTCCGCCCATGATACCAAGTGAGGTGACTTCCTCAGGAGGCAGGAGTCTAGGGACAACACCAGGCAGTAACAGGAAGTGAAGAGAGGGGATCGGTTGAAAAGGGCGCCCGAGCTGCCTGTATGAAAAGGGCGCCGCCATAGACATCAATGTTATTTCTGGAAATATGGGCTACAAGGTGTAGAAAAGGGCGCCCGAGTTTTGATATAGGCTACAAGCGGGCTCCCCTTTGTAGCCCATATTTTTTCGGCTACAAGGTTTTCGGCTACAAGCGGGCTCCCCTTTGTAGCCCATATTTTTTCCGGCTACAAGGTTTTCGGCTACAGTAAGTTGCCCCTTTGTAGCCCATATTATTGCCTTTTTTTCTAGCCTAAGTTTTTATATGGGCTACAAGTGCTGGAAGCTGAATTATTTCATTCCCCCACTATCCATGGCGGCCTGGAGGGGGAATAGTAATTAACACATCCCAGAGTTTTTTTTTCTAGCCGAAGTTTTTATATGGGCTACACCAAGCGTCTTTTTTGTAGCCGAAGTTTATATGGGCTACACCAGGCGCCTTTTTTGTAGCCGAAGTTGGTATATATGGGCTCCACCAGGCGCCCTTTTTTACCGGCGCCCTTTTCATGAAGACCCGAAGAGAGTGCCTGGCCAACTTATAGTGGGGGCACCTATACCTGGCTACCTACCTATACTAAGGGTGTTTTTTGGGGGGCTCACCGCAGCTATAAAGTGTGGTGCAAATTCTCGGTTGCTGTGCCATCATTCCAATTCGGGGTGGGGGGGGGGGGGGGGCGCGAATCCTCACAAGTTTGCCTCAGGCAGCAAAAAGTCTAGAGCCAGCCATGCATATCAGCAGTGCAGTGGGTCCCATCGGAATAATGCACAGCTACCGGACAAGTGTGCATTTACTGCGACATTGAAGCATATGTTCTGTATACATCTCATTGCACAGCTAAAGGGTGATGCGACTTTTCTTCACCATTGCGTTGGAATCCGATCATGTATTAAAAATATGCTGTTTGGTAGCCTCACAGTAAAGATAAGTGGAATAGTGTAACAAGCAGAGTTTGGATATGCAATGAATATAGCTGCCACATATCTTAGTTTAGATCTGTAAAGCCGGTTTCCAAAAAGTTGTAATGCTGTATGAATAAGGTATAAGCTGTTATTAACCTGTGACCCCCTAATGCTAGGATGGCAGCTGGAGAGTGCCTCTCTTGTTCCTCCAGGATGCACCAGTACGTCATCTCACTCATCCTGGGATTAGCAGGGTGAAGGAGGAGACGGCCACGAACAGCCTGTCAGCCATGATCGGATCAGAAACAGAAAAAATACACCTTAATTTAAAATAGAATATTGGCTTCATACATTTTCCTAGGGAAATATTTGAAACGTTGAAATAACCGGGACAAATGGGCAAATAAAATGTGTGGGATTTATCCACAGAAGAAGGTTTTATTTTAAAACTATAATGGCCGAACATTGAGAAATAAAGATTTTTTTTTCCATTTTTTCTTAATATTCCTGTTAAAATGCATTTAGAATAAAATACTTCTTAGTAAAATTTACCTTAAAAAGATATAGACCATTTTGTTGTGATAAGTAGCTATAAAGTTCTTGACGAATGAATGGGAGGAGATCTGAAAGGTGAAAATTGCAATGAGTAAACACCCCTTAGTAGGTAAGTGGTTAAGGGGCTGATAGTCTTCAGCAAGTGTTTTTCGTTTTGTGTTGGGTTTTTTTGTGTGTTTTTTTTTTGGGGGGGGGGGGGGGATGATGCTTTTTCTATTTCAATACTGCATTTTATTTATTCATTTATTGTAGTACATTCATCTTTTAAACCATGCTACACTAAAAGTACAGACATATTATTTTCAGTTAGCTTTTATATACCCACAAACAAGCATTGCCTTTTTTTTTGAGATATATATTTCGGGATGCTTCTGCACTAGTAGGCTGACAGGTACAGATTACAGGAAAGCATATGGCACGGGCCATTGCTGCTACGGTGTCTGTGTCCAGGCTGGCTCTGGTCATGCTCTGAATCCCCGAGGCTGTGTGCACACTGATGCCTGCATCAAGGTGCTCTCTCTGCTGGCTGCAACTGCTTTTATGAGGTTACAGAAACACTCAGTGAGCTTTAAGGGGAAATCGGAACTGAGTGATATATGAAGGCTGCTGAAAGTATTTGTAGCCTGGCTGTTATGTTGTCCCCTTGGCGATAATGCTCTGAACTAGGGTATGTCAATGAGATGCTTCGTGCAAATATTATGCAAATACAGTATTTGCAGCTTGTAAATGGACCAAACCAAATCAAATGTAGCAAATCTGTTGTAACAACACTGTTTGCACAATTTTCCTGATCCAGGTTTCATTTCAAGAGGTTTTCTTTACACATTAAATTATGAAAGTAGTAACATGGCATAAGTAAATTAATCGATTAATATTATCAGGTCTGCATTTACATCACAGGACCCTATAGGCACAGATGTTCTGGCACCCTGGACTTCACCCTCCACAAACATACAACCCCCACCGACCTGCACCGCAAGTATGCTTGCTGGCCCAGTTGTCACCTCTGTCCTACTTCCCCTGCCCGACGACAGGTAGCCACAAGTGTCCCTTAGTATTAGGTAGCCAGAGTAATCTACCATTTATGCACCACTTGGGACTCTGCATAGTGAAGGAGGGAGGGAGGGGTAACAGTAAAAAAGGGCGCAGGAGGCTAGTGGACAAATCGGGCGCCGCCATTCACTCCTATAATAATTATCGTTTAATGGGCACCGAACAGGAAAAAAGGGCGCCCGAGAATAATAACGTTTTCCAACAGCGCCCGAAGATTTTTCATGTTTTATAACTGCTTGTGATGATTTACGTTTCTTATTTCAATAAAACATTATTTTAAATGTTATCCCTTACTGTTTGTAAAACATTATTATTCACAAAACAAAGCGATCAGTACGTAATGTAAATTGTAATATATTTTATCCCTTACTATTTTTAAAACATTATTCTACACACAATACAGTGAGCACTAAGGAGGGTCTTAGGTTTAGGCACCAACAGGGTGGTCTTAGGTTTAGGCACCAACAGGGGGGTCTTAGGTTTAGGCACTAACAGGGGGGTCTTAGGTTTAGGCACCAACAGGGGGGTCTTAGGTTTAGGCACCAACAGGGGGGTCTTAGGTTTAGGCACTAACAGGGGGGGTCTAGGGGTTAGGGGTAGGTACAGGGAGGGTTACTTAGGCACCAACAGGGGGGGTCTTAGGTTTAGGCATCAACAGGGGGGGTCTAGGGGTTAGGGGTAGGTACAGGGAGGGTTACTTAGTAATTTTTTTTTTAAACGTTATTATACGTTTCACTATTTAAACGGAAGATTAACGTTTTTACAATTGCTGATTTAATGCACATTATTTAATGATTTATAACTTTATAAAACATTAATTCTAAACGAAATACAGTACAATACATTTTTAAACGTTATCCATGCTTATCGTTTAAAACCCCGCACCCTTTTTTCCCAGCGCCCCTTTTTAACGTACGCGGAGGGAGGTGCTTGGGGACAGGTGTGAGCCGCCTTTCCATCATCAGGTGCCTAAGCATGCGCCTACAGTGCCTTATGGAAAATCCGGCCCTTATTATGTATTTGTACAGCGATGCAGAAGATGTCGGCGCCATAGAGTATGAAAATATATATATATATATATATATATATATATATATATATATATATATATATATATATATATATATATATATATATATATATATATATATATATATGCACTCTCACACACACTGAATGTATATATATATATATATGCTTGTCACTAACTGTCCGTCAGAGGGGCTTACAATCTAATCCCTACCATAGTCATATGTCTATATCGTGTAGTGAATGTCTAGGTCCAATTTAAGGGGGAAGTCAATTAACTTATCTGTATGTTTTTGGGATGTTGGAAGAAAGTGGAGTGCCCGGAGGTAGTGAAGCTCGGATACCCCCAATCACGAATTGGAGGAATTAAGAATTCGACTCCGCCCACTTACGAATTGAATCGTGATCACAAGTAGAAAGGGATATCCAACTCGAGTGCGGTTTTGAGTCGAATAACCGCATGTAATCACGAAACACGAGACGGCCGTCTTTAACAGTCACCGTATATACTAGAGTATAAGCCGACCCGAGTATAAGCCGACCGCCTAACTTTTCCTTTAAAAAACAGGGAAAAAGCTTTGACCTGAGTATAAGCCGGGGTGTAGGAAATGCCACAACATCTCAACAGTTCACCACTCTGCAGAGACTTGGGGAGAATCATTCAAGACTACTATTCCTAATATAAAATGCATAAATACAAGATATCAGTCAGTCATATAGCATCCTGAATGTGGCAGCTTCAGCTACATGACAGGTGGTTAAACTTCAATTGCTTCTCTAATTTGAGGTGTTTGAGGTGTTCGTATCCTTTGCAGAATTGGTGTGTGTATACAAATGAAATGGAAATCTGAGTTCCCTGACACAATGCTCTAAGCTAACAAATATTTCAACTGTAGCAGCCCAGCTCATTGCAGTATGGTAGAGGGTATGGAGGAATAGACATGACATGCAACTGTCACAATACAACATTCTACATCTGATGTCCAAATGCTCTGGCTTACATTTATAGATTGCCTCCCTTCCCTAGTTTGGAAAGAATAAGTGCAGAATGGATTTTTAGAGCAGTGCGCCGTGATCACCCCTCTCTCCCCGCTACCCTTCCTGAGAGCGGAGCAATATACCGTACTTTAGGCTGCCCCGGACCACCCACCCACTGACCCAGCCAGCATATGTACAGAAGCGTGATGACCCCCGAGTCTCTTCCCCCCGCTACTCCTACCCAGAGCGGAGTGATATACATTGATTTCGGCTGTCCCTGGGCCACCCACCTGGCATATTCAGAAACGTGCACCACAGAGCGTTCACTCACCTGTCCGCTGCCTGCCGTGGTCCCGTATGTATAACGGCCTGCAGTGATTCCTCTCACATGCACCACTGCGGGACGTCATACATACGAGATTGCGGCAGGCGGCGTGGATGAGTGAGTAAACACTCTGCTGTGCACGTCTCTGAATATGCCAGGTGGGTGGCCCAGGGACAAGGGAAAACTATGTATATCGCTTTCCGCTCTGGGGAAGAGTAACTGGAAAAGAGAGACTCAGGGGTGACCGCACTTGTGTGCGTATGGCGGGTTGGTGGCCCGGGGCAGCCTAAAGCAGAGTATATTGCTCAGCTCAGCGGAAGGATAGCGGGAAGAGAGACAGGTGACCGCGGCGCACAGCACAGCTCTTAAAATCCATTCTGTATGTATTCTTTTTGAACTAAAGATTGGTGGCAATCTAGTGGGGGTAGTCAGAGACTGACTAGTATAAGCCGAGACCCCCATTTTTGGGCCACTTTTTGGGGCTCAAGAACTCGGCTTATAATCGAGTATATACGGTAATAGCCCCATTAGATGCTAGAAACACCAAATTTGCCAGATATGTTAAGAAGTATAAGAAAGTATACATTTAAATGCGGTAAATTACAGTTAATGTATTTACCGCATTTAAATGTATATTTTTTTCCTTTAAAACTTTAAAATCGATTTTCTCAAAAACGATAAAGTCTTTTTGAAAAAAAAGTTTCTTGTTGTGCCCACTGTTCTTCTTAACACATCTGGCAAATTTGGTGTTTCTAGCATGTAAAGAGGCTTTGCAATTAACCGCTAAATTCGGTGGGTTTTTAATCACGAATACCGACTAGTGATCACGAGTCAGGTAATGAGTACAATCACGAGTGCATTCGTAATCGGCATTTGTGATCTAGTGCCGATCATTAATGTCAATTACGACCTCGTGATCGCAAAAAATGTCTCGTGATCACGAGTTTCTTGTTATCATGAGCTCTTGATGAACACCACTACCAGGAAGAAACCCACGCAGACACAGGGAGAACATATAAACTCCTTGCAGATATTGACCTGGCTGGGATTTAAACCCAGAGCTGCAAGGCAAGAGTGCTAATTACTAAGCCAATTTGCTTCCCCCTGGGCCGCAATCAGAAATTTTGGGGCCCCTCACACATCATCAGGCCTTGGCTCCCCCCCTCCCTGGGGGCACCCACTGGTTGCTCTGCCCGCCCACTACCCATCCCACCCCAGTGTCCGTGGGTGAAGTGCGCTGCGGCGAAAAATATGCATGGCTCCGACACCGATGAAAGCGGCATGCACAGCGTGATGCTGCAAAAAGTGGGCATGGCCATGGCATGTTGTGGGTGGAGCCAAATACTAGCAAAATACAAGTATTCTCCTGTTAACTGATGAAATAGGGACTTGTAGGTCCATTCCTATCCTTTATCCGTTATCTTTTGTCCCCCTCTTTTCTTCCTCGCCTCTTTTGTCCCCCTCTGTCTCACCTCAGTTTGTAAGACTTTTGTGTCCCTCTGTGTGACCTCATGTTCCCGTTTCATCTCTTTTCTGCCTGTGCCTCTTTTATCCACTTCTGTTCTTCCTGTGCCTCTTTTATCCCCTTGTGTTACCTTTTGTCCCCTTCTGTCTCAGCTCATCCCCCCTACCCTAGCCAGGTATAGGTGCCCACCGTAAAGGTATCCAGGCATAGGTGCCCCCAGTATAGGTAGCCAGGTATAGGTTACCCCAGTATAAGTAGCCAGCTATAGGTGGTGCCCCAGTATAGGTAACCTGGTGTAAATGCCCCAGTATAGATATCCTGGTATAGCTGGTGCCCTAGCATAGGACAGAAAGATAAAGGTGCCCCAGTATAGGTATTCAACTGTAGGAGGTGCCCCGGTATAGGTAGCCTGGTATAGTTGCCCCCAGTATAGGTAGCCTGGTGTGGGTGGTGCACCAGTATAGGTTAGCCATGTACAGGTGCCCCAGTATAGGAAGAATGCTATAGGCACCCCAGTATAAGTAGCCAAGTATAGGTGCTGCCCCAGTACAGGTAGCCAGATACAGGTGGTGCCCTCAGTAAAGGTAGCCATATATAGGTGGTGCCCCAGTATAGGTAGCCAGGTTTAGGTGGTGCCCCAGTAGAGGTAGCTAGGTATAGGTGGCGCCCCAGTATAGGTAGCTAGGTATAGGTGGTACCAGCTCCAGTATAGGTAGCCAGATTTAGGTGGTGCCCCAGTAGAGGTAGCTAGGTATAGGTAGTTCCAGCCCCAGTCTAGGTAGACAGGTATAGGTGGTTCCAGCCCCAGTATAGGTAGCCAGGTATAGGTGGTGCCCCAGTATAGAAAGTGCACTGTAGCGGGCTCACTCATCTGCTCCCCACGTTCAAGAGCTGATGTCACTCTTCTCTTGTGCCGGAACGCAGTGTGCTGGTTAGTGAGCCATAGGCCTGCAGCCAGCACATGCGTCCCTTCCAGCGCTTTGGGGGGGGCACAGGGCCCCCAGAAGCCCTGGGCCCCTCACTGTAGTGTCAGTTGACCACCCCACCCCCCCCCACCACCCCTGATGGCTGCCCCTATAATACATTTGTCATCACTAAGCCAGCTATTCTGTAGCTAAATGTAATTGAACATTATTTTCAGTCTGCAGCTGTTATATTTCTAGTGGTAGTAAACTTGCTAGAAACCATGGCCACAGTACACAACTTAAAGGACAACTGTAATAAAAAGGATATGGAGGCTGCCATATTTTAAACCATACTAGTTGCCTGGCTATCCTGCTGCTCCTCTGCCTCTAGTACTTTTAGCCACAGACCCTGAACAAGCATGCAGCATATCAGGTGTTTCTGACATTACTGTCAGATCTGACAAGATTAGCTGCATGCTTGTTTCTGGCGTGTTTCAGACACAGCTAAATAGACCAGCAGGGCGTCAAGCAACTGGTATTGTTTAGAAGGAAATAAATATGGCAGCCTCCATATTCCTCTCATTACAGTTGTCCTTTAAAGGGAACCTACACTGGGAGCGATATGGATTTTTCCTTCTAAACAATACCAGTTGCCTGGCAGTCCTGTTGATGTCTTTGGCTGCAGCAGTGGCTGAATCACACCCTGAAACAACCATGCAGCTAATCCAGTCTGACTTCAGTCAGAGCACCTGATCTGCATGCTTTTTGAGGGGCTGTGGCTAAAAGTATTTTAGGAACACAGGATCAGCAGGAGAGTCAGGCAACTTGTATTATTTTAAAAGGAAAAATCCATATCCTTCTCAGTTTAGATTTCCTTTAAGGTTGGTATGCACACTAGAGTGTTTTCAGCTACTGAGGCCAGTCAGGGTCATCCCTGCCTGCTATCTAGTGAATACAGCCTCCCTGATGTGTTGGCCAAGACCAGAACTGTGTAGGAACAACTTGGCTGAGTGACCTATCTTACCCTGCCCACTCGAAGCTGCTCTGTTGTGCCCCATGCAGTCATTCTTCCACCTGATCTTTATAGAAATAGAGCACATCATGTTAAAGCCTACCTACAGGTACCCAAGCTACAAAGCGCTTATCCCCATATTCAGATCAAGTCCAGAGGGGGGGGGGGTAAGAGGGAGCGACACTTCAAATGGGATTCACTATCCCAAAATAATATTAACTTCTACCTCTTTCAAAGTCTCACCACTTTCCTCACATCAAAGTTATCTTACAGAGCTTATTGATTTCCTTACCAAGGTTGGTGTATTACGGGCGGCACATGGCTTTAGTTATCTATTCATTAGAGGTTCTTACTCTTCACATCTTCATTTATATGAAGATGAGGTGTGTGTGTGTGTGTGTGTGTGTGTGTGTGTGTGTGTGTGTGTGTGTGTGTGTGTGTGTGTGTGTGTGTGTGTGTGTGTGTGTGTCTGTCTGTCTGTCTGTCTGTCTGTCTGTCTGTCTGTCTGTCTGTCTGTCTGTCTGTCTGTCTGTCTGTCTGTCTGTCTGTCTGTCTGTCTGTCTGTCTGTCTGTCTGTCTGTCTGTCTGTCTGTCTGTGTGTGTGTGTGTGTGTGTGTGTGTGTGTGTGTGTGTGTGCAGGGCCAGCCCTAGACTTTTTGCCGCCTGAGGCAAAAAAAATATTTTCCGCCGCTCTGGGGGGCCGCCGAGCTGGAGGGGTAGCTGGCAGGACGGGGGTATTGGGCCTAGCGGCGGGGAGGGGGTCGTACCTCCCTCGCCTGGGTCCCCCGAACTGCGCTCCCCTCCAGCCTTACATAGAAGAAGCAGCCGCTATTTGTAAGACGCACGGGCGGGGAGGACTCACCTCTTCCCAGCGTACGCTCCACTGACATCACTTCCTGCAGCGTTGCAGGAAGTGACGTCAGTGGAGCGCACGCTGGATCGAGGAAGAGGTGAGTCCTCCCCGCCCGTGCCTTACAAATAGCGGCTGCTTCTATGTAAGGCTGGAGGGGAGCGGAGGACGGGGGACCCAGGCGAGGGGGGGGGGGGTCCGACCCCCCCTCCCCGCCGCTAGGCCCAATACCCCCGTCCTGCCAGCTACCCCTCCAGCTCGGCGGCCGGCTCCCCGCATGGACGGGCGGATGCCGCCCCTGGAAATTTGCCGCCTGAGGCAAAAGTTTCACCCCGCCTCATGAGCGGGCCGGCCCTGTGTGTGTGTGTGTGTCTGTGTGTGTGTCTGTGTGTGTGTCTGTGTCTGTGTCTGTGTGTGTGTGTCTGTGTCTGTGTGCCTGCTGAGATTTAACCACAGTGAGGATACAGAAAAGAGCCTCAAGCAAGCGGAGTATCAAACTTATCCGATGATGGGTGGAGTTTTTCTTTAAATGTTTAAATAGTTGGGGTTTTGTTTGTTATTCTTTACTTCTGTACAGACAGTTCTCGCTTATAATTTTCTTGATGGCGATTGTACACTTTCACATTATATAGTTTTACAACTACCGTATATACTGGCGTATAAGACGACTTTTTAACCCCTAAAAATCTTCTGAAAAGTCGGGGGTCGTCTTATACGCCGGATGTCAGTCAGGAGGGTGCCGGGTGCCTGGCAGAGTTGTAAATACCATACTTATGGTCCAGTCCCCTGGTTAATAGATCGCATTCTCCGCCTAATTGCTCCTTGCGAGCAGCCGCTCGCACGGGTAGCAGTGCCTCTTCCGG
Source organism: Hyperolius riggenbachi (assembly GCF_040937935.1). Classification (NCBI taxonomy): domain Eukaryota; kingdom Metazoa; phylum Chordata; class Amphibia; order Anura; family Hyperoliidae; genus Hyperolius; species Hyperolius riggenbachi. Next base: position 71,106,583 of record NC_090655.1, read on the forward strand.
GGTCACCTCACCTGACTGGTGATGCGTGCGCTCCACTGATGACGCTCATAGAAGAGATTGCCGGGCTCTTCCATGAGCGTCATCAGTGGAGCGCACACATCACCGGTCAGGTGACCACGGAAGAGGCACTGCTACCCGCGCAAGCGGCTGCTCGCAAGGAGCAATTAGGCGGAGAATGCGATCTATTAACCAGGGCACTGCACCATAAGTACGGTAGGAGCAATTAGGCGGAGAATGCATAAGTACGGTATTTACAACTGTCCCTGGCACCCGGCATGCTCGCTCACACACAGGGGTAGTCTTATACGGCGAGTATACCCCAAACTGTATATTGTAAGAGGAAAAGTTGGGGGGTCGTCTTATACGCCCAGTCGCCTTATACGCCAGTATATACGGTAATAAAATATGTTGTCATACGGTATTCCTTTTGCTTTCGTTAGGTAGAGTAGTTCTTCGTTTGAACAAATATTTATTAACAGGTTAGTTTATCCCACATTATAATATTGACTTTGTTATGTAATTGTGTGCTATGAAATGTATCTATAACATATACATGTATTAGTGCGTGTTTATTACTATTCGACATGTGTTAGTGTGTGTTTATTACTATTGGACACGAGGGAGGTGTGGCTGTGGAGCGGGCCACCTTTAAGTTGACCATACATCACTCAATCTGCCAACAGATCGACCATTAGATAGATCCCTTTCAATGGCGTAGCTAAGGAGCTGTGGGCCCTGATGCAAGTTTTACAATGGGGCCCCCCAGGCCCCAAGCACTCTATATATAACAATTGATACGGCGCACCAAAACCTGCCAATGGCAACCACAGTATCAGAGGTGCAAGAAGGGGATGGGGAACAGTTTGTTAATGATTACCACTATTCAAAGTATCTATAGAAGTGATTATTATAAGCACAGGACCGATAGAGAGCTAATACTGTAGATGAGGGAGGGCCCTTCAGGGCCCCTCTGGCCCAAGGGCCCCCATGCGGTCACAACCTCTGAAACCCCTATTGCTATGCCCCTGCCCTCCGTGATCAAATCTGGCCAGAGAGGGATCTATTTCCTGCAAACACACTGCCCACAATTTCTTATAGATTTCTGTTGGGGATTTACCTAGCGCCACCACTGCTACCCCCAAGTGTATACCCCCCCTTGTGCATTGTTGTAGGCTCACCTGTCACTCCTGAGCAAATCCTGGCCTCCTATGATATCCTGTGTCACCGTCAGCGCCTGTACCATGTGTCACAATACAGATGCTGTGATCCCGGAGGCCAGGATTCATGCTGGCATGACAGGTGAGTCTTCAACACTAAACACGGCGAGGGGGACACCAGCCAGGGATCCGCCGGTCATTAGAAAATTGAACACAATTACCGCCATACATCTGATCGAGCCCCTGCGAGCATGCCCAATGTATCCTTTAGACCGATAATGGCTGGAAAACTCTGACTGAGGCGGAAGGAGGGGACGCGGAATTTCAGTTTTTGCCATAGGCGCTATGCTACCCAGATACACCCCTGATCAGCTGATAGATTTGCAGGGCACTGATTTGCTGTGATCACATCCTGCTTTAGCACATAATCATGAGTGACTACCAAATAAGAAACTTGCATATCTATCACCTGACCAAACATGATCACATGCTTCTCCATGAGTTCTCCTAGACATAATCATGTGTGCTGCCTCCATTCGGCTTTATTTTTCCTACATTAGCTGCATTCTTGTTATTGGTGTATGACTCAGGAACCACTGAAGCTGAAAGATCAACATGACAGCCATCATTAGAATAAGTTCAGCCTTGGCTGCTTTCCATGTATTTTATGAGTTCCAGGTATACTGCCAATAGAGTGGAACAAATCTATCTGCAAAATCGCAATAGACCACAGGAAACAAATTTGCATGTTAATTAGAAGTTTGCAAACTTTGGAACATTGAGGGCAAACTCAAAATTCATAGATTGATTTCTGTTCTTAAAAATTCCCAGTAATGATGCAGAGTTCAGCTTCCACATAGGTTTGCACCAAAGCTGTCTGTATTTTTTTACATTACAGACCGATGCAACAAGTGGATTTTTTTTATCTGGCTAGTTGGCTTGATTGTGTTTTGTAATGGACACTTTGGAAACTATTTATAAAGTAGGGAAAGATAGCTGCTTAGTCTGCATCAATGTACTTTGCAGATATAATGGTCTGTCTGTCTAGCCATAAGCAGGCGATTAAACCTTCTACTGCTTCAGTAAGTGCTACAAAAAAAGTAAAGTGTGGTGGTAATAACATCAAGTGCATGCTAACCAATGCTAGAAGCCTTTCAAATAAGATTGGTGAACTAGAGTTGCTGATGAGAGATAAAGACTATGATATTGTAGGCATAAACATGGATGGATGCTAGCCATAGTTGTCAGGTAAATTTTGTAGGCTTATAGTGTTTTAAGAAAAGATATATCCAATTAAAAAGGGGAGTGGGAAGGAATGGGCATCTGCAGCATAGGGCAAGAAGAGGTCAGATGACCCCCCACCCCCTGGCTGCCTGCCCCGTCACCACTGTCCAGACGCGTATCTGGAGGGGTGCCTGCCACCCAGTAGAGACGTCATTCGTCATTTCCACATGTGAAGTGTACGGGGCCAGGCAGATAGCATGCGTCCTGCTCTGCCTCTCCATTCACCCTGATCTGAGGTCTGTGATTAGCATAGGCAGTACCCAGCCAAGCGCACAGCCCTGAAAACTGCCCAGCAAAGCTCCCAGCCATGCAAACTGCCCAGCAAAGCTCCCAGCCATGCAAACTGCCCAGCAAAGCTCCCAGCCATGCAAACTGCCCAGCAAAAAAGGGTGCCAGCTGAGGGTGGACGAAAAGGGCGCCACCACAGACTTTAATGCAGTTATCGTTAATATGGCGAAAAAAGCAGAAAAAAGGGTGCTGCGATAAATATCGTTAACAATATTAGAACATTAGGTTTTTGAAGTATGTTATCATTTTAGAAGCTCGCAACGTTTTTGTAATATTATTTCGTTTGTATGTACAGATTTTACGTTATCAAGGATATTATCCTTTCTATGTGGAAAAGGGTGTTTCAGCAGAGGAAGTGGTTAGGGATAGGCATCACCAGGGGGTATGGTTAGGGTTAGGCACCACCCAGGTGCTGGTTAGTTTTAGGCAACACCAGGGGATGGTGGTTAGGGTTAGGCACCACCGGAGGGGGGTGGTTAGGGTTAGGCATCAACGGGGATTGATTAGGGTTAGGCGCCACCAGGGGAGGGTTCTGTGTTAGAGTAGGGTTGGGTTAAGCTGTATTGTTGAATAACGTAACGATTTTTAACGTTAATATTTTTTTGTTATGATTTCTCATCTGTTTTTACAATGGTATTTATCGTTAATCAAGTTTGACAGCGATGTTCATCGTTATCAGATTTTGTTATCCACCGGCACCATTTCGTTATCCAGCCGGGCCCTTTTTTCACTGCGCCCTTTTTTCATGCATGCCTCCCAGCCATGCAAACTGCCCAGCAAAGCTCCCGGCTCTGCAATTTGCAAAGCGCCCATTAAAGCACTCAGCCCTGCAAAGCGCCTATCAAAGCAAAGTGCCCAGCAAAGCACTCGGCCCTGCAAAGTGCCTAGCAAAGCAAAGCACCCAGCAAAGCACTCAGCAAAGCACTCAGCCCTGCAAAGTGCCTAGCAAAGCAAAGCGCCCAGCGAAGCATCCAGCCCTGCAAAGCTAAGCATCCAGCCCTGCAAAGCTAAGCACCCAGCCCTGCAAGGCAAAATGTCCAGCAAAGCCCCCAGCTCTGCAAGGCAAAGTGTCCAGCAAAGCAAAGCCCCCAGCCCTGCAAAGTGCCCAGCAAATTACTTAGCTTTTTTATTGTTTGCCCTAGGCGCCATATTACCCAGAGACGCCTCTGCTTGTGTCCACCTGCTGTGTCCTGTCACCGGCACCGCTGCGGCGCTGCCTATCATGTAACGAGCAGCGTCGCTCAGACCTTCGATCAGCTGGTGTCCAGTGAGAAGCAAGCACTAGTACCTCGCAGACACCGCACTGATGTGCGGAAGTGATGTCATATGTCACTTCCGCATATGCAGCATGGTGTCCACAGGGGGTAGCATGCTCCTGCTTCTCACTGGACGCTGGCTGATCGGAGGTCTTAAGGACACTGCCTGTTACATGATTTAGGCAGTGGGGATGGGACACAGCAGACGGGCAGCTCTGATCTGATGTCTGACATCACGGTGAGTGGGGTGGGGGTCCCTGTTACTACCTAAAACTGGGGGGCACTTGTCACCACCTAAACTAGGTGGAGTCCTTGTCACTACCTAAACTGGGGGAACCTGTCACCAGCACCTGTGTCGGAGGTGCTCACAATCTAATCCCTACCATAGTCCTAGTCTAATGTCCCACCATTGATAAGTTCATGTAAATTTAGCTCCACCCATTACCAAAGGTCCTTCTCAAAAAATTAGCATATTATGATAAAGTTCATTATTTCATGTAATGTACTGATAAACCTTAGACTTTCATATATTTTAGATTTGTTACACACAACTGAAGTAGTTCAAGCCTTTTATTGTTTTAATATTGATGATTTTGGCATACAGCTCATGAAAACCCCAAATTCCTATCTCAAAAAATTAGCATATCATGAAAAGGTTCTCTAAATGAGCTATTAACCTAATCCTCTGAATCAACTAAGAAACTCTAAACACCTGCAAAAGATTCCTGAGGCTTTTAAAAACTCCCAGCCTGGTTCATTACTCAAAACCGCAATCATGGGTAAGACTGCCGACCTGACTGCTGTCCAGAAGGCCATCATTGACACCCTCAAGCAAGAGGGTAAGACACACAAATTTCTGAACGAATAGGCAGTTCCCAGAGTGCTGTATCAAGGCACCTCAGTGAGAAGTCTGCGGGAAGGAAAAAGTGGCAGAAAACGCTGCACAACGAGAAGAGGTGACAGGACCCTGAGGAAGATTGTGGAGAAAGACCGATGCCAGATCTTGGGGGACCTGCGGAAGCAGTGGACGGAGTCTGGAGTAGAAACATCCAGAGCCACCGTGTACAGGCGTGTGCAGGAAATGGGCTACAGGTGCCGCAATCCCCAGGTCAAGCCACTTTTGAACCCGAAACAGTGGCAGAAGCGCCTGACCTGGGCTACAGAGAAGCAGCACTGCATTGTTGCTTAGTGGTCCAAAGTACTTTTTTTTAGATGAAAGCAACTTCTCCTGGCCGCAATAGCAGCATAGGGGGCGATATTTTGGCTGGGAACGTGAAGAATCACTCGCGTTCCCATGCCTGTCAGGTCCTGACGGCGAAACCGGAAGTGGTTGCCGGCGGGGACGGGTAGATCACAGAGACACGGCAAGGGCACCGATCAGCTGCAGGGGGCTAAGGGAAGCCCTAGGTGAGTAAAACTCATTTTTTTGGGGGGAAACTTAAGGTTCACTTTAAGGCCGCTATCGAAGCATCCTGGGTTTCCATAACACCTGAGCAGTGCCACAGGCTGATTGCCTCCATGCCATGCCGCATTGAAGCAGTCATTTCTGCAAAAGGATTCCCGACCAAGTATTAAGTGCATAACTGAACATAATTATTTGAAGGTTGACTTTTTTTGTTTTAAAAACACTTTTTTTTTTATTGGTCGGATGAAATATGCTAATTTTTTGAGATAGGAATTTGGGGTTTTCATGAGCTGTATGCCAAAATCATCAATATTAAAACAATAAAAGGCTTGAACTACTTCAGTTGTGTGTAATAAATCTAAAATATATGAAAGTCTAATGTTTATCAGTACATTACAGAAAATAATGAACTTTATCACAATATGCTAATTTTTTTAGAAGGACCTGTACATTCTGGTCCATGGCCATGCCCACTTGCCCACCCCTGGAAAATTTTCTTGGACGCCCATGGGCGTGGGTGTCTGTATGTTTGTTCAGCCCCTCCATGATGCCAACCACAAAATTATCTTGACCAGCCCTGCTGAGTGCTGCCCAGAAGGCAGGACCCACCACACAAATGAACACTACTGCACCTTTTGAACTGTAACACCTTGGCCAACACTGCCAGATGTCAGCAATCGGGATCCTGAGCAGCGTCGGCCATCACCGCAGGTTTCTTTCATGAAGAACCGGTCTGTCCCTGCTGAACCTTCGCCCATCCCCCCTGATGACAGATGATTGCCAAGTGCGCCCGTAGTATGGCAGCCTTGGCTTTTGGTGTTCAGACATTATCCCCCCAGCCTTCCAGAACCTGTACGAGCCAAAACCAATTCTGGGTACAACCCCCACCCCAAGCCCCCCCCCCCCACCACACCCTTCGTAATTGGTGAAATAAATGATTCTGATTCTGATCACTCGGTAATTAATAATGTATAAGCCAACTTTACATTTGTTTTTATTGTGTACATAGTTTGGCATGATTAGGCTGCTTCTCTAGATTTATAATTAGTCAAATTAATTATTTATAAACATCTAGTTATTTTATTGGAGACATAAACTGACTTGATTAAGTTACTTCTGTAAATTTTTAATTGATAAATTGAATCAATTATTTATGCGCATCCAGTTATTTTATTGTATAAATATTTTGACCTGATTAAGATGCTTCTCTAGATTTGTAATTAATAAAACAAATTGATTATTTCTGTGCATCTAGTTATTCTTTTTATTTTTAGATTTGATTGGCTGAGATTGCATTGCTCGCTGCCTTTCCAGCTTGTCAGTTACAAAAGCAGCATAGAATGAGAGATCAGAAAGCAAAGTCACTGTGTTCCATTCTAGTCACTAGAGGTTGTCAATGAGATGCAAATAATTCTGGCCGACATATACACTGCATGCAGCTTTGAAGTGAGCCCTTTGGTTTTAGTTACTAATGAAAAAGCTGTCTTTATTTGTTAACATTTTTTTTGTTTTTTGTTTTTATTTGTTTTTTTGCTGTAATGTGATGTACATAAAGCCTATTGTGTTAGGCCTCCATATACCTCTCACTGTAGGTGTCCTTGAGGCCAGTTCACTTTCTACAATTGTTTTTTTTTTAGGTTGCGGTGCAATGCTCCTGCTGCATCCCCTCAAAACACCAAAAACACCACAATTCTATGACCCTGCGGCAAGGTGCGCCGACAGGGTCATATGCATAGTGCGGCTTCCCATCACTGGAATTCTCAGTGGTAAGCGAATGCGCGCCGCACCGTTTACACTCAGAGTTTGGCTATTCAATAGCCAAAGAACTTCAGTTCCACTCCCCACCTCTACCCATAGTTTGGATATAGAATAGTGGAAATCCAGTGCCTCACACTCAGATTACTTTATTGGCACCACCATAGCTGCTAACTACATTGTGGGCTATGGTGGCACTGAATTCACCACCCACACCTTGGGGTTGATTCATAAAGGTTACTTACTTTTCACCTTAACTGTAAGGAGTGCTAATGCAGGAGATAAACAAGTAAGGACTGATAATTTATGAAATAAATAGATAAGGAGAGCTAAACCATGATTTAAGTCAGTTAAAGGTGCGTACACACACACTACATGCGGCAACGACGGGTCCGTCAGACCCTCCCGCTGGGCAGATGTTCAGCCAACAGTAGTGCATGTGTACGCGCTGTCAGCGGACTGATAAGGCTGTTCCTGAACGATCCACTCAGCCTTATCAGTCCGCGGACAGCACGTACACACGTGCTATTGTCGGCTAAAAGTCCGCCCACCGGGAGGGTCTGACGGACCCATCGTTGGCGGCTGTAGTGCCGGTGTACACACCTTTAGGAGAGTTGTACAATGAATTAAGTCAGATAAGAAGAGCTAAATCATGAGTTAAGTCATTTAACCACCCTGGCGTTCTATTAAGATCGCCAGGGTGGCAGCGCAGCAGTATTTTTTTTTTTAAACCATGTAGCTAGCCTAGCGCTAGCTACATGATTCCCCCCCTTGGCGGCGTCCTACTCACCTTTCCGATCGCTTCCGGCGCATTAGCCTATCCGGAAATCCCGTTCTGAACGGGATTTCTTGGAGGCCTTCCCCCGTCATCATGGCGATGATCGTGATGACGTCATTGACGTTGTGACGTCATCGGGAGTCCCGATCCATACCGCAGCACTGCCTGGCACTGATTGGCCAGGCCGCGCAGGGGTCTCGGGAGAGGGGGGGGTCCCTTACGACGGCGGCGAGCGGCCCCCACACGCAGCTAGCAAAGTGCTAGCTGCGTGTTTTAAAAAACATTGTTAAAATCGGCCCAGCAGGGCCTGAGCGGCGCCCTCCAGCGGTCATGGACAAACTGAGCTCGTCCATACCACCAAGGAGGTTAAAGAAAGCCTGAACCCTAGAAAAAAAACAGCTCCCTGCAGCCATCCTGTGCCCTTGACGTCACTCCTGGATCCTCTGGTCCCCCGCCGGCAGCTAGTTTTGTTTTTGCCGACTTGGAGTCAGCGGGCCACCAGGCGTATCATTACACGCATTACCGCGGTAACAGAACGCTATAGCGGGTGTCAACACGTATCTTAGTACATGTTGACACCCGCTATAGCGTCCTTGTAATGTAATATGCATGGTGGCCCGCTGGCTCCGAGCACAGGGTGGCTGCAGGGATCTGGTAAAAACCCCAGATAAGTGAAGTTTTTCTAGGGTTTAGGTTCCCTTTAAGGAAAGATAAATTGTGAATTAATAAGTAAAGTAAGATATTTTAACAGAAAAGCTTTGTGAATCAGGCCCCATTTGTCTAAATTTCCTGCTTCAACTTTCATTGCTGCTCAAGCTGTGCATGCAGTGGGGAATTTGGGTGTTGTAGTTATTCTTGGGCAAGCCAGCGCACGCCTTAAAGCCCCCTAACTAGAGAGGAGCAGCCCCTGCAATTGCAGGGGAGCCCAGAGGTGTGGGAGGCCCGAACTACTAACCTTCCCTTCCTCCGATACAGGGGACTATACTTCAGGTCAGGTCAGGTGATTTTGTGGCTACACTTGTAATGGGTGTGAAGATGATGATGGCTACACTTGTTTTATGACCCTTGTAAGATGGGTCCCCAAGTCCATGAAGGGGAGGAAAGAGAAGGGGCGTGAACATTGGGGGGGGGGGGGGCGCATCAAAGTTTCTCTGGGGGCGGGGGAATGATTTGTAGTTACACCACTTTCGAAAGGTGCTTGATTTCCCTGAGCAAAGATGATAAAGTTAAAGTATACCAGAGCGAAGCACATATGAGAAACAGGGAATTATTTATTTATTTATTATTATTTATTTATTTGTTGTATTTATAAAGCGCCAACATATTACGCAGCGCTGACATGTATGGTGGCATGTATGGTGCCGGAGGTCAATTAAGCGCACCGGAGGGGCAGGTAGGAGAATGAGGGGATCGGTGGGCATCAGGATGGCTCCCCATACATGCCAGCTCCCCATTTCTTCTATATATTTCACCTCTGGTATCCTTTAACCTTGCTCTCTAGGAATGCTGTTAACCGCTTGCCGACCGCGTCACGCCAACGGGCGTGGCCATGGCGGCAGCCCCAGGACCAGCTAACGCCAATTGGCGTAAAGTCCTTGGGGCTCGCAGTACAGGAGATCGCGCGCACCTCCTGTTAGTGGGCGGAGCAGAGCTCCGCCTTCAGTCTCCGAGCGGCAACCGACTGTTAGACGGCGGAATCGCCGTCTAATTACATTGTACAGCGCTGCGATCGGCAGCAGCGCTGTACTGGGGACAGCCATGTGACACAGCTGTCCCCATGGGACACTAGAGAGCGAGCGGCTCTCATAGGCAGAAGCCTATGACAGCCGATCGCCGTTATTGGCTGGCTGTGGGGTGGGAGGGAGGGAGGGTAAAGCGTAAAAGAAAAAAATAGGCAGTTTTATTAAAAAAAATGACAACATTTAAACAAAACTAACAAACACTGGGGGGGGGAGGGAGGTGGGCGATCAGACCCCACCAACAGAGAGCTCTGTTGGTGGGGAGAAAAGGGGGGAGGAATCACTGGTGTGCTGTGTTGTGTTGTGCGGTCCTGCAGCTTGGCCTTAAAGCTGCAGTGGCCTTTTTTAACAATAATAGCCTGGTCTTTAGGGGGGGTAAAGCCCATGGTCCTCAAGAGGTTAAACTTCAAAATGAACTGTTGAGAAGCCCTGAACTCTGGAGGTCGGTTTCGGAAACTAATCCTTGCAATACAGACTAAAGAGGCACACTGAGAGTTTACAGCTAGAGAATTTAAAGTTTTCTGCCCTCCCTATCTTGGAAGTCTCTCTCGTGTGCCCTTAGTCTAATTCTGTTTTCTTACATTTACTTCCGCGCTACCAGGGGAGAGAGGCAAGCTCCATATAAACAAGTCCTAGGTGCCAAATGGCTTGAAAATAACCTCGGAGATGCCAATGCTTCATTTATTAAACACTATGACACACCCGGCCGCAGCAGCTGTGTTTTGGGAGCCCCTCTGCTTGCTGAAGATTTCTTACCAGCTATTGATAGCGTTGAAAGCTTTTTATTACCAGGAGCCAGCAACTAAGTAATTGCAGCTGCTTTTGGACATAGAAATGGCCTTATAAATAGCACTGCATTATTTTATCTCCCACATACAATGTTTCTTATGCATACTTACATGGGCTTTCAATTCCCCAAGTCTGAACACAGCTCACATGCACTCTCTGCTTTTTCCTCTTTTTTTCCTCATCATTCATTTGTACAGCTCTGTGTTATTAAAGTGCTGAGTGCTGGTCAGAGAGCCCCGGACATTCTTGTGTAGAATGCTCTGTGTGGGTAAATACATGCTTTGTATCAAAACCCACTACAGTAATTAATGTCCTTTTGTCAAAGCTGTTCCACCAGGTGCAACAAATACAAATTCTTCCACAAAGACCATGCTCCTATTGAAAGTCTGTAGAAGACTTTTGGTTGAGTCAAGCGAGTGGGAGTTACCTTAGAACCCATCATTTTGAAGGCCTCGAACAACCTGGCAAGCATTAGTAAATTAGAGCAAGAGGATAGTACCACAGCTCCCAACTGCCCCTTTTTTGAGGAACTGTCCCTGTTTGGGAACCAAATCCCTCTGTCCCTCTTACTTCATTTATCCCTTTTCAGGACTCATGTACAGATCTGTGTAAATATATGTATTTTTCTATTGAAAATTAATTTAAATTTAAATTGATATACCTTGATCTAAATTTCAAATGTTAATATGAAGAAACACTAGTGATGATAGAGAGGACCAGTGTGGTCTGAATTCCAAAATTACATCTTTTGCTTATGAATTGTTAGTGGTATGTGTGGTGGGGGCGTGATTAAAGGTGTGTCAGGGGCGTGTCTTAACCAATTAGCAGCTTCAAAGGAATTCTCGCATTTGAGATAAGTGCACTGCTTTTGACTTCAGTCGGCAGAACTTGTTATGCTGTAAATTCTTGGAATGCTTTGATGTCTCCCTGCTAGCAGAGGATATAGAAACTGAAAGCAGAAGTCCTCTGTTATTGTCTCACACTGCCCCCTAGTGGCAAGTGGCCATGAATATATATCACAGCAGTACAAATTAGTAGCAATGAAATGTAACAAATAATACATAAAAAAGGTGCTAAAATGAAATGCCCTGGAGCTACTTGCAAGACTCAAAATAAATTGGCTGCTAAAGGGTCCCTCTTTCACATCTCAAAGTTGGAAGGTATGTAGCTCTCATTCTAAGGAAAGCAAAGGATGCTGCTGGAGAGGGAAAGGCCTCCTCCCCCACCTGCTAGCCCTCACTGTGGAAGCAAAGAGTTGGACATAAGTCAGGGCCAGGGGAAGAAAGGCGTGGGAGAGAATGACAGAGGCAGTAGTAGCAGCTGCTGAAATACAACACTAGAGATGGCCCGAACTCTTCGCTGGCGAAAGGTTACCGGCGAACTTCCGTGGTTCGCGATCACGGAGAACCGCGAACTTTTGCGGAAGTTCCGTTCGCCCCCATAGTGCATCATTGGGTCAACTTTGACCCTCTACATCACAGTCAGCAGGCACATTGTAGCCAATCAGGCTACACTCTCTCCTGGAGCCCCTCCCCCCCTTATAAAAGTCAGGCAGCGTCAGGCATTGGACTCACTTGTGTGCCTGCAGTCATTAGAGAAGGGAGAGCTGCTGCAGACTCACATAGGGAAAGCTTAGTTAGGCTCTTGTAGGCTTGTTAGCTTGCTCCTTGCTGATTATTATTGCTAAAAAAGCACCCCTCAACAGCTCTTTTAAGAGCTAATGTGATCTTTTGATCTTTTTTTATTTTTTTATTTTTTTTGGTGGCCCACTTGCATTATATACAGCCCTGTCAGCCAGTCGCAGCTGGGCTTTGGCACCTTAATTCCTACTGTGCCACTGCCAGGCCCAGCACATTCAGTGACTACCTGTGTGTATGACAGGCAGCTGCACATTTGTAATTCCAATCACTGCACCTGTTCACTGTTCAGTGCACCTACCTACCTATACCTACGTGAGCACACACATTGTTAATACCGCCAGTCCTTGCACCTGTCTTTGCAGTGTGTGTGGGTGTGTCTGTTTGACAGGCAGCTGCACATTTGTACTCCCAATCACTGCACCTGTTCACTGTTCAGTGCACTTACCTACCTATACCTACGTGAGCGCACGCATTGTTAATACCACCAGTCATTGCACATTGTTGTACCAGCCGTCACTGCATACCTGTTCACTAGCACTGCACCTGTGTAACCGTACATTGTATTAGTCAAGTCAGTGCATACCTTTCACTCCATCCCCACCCCACCCCCCCCAATATGGACAAAACAAAAGGCTGAGCCAGAGGCAGGCCGCCTGGCAGGTCTGTTTGAGGTTGCGCTGTCGTGATTTTGTGTGCCCTCGACCAAAGTACAGTGTTCAGAAGAAGGCACGTGCCATCAACCCCCAATATTATTATTATTATTATTTATTAGATTTATATATTACGCAGCGCTGTACAATAAATAGGATTACAGACAATGATAACAGGGGTGACAGAACAATACAGGTAACAGACCATAGATACAACAATACAGGTAATAGCAATAAGATACACAACACAATGCAGATAATAGTACAATGCCAGATCATAAACTGGAATGGTAGTAGTAAAAAATTACCAGTTCCAAATTCTGGGTAAAGTGCACACAGTCATGTATGATACACAAGGGTGAGGGCCCTGCCAAAGGCTTACAATCTAGAGGGAGGGGCTGGTGACACAAAAGGAGGGGGTGCATCAAGAAGTTATTGTCAGAAAGGATTAGGGTAGTGTTGAGTTGATGTAGGCCTCCTTGAAGAAGTGAGTTTTGAGTGCTTTTTTGAAGGTGTTGAAGGTGGGAGCGAGCCTGATGGGCAGTGGGAGAGAGTTCCACAGGATAGGGGCAGCTCTAGTGAAGTCCTGCAGTCTGGCATGGGAGTGCGAGATGCATGGGGTGGTTAAGAGGAGGTCGTTGGAGGAGCGAAGTGGGCGGCCAGGTGTAAATCTGCTGACCAGGTCAGAGATGTAGGTTGGGCAGGACTTGTGTATGGATATTGTCAGGACATAGTTGACTATTTAACACAGAACACCTCATCTTTCTCAGCTTCCGCACAGAAGCATGACATATCTTCCTCCTCCTGCTCTGATTCTGGCACCCCACTTAATGGCCCATACTCACGAGGGACAATTGTCGCGGCAACACGCGGGGCGCGCGTGTTGCGGCGACAGGTCGCCCGTGAGTATGGGCCGCTGAACTGCGCGCGCACCCCAAACTGTCGCCCGGAACGGGCGCGCACCCCGAACTGTCGCCCGTCGCTGATGTCGCCAGGCGATTGAAATGTTCAATCGCCTGGCGACAGTCGCCGCCGCAACTCCGCCGCAGCTGTCGCTAGTCCGCGTGAGTACGCGGACTAGCGACAGCAACCTCCATTGGGGTACGCAGAGCTTCCGGCGGGGGGAGGAGGAACGTCGGCGACAGCTTCCGTCGCGCCGCTGGTCCCTCTTCCGCGTGTGTACGCGGAGGGACGTGGCGACGAGCTGTCGCCGGCCTGTCGCCCACACGCTCACGTGTGCTGGCGACAGGCTACTTTTGCCGCCCGTGAGTATGGGCCATAACACTCAGTCGGCCGCCGCCACCACCAAAGTGCCATCGCCCCAGGGCTCAGCGGTGTGGAAATAGTTTTGTGTGTCTGCCTCAGATGAGAGCAATGCCATCTGTACTCTCTGCCACCGAAAACTGAGCCGTGGAAAGACCAAGACCCGCATAGGGACAACTACCTTATGAAGGCACATGATTACAAAGCACAAACTGCAATGGGATGACCACCTGAGGAAAAGCAGCACACAAAAGCCAAGCCACACACCACAGTGGAAGATACCAGGCCGCAAAAAGGGCGATACCCAAACTGTACCGTGATGTTGAAAGGCAAGTGGTGTCATCTCTGGCACACAGCGTTGGGTCAAGGGTCCATCTGACCACAAATGCCTGGTCTGCAAAGCACACTCAGGCCTGCCCGAAGACTAAGTCAGTCCCCATGCACAGCATCTCTGCCTGCACGCTGTGTGACTGCCTGCCGTAAGACTAAGTCGCTCCCCACACAGCACCTTTGCCTGCAGGCCGCTTGACTGCCTTCTCTGCCACCACCAACAGGGTCCTCCAGGACTCCAGGCGGATTCCTGAACTTTTAAGGCCGCTGCTAGCAGCGGCCGCTATAATAATTTTTCTGGTGCGTGTACATGCCTGCCTACTTTTTTTTGGGCTGCAACAACAAAACAAGAGGCATGTACATGTGTCAAGTCCCCTTTGTGATCGTTACCTTGCTGCGGTGAAGGGGCTTGCGTATCACAATAAAGCAATAACCGCTGGCTATATGAGTGTCTCAGGGGGGGCACACCAAAGAAAATAAGGTCGTTGCTTCATTGTGGACAGACCAAATTCGTTCAGCTGGACAATCACTGTTGTTCTATCATTGAGCTACCTCAGCCTGGCGCCCATATGGGCTTGAAAACCGATATTGCCTGCACTCTGGCCATGGTGCGCACCAGTCCAGCACGGCTGTCACTACACAAACAGCTGTTTGCGGTGCATTACACAGTGAGTTTGGTGTGTCAGTGTTAAGCAGTACTCTAATTACACTCCCTGATTGATGTATACACATGCAAGATGTTTTAACCCTCCTGGCGGTTTGTCAAAATCCGCCAGGGGGCAGCAAATACGTTTTTTTTGTTTTTTTTTTCATGTAGCGAGACGAGGTCTCGCTACATGATAGCCGCTGCTGAGCGGCATCCCCCCAGCCCAGTCAAAGAACGGGATCTCCTGGAGGGCTTCCCCCGTCGCCATGGCGTGTCGTGACGTCAAAGGGGACTCCGATCCACCCCACGGCGCTGCCTGGCACTGATTGGCCAGGCAGCGCACGGGGTCTAGGGGGGGCGGCTGCGGCAACGCGTATAGCGGCGGATCGGCGGGTAGCGGCGGCGATCGGGCACTGCACGCAGCTAGCAAAGTGCTAGCTGCGTGCAGCAAAAAAAAAATTATGCAAATCGGCCCAGCGGGGCCTGAGCTCAGCACGGGCTTACCGCCAGGGAGGTTAGAGCACTTTAGGCCTCCAATTTAGCATGCAATTTGATTTCTGCCTTTAAAACGCTGCTTTGTGTCAAATGCAGATTTTTCCCCGGGACTTTTGCCATCTATCCCACTCATCCATGCAGAAACTCAGATGTTAGACCCCTTGAAACATCTTTTCCATCACTTTTGTGGCCAGCATAAATGTTTCTAGTTTTAAAAGTTCGCCTCTCCATTGAAGTCTATTGCGGTTCGCGAAAGTTCACACGTTCACGAACATTTGCGGAGGTTCGTGAACCTAAAATCGGAGGTTCGGGCCATCTCTACACAAGACTAAGGTCTGCTACTGAGTGGCTGTTTCTGGAATACCACAGTGAGTCCCAGAGGGATTCAATTTGCCAGCTGTAAGGACATAGCTCCTAACTGTTACTCTTTTGGAGGGACAGTTCCTCTTTGGGAACTAAATCCTGCTTTCCCTCTTTCTTCCTCATTTGTCCCTCTTTCAAACTGATGTAAAGATCTTAGTTGATATATGTATTTTTTACTGAAAAAATGTGTTTAACTGACTGGAAACTTTATTGCCATCAATTAAATTAGCATATTTCTTATTTTCAAATGTTAAAATTAAGAAAAACTAATGATGATAGAAAGGGCCAGTGTGGTTTGATTGATAAAACTACAGCTTGTGGCTGTGAATTCTACGTGATATGCATGGCAAGGGGTGTGTTGGGGGCGGGGGGGCGTGATTAGAGGTATGTCCTAAAGTGTCCCTCTGACTTAATTCAAAAAGTTGGGATGTATGAGTAAGGATGCCGGTATATCTGAAAATTTTAAAGGGAACCTAAACTGAGAAGGATATGGAATTTTCCTATTAAAATAATACCAGTTGCCTGACTCTCCTGCTGATCCTGTGTCTCTAATACTTTCAGCCACAGCCCCTGATTAAAGGGGAACTGAAGAGAGAGGTGTATGGAGGCTGTCATGTTTATTTCCTTTTAAGCAATACCAGTTGCCTGGCAGCCCTACGGATCCTCTGCCTCTAATACTATTAGCCATAGCCCCTGAACAAGCATACAGCAGATCAGGTGTTTCAGTGGTATAGACTTTAAAGTCAGATCTGACAAGACTAGCTGCATGCTTGTTTCTGGTTTTATTCAGATACTACTGCAGAGAAATAGACCAGCAGGACTGCCAGGCAACTGGTATTGATTAAAAGGAAATAAACATGACAGCCTCCATATACCTCTCTTCAGTTCCCCTTTAAGCATGCAGATCAGGTGCTCTGACTGAAGTCAGACTGGCTTAGCTGCATGCTTGTTTCAGGTGTATGGTTCAGCCACTACTGCAGCCAAAGAGATCAGCAGGACTGCCAAGCAACTGGTATTGTTTAAAAGGAAACATCCATATCCCTCTCAGTTAAGGTTCCCTTTAAGAATGGAAATCAGTGGTGAGGTACGATTTTACAATGGGCAAACATTTTATTCATTAAGTCATGTACAGTAAAGTTCCTCTTTGAATGGACACAGGGGCCCTGCGAGGAATGCAGCCGCAGGGGGGGCCCAGAAGCAATAGGAGGCCCCATGGGGGGAGAAGTTTCTTTTTCCTGCCCTGAGAAACTGACAACTAAGGGCATGGGGAGAAAAAAAAATCTGCTCTCTGCACAATTGTTCTAATGACTGCGTCTGCACAGCCACTGATAAGGAATCCTACAAAGTTTTGCTGCAGACAAAGATTTGTAAACAGTCCCTATTCAGTGTTCAGCAGGGTCTTGTGCTTTGGAAAAACACATTCAAGAGTGCACTAGCCAATTGAATAACATTGGTTCACAGTTTACCTGTGCAGAAAGGGGGAGGGGCTTTGGGTAGGGGGCCCCATCCCAAGTTTTGAAGGGGGTCCCAGTGATTTCTAGTTACGCCCCTGAGTGGACAGCATAAAACCTGCTTGTATGCTAGTGGAAGGAATACCACACACCAATGGGAAGGCATGCAAACATTTGGAGATTGGATGTTCAGTACAGGTCAAGGCCTGGCCTGCATTTAGGTTTGCCTTTTATCAACTTAAAACTATTAGGTGCACCTGTGCATTTTTCACAATGTGCATTAGTCTGTAACACTGACATCAACTGGGATATGTGAGGACTCGGGACAGAAACATACCTGTTTACTTATTTGTTGTGTCCGGGAGATAGGTGATATGTTGCTGAAAAATGCGCAGAAGCGCACAGGTATGCTCAGGCCCTTAGAGGCATATAACTAACCCTAGCTGTTAAATTCAGGCATATATTCCCATTGGAAAGCCCTCTGACATATGCAGCCAGCTACTTCCATAACTCTCATTAAATGGACAGCTTCTCATTTGCTTCCAGTAAATGTAAAACTCATTATGTTTGCTCATAATAAAGTGACACTTTGTGCCTGGTAAGGTTAATGACTAAAGCTGGCCACTAACGGTCCAATTTCTAGTGAAAAATCGTTCGAGCGATCAGAAATTCTGATCGGATTGGTTGTAAATAATCTCCATTGGTGGACACAATCGATTATGAACGAGTGAAAAAAATGTCGCCCGAATGAATTTTCGTCGAACGAAAATTTGGATTTTCATGGTGGTCGTGATAGATAGAAAGCAAAGATTGGTTAGTTGATGGTGTAGTGAACAATTTTTCGTCCGATCAGAATTTCTGATCGCTCGAACGATTTTTCGCTAGAAATTGGACCGTTAGTGGCCAGCTTAAGGATAGAAAATATGATGTTTATCATGCTGATCTGGTTCATAATTTGTTCATTTTAAGCACATGTGCAACTTGGAAATCGGCCAATCAAATGCAGCAGCAGTTTAAAGGACAACTGAAGCAAGAGGGATATGGAGGCTGCAATATTTATTTCCTTTTACAGGGAACCTAAACTGAGGAGGATATGGATTTTTCCTTTTACAATAACACCAGTTGCCTGACTCTCCTGCTGATCCTGTGTCTCTAATGCATTCAGCTACAGCCCCTGATCAAGCATGCAGATCAGGTGCTCTGACTGAAGTCAGACTGGATTAGCTGCATGCTTGTTTCAGGTGTGTGATTCAGCAACTACTAGAACCAAAGAGATCAGCAGGAGAGTCAGGCAACTGGCATTGTTTAAAAAGAAACATCCATATCCCTCTCAGTTTAGGTTCCCTTTAAGTAATACCAGTTGCCTGGCTGTGCTGCTGATGCTCTGTCTCCAATACTTTTAGCACTGAAAGGTGAAAATCGCTCTTGTCTGTTTGGGTAAAACCCCTTTGGGGTGAAGTGGTTAAAGTCACTTTATTGACGAGGTGTTAAAATATCAACTTGGAGAAAACTGAGGCCACACACACACACCAGACCATAGTCTTTGAAAAATGAAAGATCACAGACCAATTTACCCCCTTCCATGTAGTATGAGAGCCATACCTACACAGTCTATTCTATTGAGCTGAACTCCCCATCACATAGAAATCTTTGGGTGTATCGGGTGTAAAATGCATTTTAAGCCACCAGCAAGCAAGAAAATACTCAAAATAAATGTAATAGTACTTTTTCACTAACTTTCGGGTACTATTTTACTTATAAAATGCAGAAAAGTTAGTTTAAAGAGAAGATGAAAATTATCTCATAGGAGATAGTTAATTGTTTTCTGTGTTCACTGTTTCCTTTTCTTGTCACTTATTTTCAGTCTCTCAATTGTTATATGGACCTCCATTACGCACTAGCACTTTCTTATTATATATGCATTATGGTTGTATTAATTTGTATTGCACTACGCACTAGGGATGATCGGAAGAAGCAAATTTCATTCCGCCGGAATTCGCGGATTCCGCCAGAGCTGAATTCCATTGCTATGAAAATTCCGCCAGATTTTTACGAAATTCCGCGGAATTACGGATTCCGTCAGAAAATGTAAAATAATCACAAATGGAACCTTGTTTATGCTATATAGTAGCCCATAGACCCAATTGACTGTTCCCTTAGTCCTTTTTCTCCCTCCTCCCTCCCTCCCTCCTTCGTCTTCCAGGGAATTGTATTTCAAAAGCCAGCTTGCATACCTTGGCTGGGAATTGAACCCAGGTCTTGGCCGGGAATTGAACCCAGGTCTAGTGCTTGGTAGACAGCTCTCTTCACCACTATACCACCACCAACAATACATGCTGAAGCCAGCCTAGCATGTACTATTATGATATATCCAAGAGAAAAAATGAGCTTGCTTTGGGATTTGTAGGATGCCAAAAGCCAACTCGCATACATTGGCCTGGCCCAGGAATTGAACCCAGGCCTACCGCTCTGTAGGCTGCTATCCTAACCATTATACCACCAACACAACACACTACAATGCTACATGCTGAAGCCAGCCTAGCACGTACCATTGTGATATATCCAAGAGAAAAATGAGCTTGCTTAGGGAATTGTAGGATTTCAAAAGCCAGCTTACATACATTGGCCGGGAATTGAACCCAGGTCTAGTGCTCGGTAGGCTGCTATCCTAACCATTATACCACCAATATTACATGCTGAAACTTCTTGGAGCAGACTTACTTCCTCCCTCCAAGAGACACACACACATCCCCATAAACAGCAACTGCATGCACAGTCTTTGTGGTACACAGTCTCTGTGGCACAATTGGTTAGCGCGTTTGGCTGTTAACTGCAAGGTTGGTGGTTCAAGCCCACCCAGGCATGGCCTTGCCTTTTGTGTTCAACAGTTGTCCGAAGAGAACCCCAGATAGCCATGTAGATTCATCTCTCTCTCTCTCTCTCTCTCTCTCTCTCTAGTAGGGATGGTCACTGCTTACCGCGGAATTGTATTTTCCGCAATTTTAGGCAGAAATTGGTCATTCCATTACGTTTGGTCGGAACGGAATTGCTTTTTCAATCCGGCGGAATTCCGAAATTGCCTGTGAAATTCTGCCGGTATCCGTTGATGGTTTTAAGCTGAAAATTCAGTTAAATGGCATCAAGTCCTACAGCGAGAGAGGGAGAGAGAGAGCTCATTTTTCTCTTGGGTATATCACAATGGTACATGCTAGGCCACAGCATGTAGCATTGTAGTGTGTTGTGTTGGTGGTACAATGGTTAGGATAGCAGCCTACAGAGTGGTAGGCCTGGGTTCAATTCCTGGGCCTGGCCAATGTATATGAGTTGGCTTTTGAAATCCTACAATTCCCTAAGCAAGCTCATTTTTCTCTTGGATATATCATCATGGTACATGCTAGGCTGGCTTCAGCATGTAGAGTTGGTGGTGGTATAGTGGTGAAGAGAGCTACCTACCGAGCACTAGACCTGGGTTCGATTCCCGGCCAAGGTATGTAAGCTGCCTTTTGAAATCCTCGAATTCCCTGGAAGTGAGGGAGGAGGGAGTGAGTATATTGAGTAGAAATTAGGCAGAAATCAGTTAGGGGGGAAAAAATTTGAATTCCGTAAAATTCAGTGGAATTTCGTTTTGTTCCATGGAAATTCCGAATTAGGGCTATAGCAATTCCGTTCCGTCCCTTCAAAACCGGAATCCTCAAATTCTGTCCGGAATCTCAGAATTTATAATTCCACAGAATGCAGCGACCATCCCTACTATGCACTTTAACATAAACTTGCACCTGCCTCATATAACCCAGGTTTTTATGCCTACTTGATATCTCTATATCTGACTGTATCTAACTGGAGTTTCAGTTTGCATCTGTGATTGTGATATTTATTCAATGCAATACTGAATTTTCATTTGCAGCAGTCACTTTATGCAGATTATGGTGTATTATTATTGTCTGTTGCAGATAATTACAATTGGAGTTTTGCCAACCTATTATGTGTAAACCATGACATGTGGGCTTTGTGGCTATGCCTTGTTTTTAATTTATTATAATTGAATTTGTATGATTAAAAACAAAGTATTTACATCTAGTTATGCCAGTAGTTGGTAGTCCATTTATGCAGTTTATTTTGACATGTAGTTGGGAATTCTGGTTCATCTCTTGAACTTTGTTTGCATGCTAGTAGTTCTTTTTGAAGCTGCATGAAGAATGTTATCATCCTGTTTGTAACTGGGCTCCTCCTGGGTTCTTAGGATTTTCGATTTTTGATGGTTACCCATAACCTCCAAGTATCTGTAAGATGATAGAAACCGGGAGCCCAATGGTGCGGTATGGCTGGGTAGGTTGGTACATGAGATAAGTGTTTGGGTGTATGCTCACAAGGGTAGGTTGCAGAACGTCAGAGCCTGTGGGAAGTTAAACCATCCCCACTCGGTATCCAACTCTCTTCTTAGATAGTTTTGAAGCTAAAAACTTTCTTGTGACTATTTGAACCCCAAAGGGTATAATATATACTAAAAACACTGGTGGAGGCACCCTTGAATAATAACTATATGCTGAGGTAAAGGTGAGAAGTGTATGTCTTACCTTTTCAGAAGAATAAACCAAGTAAAATGGGAAAAAAATGTATTCATGCACGTTAAAGGAATACTATCGATTCACATATTTTTTTCATTTGACACAGGAATTGTTTGGGAAGTGCTGCTAAGTACTGGTGTATACATTTTAGTAGCAACTTCTTTGTTTACTGTTAGCAAAATACATTCAAAGTTTACTGATGCCAAAACTGATGGCTGACTGAGCCATGAGGAGAGGGGAAATTCCCCTCACACTTGATCAGTTAACTCTATGTGTAGCTCTGTGTGTGACAGAGAGAAAGCTCTGCAGCTCCTGTGTCCTGTGTTTCTGACTGACATGTCTGAAGAGAGCAGAGGAAATGTAACTGTCACAGCTTTTTCATATTGTTTTTGCTTTCAGAGTTTGATATGTTTGATATTTGCTTTCTGTAGTCTGATATGCAACTCTGGCTGTGCATTGAAGCAGACACCCCTTCTGCAATTGCTTTGTCCCAATATAGCTAAATCCTACCCTCAATAAATTACAGCTTTTGCCTCTGATATTTAACATGAAAAGTAGGAAAATGTTGACACAGCTACTTAGACATTATTTGTACACTGTCATTTTAGAACACTTGGGTATCAATAGTATTCCTTTAAGTCAACACGTTTACAGGTCTTGGCCTGCTTTCGCAAGTGCCTAGATCTCTAGCACAATTGTCTCTCATTAATATTATTCATGCCGCTCATAGAGAGCTCCTGGGGTCTTGTCAACTTGTTTTGGCCTAGTTCACACTGTTCAGTTGCATTGCAGAATAATTCTGCATGTCAACTCACTGCCCGTACAATTCTATGGGGATGTTCACAGTACAGCGAAGTAACGGATCACATTATTCTAACTCGCTGCATGCAGGCTTTGCATTAAAGTCTATGTCCAGTTTCTATTGCAGTTCATGCTCATTATAATACATGCGTTATACAACTGACCACTGTGAATCCAGCCTTAAAGTCTTCTGTGTTGATCTAAAGCAGGGGTCCCCAAATGTTTTGGGTCCAGGGCCAGGTCAACATACTTCAGACTGCTGGGGAGGCCGGAGTATACATAAAATGATGTAGTAGAAGTCTTTGTGGGCCAGACAGTGAAGCATACCCAGGTGACAACCTGCAGTGGATAGCAGTGTCACCCAATGTGGAATTTGATTGGAAACCAGTGAATTACTGCTTTCTGGCTTCCATGTGGATGGGTGGTGCCAGCACTGCTATTCTATATGTGGACCACCAATATATAAAGATGTAGCTGATCCATAAGTAATACATTTTGTGGCGGGGGGGGGGGCGGTAAAAAAGCCTCAGGGGGCCACATATGGCCCGCGGGCCTTAGTTTGAGGACCACTGCTCTAAAGCTTTGCCTACACACTGGATATAACTAGGCCAAAGTAGCCACTAAAGACTGCCTCTGCCGAGACTCTGCTGTGTGTATGGCAACGCTAGACTCAATGCGTTTGATGTCACTCTGCTAGCAGAGGATATAGAAACTGAAAGCAGAAGTCCTCTGTTATTGTCTCACACTGCCCCCTAGTGACAAGTGGCCATGAATATGTATCACAGCAGTACAAATTAGTAGCAATGAAATGTAACAAATAATACATAAAAAAGGTGCTAAAATGAAATGCCCTGGAGCTACTTGCAAGACTCAAAATAAATTGGCTGCTAAAGGGTCCCTCTTTCACATCTCAAAGTTGGAAGGTATGTAGCTCTCATTCTAAGGAAAGCAAGGGATGCTGCTGGAGAGGGAAAGGCCTCCTCCCCCACCTGCTAGCCCTCACTGTGGAAGCAAAGAGATGGACATAAGTCAGGGCCAGGGGAAGAAAGGCGTGGGAGAGAATGACAGAGGCAGTAGTAGCAGCTGCTGAAATACAACACTAGAGATGACCCGAATGGTTCGCTGGCGAACGGTTCCGGGCGAACTTCCGTGGTTCGCGATCACGGCGAACCGGGAACTTTCCGAAAGTTTGGTTCGCCCCCACAGTGCATCATGAGGGTCAACTTTGACCCTCTACATCACAGTCAGCAGGCACATTGTAGCCAATCAGGCTGCACTCCCTCCTGGAGCCCCCCCCCCCCTTATAAAAGGTAGGCAGCGTCAGGCAGTGGACTCACTCATGTGCCTGCAGTAATTAGTGAAGGGATAACTGCTGCAGACTCTCATAGGGAAAGCTTAGTTAGGCTCTTGTAGGCTTGTTAGCTTGCTCCTGGCTGATTGTTATTGCTAAAAAAAAGTACCCCTCAACAGCTCTTTTGAGAGCTAATCTTGTTCTTGTGACCTATTTTTTTTTTTTTTGGTGTGGCGCCCACTTGCATTATATACAGCCCTGTCAGTCAGTGTCACTGTGCCTGTCTGTGTGTGAAAGGTGCACATGTAATACCCATCACTGCATATACCTACTACCTGTTGTGTTCACTTCAGTGCACCCACCTACCTACGTGAGCGCACGCAGTGTGATATACCACTTCGTGCATACCTGTTAACTGCACCTGTGTGACTGACTGCGCATTGTATTAGTCAAGTCAGAGCATAACTTTCACTTCATCCCCCCCAATATGGACAAAACAAAAGGCAGAGGCAGGCCACCTGGCAGCTCTGTTTGAGGTCGTGCTGTCGTGATTTTGTGCGGCCCGCGACCAAAGTACAGTGTTCAGAAGAAGGCACGTGCCCATCAACCCCCAATATTGTCAGGACGTAGTTGATTATTAAACACAGAACACCTCATCTTTCTCAGCTTCCGCATGCGTGCCATATCTTCCTCTTCCTGCTCTGATTCTGGCACCCCACTTAACACTCAGTCGGCCGTGCCATCATCCCAGGGCTCAGCGGTGTGGACATTTTTTTTGTGTGTCTGCCTCAGATGAGAGCAATGCCATCTGTACTCTCTGCCACCGAAAATTGAGCCGTGGAAAGACCAAGACTCGCGTAGGAACAACTACCTTACGAAGGCACATGATTATAAAGCACAAACTGCAATGGGATGACCACCTGAGGGAAAGCAGCACACAAAAGCAAATCCACACACTGCAGTGGAAGATATGCAATTATCTCTCAAAAAAGGCGATACTCAAACTGTACCGTGATGTTGAAAGGCAAGTGGTGTCATCGCTGGCACACAGCGTTGGGTCAAGGGACCATCTGACCACGTGGTCTGCAAAGCATGGTCAGGCCTGCCGGAAGACTAAGTCAGTCCCCACACACAGCATCTCTGCCTGCACGCCGTGTGACTGCCTGCCCCAAGACTAAGTCGCTCCCCACACAGCATCTCTGCCCGCAGGCCGCATGACTGCCTTCTCCGCCACCACCAATAGGGTCCAGGACTCCAGACGGATTCCTGAATTTTTAAGGCCGCTGCTAGCAGCGGCCGCTATAGTAATTTTTCTGGTGCGTGTACATGCCTGCCTAATTTTTCTGGCAGCACTGCGGCTGCAACAACAAAACAAAAGGCATGTACATGTGCCAATTCCCTTTCGTGATCATTACCTTGCGGCAGTGAAGGAGCTTGCATATCACAATGAAGCAATGACTGCCGGCTATATTAGTGTCTCGGGGGGGGAGGCACACCTAAGATAATAAGGTCGTTGCTTCATTGTGGATAGACCAAATTTGATCAGCTGGACAGTCACTGTTCTGTCATTCAGCTACCTCAGCCTGGCGACCATATGGGCTTGAAAAACGCCACGGCCTGCACTCTGACCATGGTGCGCACCAGTCCAGCACGGCCGTCACTACACAAACAGCTGTTTGCGGTGCGAGTTTAGTGTGCCAGTGTGAAGCAGTACTCTAATTGCACTCCCTGATTGATGTATACACATGCAAGATGTTTTAAAGCACTTTAGGCCTGCAATTTAGCATTCAATGTGATTTCGGCCCTTAAAACTCTGCTTTGCGTCAAATCCAGATTTTTCCCCGGGACTTTTGGCATCTATCCCACTCTGCCATGCCCCCCTCCAGGTATTAGACCCCTTGAAACATATTTTCCATCACTTTTGTAGCCAGCATAAATTTTTGTAGTTTTCCAAGTTCACCTCCCCATTGAAGTCTATTGCGGTTCACGAAAGTTTGCGCGTACCAAACTTTCGCGGGAGGTGAAAAGAATATTGGCATTTTTGCTCCTTACTGATAGTCAGTGAGATGGAAAATACTGTAACTCTGCCAAGAATGCAATTGTATACAGATTAAAACTGGACCATTTGTATCACACAAACTGTAGTGGAAAAGGATGCCCGCACGTTGTCCTAAAAACAAGTTCCTTTATTATGGACGTATCCACAGTTTATCACACATCACCAGCTGACATGTTTCGAACCAGTTGGTTCTTAATTATAGCTGAAGAAAAATGACAATGACCTTATATACCCTCCTCCCATGGAGAGGGCGGTCCCAAAAACCAAAATGTACACCTCAATCTCCATGTACAGGACATCCAGTGTCAAAATTATAGGTTTTCTATATTGAAATACCTACCTACATACATACAATAATTATTGGCAACGTTTTGTAATGAATATTTTGGGATTGTGAATATCCCATTCACAATCCCAAAATATTCATTACAAAACGTTGCCAATAATTATTGTATGTATGTAGGTGTTTCAATATAGAAAACCTATAATTGTGACACCGGATGCCCGATACACCCTACATCTGTTAATAAAAAATAATTAAAAACAGAATCAGACAATCAGACACAAACTGTATGCTGTAGGATGCGTACATGTAAAAAACCGGTGAAGATGAGGTAGGTGGAGTACAGCTGGAGCAAGAAGCAGAGGTAACCGCTAGTTGGGTCACAGTTAGAAGGGTTAGGGTAAAAAATGGCAGGGAGGCTAGTCCCGAGTTGTCCCTCACTAATAAGTATGCTTGTTTGCGTAATATTGGGAGGATGATTCTGGAGTAGCAATGCTGCAGCAGGATGTGTCCCTTAGCAACCAAGGGGCAGACCACTGCAGCGAGAAAGGGAATAGGAGTGCAGCTAAGGCTAGACAGATACTGGTGGTAGGAGATTCGATTATTAGGCACACAGATAGGGTAATCTGTCGAAGAAACCGTTAATGCCGTACAGTTTGTTGTCTCCCGGGTGCTCGGGTTCGGCATGTAGCGGAAAGAATTGACAGATTATTGGGTGGGGCTGGGTAAGACCCGGGTCTCATGGTACACAATGGCACCAATGACAAAGTTAGTGGGAGATGGAAGGTCCTCAAAAAATGATTTTCAGATACTTGGAGATAAACTTAAAGCAAGGACCTCCAAGGTGGTGTTCTCTGAAATACTGCCAGTGCCACGTGCTACTTGAGAGACAGAGGGAGCTTAGGGAGTTAAATAAGTGACTGAGAAATTAGTGGAGGAAGGAGGGGTTTGGGTTCCTGGAGAACTGGGCAGACTTTGCAGTCGGCTACAGATTCTACAGCAGAGATGGGCTGCACCTTAATGGGGAGGGTGCAGCTGCATTGAGGGAGAAGATGGCTAAATGATTGGAGGAGATTTTAAACTAGGATCTGGGGGGAGGCGGGAGGGTAAAAGTCTCCAATATGTAGACAAGATACAAAAACCAGTATTGGTACAAACTAAACAAGATACTTGTGGAGGTCTCACAGAACAAAATTAATTAATTAAAGATGCCATGGCATCTATTTATTAATTTCAAAACAATTTTTAAAAACGTATCCGTATGCATTATTAAAAACATGGTCCCCGATACTGAGCGCTCACTAACTATTTATAGTTACAGTGGGAGAACGTGGCAGGATTCCGTGCCTGGTGATCGCCCGGCAGTCGCCTATGCAAAAAAACATCACCACTGTCACATTTTCTCCTAGCCCACCACCAAAAAAAGTATTGTGTTGCTGATTAATTTATACCATGGCATCTTAAATAAATGAATTTTGTACTATGAGACCACCGCAAGTATCTGTTTTTTGTTTGTAACCCTAAGACCCCCCCATGGTGCCTAACCTTAACCCCTCCCCTCCTTGCTGCCTAACCATAACCCCTAAGGACACTACCACCGCACACACACACACTCTCACACACACACCATCCTAACTCTAAAGGCCACTGCCTCCAAACCCTAAACCCCAATATTTTCGCCACCATAGGTGCTAATGTTAAAATCCGTGCTAAGTGGCTACAAAAGGAAAATAGCTGTTAGAAATGGCTAAATAGCAGTAATAAGTAAATATCAGCTATAAGCACTAATGCCTGCGGCCCGCCAAATTATTGTTTGTCGCCACTAACTGTGGCTTTTAATGGTTTTTTAAACAGAGCCTCCTTTTTAGCTGTTTTGCTGTAGGATACCCAGTGGGTTCCGGAGACTGGAAATCTCTCAGGGAATGAGAGTGATCTAATACAAACAAAATCATGCAAGATGAAGCCCATCTTTTCAATTAAGCATCACAGGCAAAGTGTAAAATATGTAAGTTTTAAAACTTTATGGTATTGACTACTTATGCCTGCAAACCCATCGCAGCTCCACTAACACCCTGCTGCTTGCAGGACATTATTCGAGGAGAGAACGATCCCTTCTCATAAGAAAGCTTTCTGTCTGAGTCCTCCCCTGGTGAGAGCGCCTGTGTCTTCATCAATCATCTTCCTAGAAAATGCTCTTCTGGAGCCAATTGTAATCTGCTCCTGACAATAATAAACAACATTACTGAATTCGTATTTGCATTATAAATTCACTGTGACAGCAACATATTTCAGATCTACTATAATGTGTACGAGGAAGTGTCACTAAAGCGCTGCTTTATTTATGAAGGCCTTGCTATGAGCTGCTCTAACAAACTCCGGGAATGCATAGATCTTTCCATATTTTAACTACATGTTCTGTATTGTACAAAAGATATAAAAATGGCCTCAACAAAATATCAATATGGTCGTAACTTAAACATACCACCATAAGGCTTTGTTTATACTTATTTATATGGATCCTGCGTGCGTCCATTTTACTGCAATTTCTCTGCATGCACAAATCTGAACCGTGCAATTTTCCAGGCATGTCCCTTTACAATTTAGCAGGGGGGGGGGGGGGTTATGCAATTTTTCAGATTGTGATTTTTTTCCACAATATATATATATATATATATATATATATATATATATATATATATATATATATATAACCGAAGGACAGAGAGGAACTTCAGCCTAAACAAATATAGGCCTAGTGCACACCGAGCGGTTTTTGGAGCGATCCGCAGGCCGCATCCTCCTGTAAAAACGCTTGGCTAATGTATTGCAATGGGATGGTGCACACCAGCGGTTTGAGGTTTTTGCCCAGCCGCAAACGTGCCTCCTGCTGCACGTTTGCGGTTTTCTGAAGCGTTTCGTCCTCAATGTAAAGTACAGGAAAACCGCAAACCGCTCTAAAAAACGCTACTTCAGAGCGGTTTTCCAGGCGTTTTTGTTACAGAAGCTCTTCAGTAACAACTTTACTGTAACAATATGTGTAATCTCATCTGCTACACAAAAACGCTCCAAAAACCGCTAGGTATGTTTAGAAAACCTCTCTAAACATGCCTAGAATCGCTCTGAAATCTGCTCCAAAAACCGCTAGCATATTGCGGATCTGCTAGAGGTTTTGGTGTGCACTGGGCCATACTGTCATTAAGTTACATTAGTTATGTTAATTAAAGTAGATAGGTAATCTAATCTCTTACTACTTCTCTACTACCTACTAGATCGTAATCCGCTAATTATGATTACGCAAAGTTTCATCAACATTTTTGCATTTTTGCCTATACGCAATTACGATTTGTAAATTTCTTTGATTTTGTTTAGCCATTCGTAATTTCCCGTAAAATGTTGCATAATTTTCGCCAACTTTGGCAGTAAATAGTAAAGTCCCTATACATGCTATTGACTTAAAAATTGCTACAAATGTTAAGGAGAATAGTGGGTACAAGTCAAAAAAAAGAATATTTCAGAAAGGCCTTGCAGTTTTTGAGAAAATTGATTTTAAAAATGCAAAGAAAAAATGGTTTTTAAACTCAGAAAAATGACAGTTTAAAAACCTTTTTTCTTTGCATTTTTAAAATCGATTTTCTCAAAAACTGCAAGGCCTTTCTGAAAAATTCTTTTTTTTTTACGTGTACCCAATATTCTCCTTAAAGGGAACCTGAAGCGAGCACAATTATTTAAAATAAAAACAGGACGTAGCTGCAAATGAATATTACATACTAACCTCACCGTCAGTTCCTCTCAGAAGCTCACCATTTTCTTCTGACAGTGATCCCTTCCAGTTCTGACAAGATTTTGTCAGAACTGAAATATACCAGTTGCTGTCAGTTATATATCAGCAGCTGTCAGTTACAACTGAATGTGCAAGGTAATGTCCATGTTTCCCTATGGCTCAAGTGGGTAATATTACAGTTTAACAGTGTGCTGACCAGGAAGCTGTTATAGGGTAATGGGTATTTTTAAAATGGAGGACGGAGAATTCCATTGATCACAGTGGACAAACAGGATGC
Organism: Hyperolius riggenbachi; assembly: GCF_040937935.1. NCBI lineage: Eukaryota > Metazoa > Chordata > Amphibia > Anura > Hyperoliidae > Hyperolius > Hyperolius riggenbachi. The sequence continues at coordinate 71,136,929 of NC_090655.1, forward strand.
AGGAGAGGGGAATTGGATTCATAAGTAGACTACACAGGAGGTAAGTATGACCTGTGGATGGTTATTTTGACTTTTTATTTTCAGTTCAGGTTCTCTTTAACATATGTAGCAATTAGCAATAGCATGCATTGCTATTAACCACCAAAGTCGGCACAAAATTATGCAAAATTTCGCATAAATTACGTCAAAAATTACGCGAAATTATAAAATATTACTATTACATATGAAAGTAAGAATTTCCCTGAAATTTTGCATTACGATGCGGAATTACAAATTTCGATGTGAAATATGTGATATTTTGGCCCACCGCTGTCTCTTACTCACCCTGTTTTAAAAGAACAGGCAAATGTTTGTGAATTCATGGGGGCAGCCATCTTTTTGGTTGAAAGGAGGTGACAGGGAGCATGAAACACAGTTCCAATCATCCTGTGTGCTGATCACCCCTCCCAGCTGCGCATGCTTGGCAACGAGAACATCATCATCAGAAATCCCATCATGCTTTGCACAGCATCAGGAGAAAATGCCCTGGAAGATTTCTTTGATGGGGTGGAGCCTAGCTTCTGTGCAGCTAAAAATTAGGCTTTGGTAAAAAAACCAAAGTTCTGCTGCTGTGAAACTGTTAAAGAAACACCAAGCCTTTTTCAGTGCTGCTGAGTAGATTTTTAGTCTGGAGGTTCATTCACTTTAACTTGAAGTTAACAATGAAGAGGAACGTTACCCTGAGTTGAACTTCATCCACATCAGTAGCTGATACCCCTTTCCCATGAAAAATCATTATCTTTTCTCGAATAGATCATCAGGGGCATCTGTATGGCTGATATTGTGGTGAAACACCTCTCACAGTGTGGTGTTATGACCATGGTCCTGACAGTTTGCTGTGTGTGAACCACGTTGCATTGTGGGAAATAACACCTTTTTCCAACTCCCAAGCATCTCCCACTGTGCATACAACTGACAGTAACGAAAATTCCGTACAGATCACCTGACTAGACTAAAGATGTCTCCACGAGTAATACATTTCAGGATGTAAATCAGGGGGAGCAAAGATTTTACAATTGGCAAACACTGACTAAATAACCTATAAATGAAGACATAAGCAATTGTATGCTTAGCATATGTTATTTTAGCATATGTTATTTTCACTACAGTTCCTCTTTAAAGGGAACCTGTACTGAGTAAAATTATTTAAAATAAACACATGAGGTAACTTCAAACAGGGGCGTAGGGAGGGGGGGTGGTCAGAGGGGTACATCTGCCCCCCCCCCCAGCATCTGGGGGGGCGCTTTGCCAGTGTTGGGCGACTGGAGAACGGCAGCAGTTGTTTCTCAGTATTCAACTTGCTGCTGCGCTGTTCTCCAGTCTCTCCTGCCTGTGTGTATACAGAGGAGAGCGCCCCTCCTCTTCTCTCCTCTGTGACACTGAGCGAGGGGCGGGGCTGAGCCAAACAGACCGGGTAATTCAAGCCGAGCAGGAAGAAAGGAGATGGCTGGCTTCTAGCTAATGAGTGGAGGAGATGCTGCTGTCAGAATGGAGGAGGTAGAGAACTAGCGTGTAAAAAGTCTGCTGGCATTTAGTTTACTTTAGCTGCCTGGTCCTGAGCTACTGTGGAGAGCGAGTGACCAGCGGGGGAGGCTATAATTGAATGATTGCAGAGCAATGTTAATGGAGTATGATTTCAATGATAATGGTCTGGAGTATGTTTTCTTACTTGTACTTAATATTGTGCAAAGGTCTGCTATATCCTTGTGTTATATAATATGCTGTGCTGCAGATTACCGTATTTCGCGCCGTATAAGACGCTCCGGAATATAAGACGCACCCAGGTTTAGAGGGCAAAATCCAGAGAAAAAAAAATATACTAATCCTGGTGTGTCCATATTCCAGGTGTCGTATAATGGTGTCCCCTTCTGTCCTCTTTGACCTCCTGTGTGTCCCCTTCTGCACCCAGGTGTCCCCTGTGCCCCCAGGTGTCTTCTTCTGTCGCTGGGTGCCCCCCTTCCGCCCACGGTGTGGCTGCTCTGTGCAGCTTCTGTTCCCCAGGTGTCCCCTGTGGTGTTGTCTTATTATGTGACTGCCCCCCCTTCCTGACCCCTGTGTAGCCTCTGTCCAGCCCCCTGTATTTCCCTGCGTATTACATGTCCCCTCGCCTCCCTGTGTGGTCTCTCTTTCTCCGCTGGTGTGCCGTGTCCCCCCTTTTTTTACCTATGTGGCCGCTCTGACAAGCCCCGTATATGTGCATCAGCTTATGCGTATAAAGTCTTTCCTTGCGTCGTGTGGCCCCGCCCGCTTTGTCCCGCCCCCTCCTTCCCGGTCGGTGTCTCCCCGTGCCTGTTAAAATTAGTTCTAGACAGCGTAACTTACTACATCCACGCTGCCCGGGGATCGCTGATGTCCTCACTTCTTGCTCTAGTGACCGGCGCTTGTGGAGATGACGTCATCTCCACAAGCGCCGGTCACTAGAGCAAGAAGTGAGGACATCGGCGATCCCCGGGCAGCGTGGATGTAGTAAGTTACGCTGTCTAGAACTAATTTTAACAGGCACGGGGAGACACCGACCGGGAAGGGGGGGCGGGACAAAGCGGGCGGGGCCACACGACGCAAGGAAAGACTTTATACGCATAATCTGATGCACATATACGGGGCTTGTCATAGGTAACAGAAGGGGGGACACGGCACACCAGACATGCGGCTGGGATTTTGCAGGGAATCCCCGATGATGCGGCGGGTCGGCGGTTTGTAACGGCGGGCGATCGTAACTCGGGGATTCCCTGCCTTTGCCGTATAAGACGCAGTGACTTTTTCTCCCCATTTTTTGGGGAGAAAAAGTGCGTCTTATACGGCGGAAAATACGGTACTTTCTGCCCATACAATTGTATATAGGTTTACACTGCAGCTGGCTGGCTTCTATCAGTTCTCCTATATTCATGCAGCCCTGTCTCTCTTATCAGGCAGCTCTGCCTCCTCCCCCAGTCATCTCCCTTTACATTCTCACACACACTCTAAAAACTATTCACCTGGGTTCATGTAAAGGTGACCATACATCAGGCGACTTTGCGGCAAATCGACCATCCGATTAGATCATTACAACCTCATTGGATAAAAATGTGTGCCGCTAAGAGCATGCTTGATTGACAATGCAACCAATTTCGGGTTTGTGGAAACTGGTTACATGTAAACTTGCTTGATCTGGTACATGGCAATAACGGCGTACAATATCAGGACGAATGCGACGGAACGCGCTGACCTCCCTAATGTAAAATGTTCCCCCTGGTGCAGTATATTTTACTTGTCTGTCACTGGCTTTGGGCTCTGTCTACATACAGGTGCCCCACCTGGTTGCCAGACATTACGTGGGTGACGCCACACACGTGTCCAAGTATATGCTGGCAATCACATGGGGCGCATGTGTGTAGACAAAGCCAAAACCAGCGACGGACAAGTAAAATATACTGCTCCGGGCACTGGGAGGGCATTTTACATTAGGGGGACAGCGTGGAGGCAGTGAGATGATGGATGTGACGTCACAAGGCTGATTCCCGAGAGATTTATGCTGAAATCTATCAGGAATTTACCTGTGGTGTATGGGCAAGCAGCAGAATAGATCAGAGAGAGCTCTGTCTCTTGGTCAATCTGCCCATACATCTTCTGATGTATGGCCACCTTACAGGATACCTGATGTGACATCATGAGATAGACATGTGTATGTACAGTGCCTAGAACACAAATAACTATGCTGCGTTCCTTTTTTTCTTTCTCTGCCTGAAAGAGTCAAATATCAGGTATGTAAGTGGCTGACTCAGACAGGAAGTGACTACAGTGTGACCCTCACTGATAAGAAATTCCAACTATAAAACACTTTCCTAGCAGAAAATGGCTTCTGAGAGCAAGAAAGAGATAAAAAGGGGAAAATCCTAACAGTGAGGGTCACACTGTAGTCACTTCCTGTCTGAGTCAGGACTGAGTCAGCCACTTACATCACTTACATACCTGATATTTAACTCTTTCAGGCAGGGAAAGAAAAAAAAAAGGAACGCAGCATAGTTATTTGCATGCTAGGCACTGTACATACACATGTCTATGTCACATGTCACTTTGGGTATCCTCTGGGGGGGGGGGTTGAAAGTAAAAACAGACACTTACCTGGGGCTTCTACCGGCCCCCTGTAGCTGTAATGTCCCATGCCATCCTCCAACGATCAGCTGTTCCCCGCTGCCGGCCCCGGTCTAACGTGGCATCTCATCACACTGCGGCTGCACACGTGCTCGCTTCCGCTCGTGTCATCGGAAGCTTACTGCGCAGGCGCAGTACAAGAAAACTTCGTACTGCGCCTGTGCATAAAACTCCCGATGACGCGGGCGAGAGCGCTCATTATTCGTCTTATTAGATGAATAATTAGTCTTATTAGACAAATAATTAGTCTTATTAGACTTATTCCCGGCAGGGAACGGGTGATCGTAGGAGGAAGATGCGGGGCATGACAGCTACAGGGGGCCAGTAGAAGCCCCAGGTAAGTGTCAGATTTTATTTCCAAACTCCCCCCAGAGAACCCCTTTAAGTTGGTTCCTTTGTTATTGCATTCTGAGCACAGTGGTTCACACAGCTGTTTGGAGCATCAGCACTTTTTCTCTTTCTGCAGCAGCCCATTAATGTGTCACCCTAATTATTATAAAGAATTTATATTATGCTGATGTCCTCCATAGTATGTTACAGAGTACATAGTCATGTCACTGACTGTCCTCCAGAGGAGCTCACAATCTAATCCCTACCATAGTCCTAGTCTAATGTCCTACCATATTATTATTATTATGTATTTATATAGCACTGACATCTTCTGCAGCACTGTACAGAGTATATAGTCATGTCACTGACTGTCCTCAGAGGAGCTCACAATCTAATACTACCATAGTCAGTCTAATGTCCTACCATATTATTATTATTATTATTATTATTATTATGCACTTGAGTGAACCTAACTTGCCTAATCTCCATGCTCCCATCTAGTGACTGACTAAGCATTACCTCATACTGTGCTGTGTGATCTGTTTTTCTTGTATTCCTGTATTGTCATATTGCTGTATGTCACCCTAAATATTGTCTGTAACCTAAATTAATGTTCAGCGCTGCGTTATATGCTGGCGCTTTATAAATACAATAAATAATAATAATAATATATAGCACTGACATCTTCTGCAGTACTTTACAGAGTCCATAGTCATGTCACTGACCTTCCATAGTCAATTTAATCACCCTAATCTTGTGATCATTAACCCTAACCTGATACTTTACTGTATATTTTTTCCCATAATCCTATTGTCTAATTCCTAGCCTTACCCTAAACGGCCAAAAGGTCTTGTCAATACCCAATATCCTGATCCATTAGTATCTCTAACGTCCCCCTTTCCTACTTCTGATAACCCCTGGTGCTGTTCCCCAAGTGTATAAATGTGCATGTACATGTGTGCATTTATACATTACCTGTCCTGTGTTGCGGTGCCTGTCCGTCTTCCGAATCCACCACTCTTCTATTAGCCTCATACACGACACCGGCACGTGTGTGAAGTCACACCCGAGCCACACCAGTGGCGTGTATAGTGCTAATGGAAGAGCAGCGGATTTGGAAGACGGATGGGCACGGCGATACAGGGCTGGTAATGTATAAATGCATACATGTACATGCACATTTATACACTATGGCAGATGTGGCGCCCTTCAGCATGAAATTGATAGTGAATCAGCCTGCGGTGTATGGGCAGCCAACAGATCTCTCTCATCAGATTCAATTACAGAGATTTGTCTCTTGGTTGAATCTGCCCATCATCGCTAGATGGATGGCTACCTTAACTAACCTAAAGGCTGGTACACAGAACGCTATTTCCTGTCAGATCAACAGGTCAGAACAATAATTTCCATAATTTCCAATTTACACCTGATTGATTTTAGGATCACTACTTCATAAAATCTTGTTCTTCATCGGGAACAGGTCGGACATACCGGAAATTATTGATTTGACCTGTCGATCTGACGGGAAGTAGCATCATGTGTTCCAGACGTAATGTTTTCCCTTAATTGTATCCCTATCCCCATTATCCTTATCCTTAACCTATATTGTCCAAAATATCTACATTGCATTGCCCAGGCATCTCCAGGGGGGGGCGCAAAAATGGTCTTTGTCCCCGGGTGCTGAAAACCCTAGCTACGCCTCTGACTTTAAATAAACATTACATAGTTACCTTGCCATCAGTTCCTTTCAGAAGCGCACCATTTTCTTCTGACAATGATCCCTTCCAGTTCTGACAACATGTTGTCAGAACTGAAAAATATCAGTTGCTGTTAGTTATTTATCAGTTGCTGTCAGTTATAGCTGAGAGGACAACTGATGTGCCAAGTAATGTCTATGTTTCCCTATGGCTCAAGTGGGCGATGTTACAGTTTAACAGTGTGTTTACCAGGAAGCTGTTATGGGGTAATGGCCATTTTCAAAATGGAGGACAGAGAATTCACTTGATCACAGTGGACATACAGGACGCTGGAAAGGAGAAAAAGATTGAATAGTGAACCCACACGGGAGGTAAGTATGACTTGTGTATGTTTATTGTGACTTTTCATTTTCAGTTCAGGTTTTCTTTAAGTTTGTGTGTATACCAAAGCGTACGCAGTCTACAATTTTGATTGGTCCAGTTCCAACCTGCATACAATATGCATTCACAGCAGCTGCTGGGAAGATACACAACATAAAAAAAAATCTAAAAAATTGGCTAACAGCCACAAGCACCAGGAGAAAAATGATATGCTGGCAGCATATTACTGCCTGTCTACACTATTAATTCAAAGACATAGATGAGGGAGGGCCCATGACCTTGATTTCAGTAATAAAACACCAGTACTTAGTAGCTTCATCTGCTAAATAAACATTAAAAAATAATCTCACACAGTGCCAACAAATATATCTGTGTTAAGATTATATACTTTATGGTAAAATTTGAGATATAAAATTGAGAATGTGTAACTCTTACAAAGTGTTGTTGCAAAGGAGCCATTCTTTCAAACCAATTAATTTATATGTGCATAAAATGCACAGCCCAACCAACTCTTCAGCGCCCATGAAAGAAGTACAGACTTTAAGGCTCCTGTCTGCTGCTCCCCATACCGAATACAAAAAACACACCTGATTAGAGATACTAAACAAAAATATACCCTAGTAGTAGTGGCCCCCTTAATGGGATGTATAACTGTGGGAGATGTAAGGCATGTGTCAACGTACTTAAGTGTAAGAGCTTCAAGGCCCCAAAAGATGGCCGTACTTATGACCTACTTGACTTCTTTAACTGTAACACAGAGGGCGTTGTATATGCAATACAATGTCCCTGCCTAGTACTACTTTATATTGGTGAAACAACAAGGCCTGTTAAAGAAAGAATCCTGGAACATCTGGGTGACATTTCCCACAAGCGGAATACTTCTGTCTCTAGACACTGGCAAGAAAAACACAAGAGTGATCCAACCTGCCTGCACTTTTGGGTCATACAGAAGTGGAGAATGGGTCCTAGAGGTGGCAATCTGGACCAAAAATTGAAACCGCAAGAGGCGAGATGGATCTATAGATTAGGAACCCTGAGCCCTAACGGCCTGAATGAGGGCTTTACTTTTGCCTCCTTTATTTAGTTGGTCTGGGTTCAGTACATTATGCACCTGCAGTATCCCCTCTCTATTTTAGTGGGAGCCCCCTGCAAACAATTCCTAATATATATACCCTGAGGTCCAGATGTTAATAACTTTGCTAATATGAGGGTTCATATGTATTTGTGACATTGGGATTTGTATGTACTTGCAGTCCTTCGTGAGGCTAATATCCTCTATCTTATATCTCCAATACTTACCCTCCGTATGTAAAAATCCCCTCCGTATAGGATGTGTAATGCACGGTGTGGACTGTAAGGCAATTTATGTGTATCAAATTGATATGACTGACGCCTCTCCTAGGATGCGTTATATGCTATAGTATATGCCATATATTCTGAACCAATGTGATCCACGCGTCTCCTAGGCAACTAGAGGTTTGGAGCGCGTGAACCAATGATGTGCTTTCTTTTAAATTATGCATGGCCTCCCATAGCCCATGTGATACGTTGCTATGGAAACCTTCCACACAACTCTGTCATGCCGTACACTACGGTAGTGAATGCTTTCTCAATCCATTCACTTCCCCGAGCGTGGATGACACTCACGCCAGAGACGGGGAAGGTCTGGGTAACTGATTGGCTGTCGTAAGTGACAGTCATTCAACCCTCGATGACGTCTAACCCCGCCCCCAACACACCCATCCACCAATGAGAGAAGGGGAAATGCGGAGAGACGTTTTTCTTTACTTTCCTAGTGCAGGTTTCCTTTGCTGGCTTAAGTTTAGGATTGAGACATCCTGGGAGTCTGAGAAAAGTAGCTTTTAGCTACATACAGGTACTGGTAGACCATTTTTGGAAATATATGGGTAACTATAGCCCTTTGTCTCTATTGGTCAAATACTTTGATAGATGTCTCTACAGTCCAATGAGACGTAATTTCCTCATCAGGGAGATGGGCGTGGCTTGTGCCCGCCCTACCCAGCATCCTTTGGGCCTCTGACCATACTATAAAAGGAGAGTTTGGACGTCCATTCTCCAGCAGGCTGCCGGTTTAGGTGGCCGTTACTCTGCTACTTTGCTAACTTTTGTAAATATGTGAAATTTATATAGTATTTATTGTGTGTAGCACTTTATCACTCTATCACTAGGGTATATTCACTCCTGACGAAGTTTCCAATTTAGGAAATGAAACATGTCGAGTTTGGTGTAGGGTTCATAATGACTACTAGTGTGAACTAGGAGGATGGTCCTCTGACCCAGAACTCTGTTTCCTCCAGTCCGCTTTGTTCACCGTTAACAAATTAGCTAGCAAATATGATGTTTTAATATAATTCTAATAAAAGCTAATTTTTATATACTTTTCTACTAGGGTATATTTTTGTTTAGCTCCCCATACCGGCCAGGCACTTGCTAGTGCTTGCCACGCCACAAGAAAATAACACCACCCCCCCCCCCCCCTCAAATGTACCAAGTATGGTTTTATTTTTTGGTGTCGGGAGACACTACAACATGTGAAATGACGATACACGTGTGTAGCCCCAGCCTAGGGCTCTATTTTTATTTTTAGGCTCCAGCCTCTTTAAAGGAAACCTGAGATTAGTATAAATACAGCCAATTAAATTGGCTGTATTTATACTAACCTGGGGTGTGTGAGGAGAAGTGTTTTTTTTTTTTTTTTGTTTTTTTAAAGGATACATGCGGCAAATTAAATTACTGTAGATTTACCTACTTGGGGCTTCTTCCAGCCTCTAGGAGTCTCCGTGTCCCTCCCTGCAGTTCCACTCTCACCCGGTCTTCTGTAGTCCTGTCCGTATCGCTCAGGTCGTTGGCTTTTGCGCAGTTTCATGCACGCGCTGCCTGTGTTTCCATAGCCAGGAAAGTTCTGTGCAGGTGCAGAGCTACCATGAGTGGTGCTTGCGCACACCCGCGCATGCACAGAAGCCACCAGTGCTCACTGCAGTTCCACTATCTCATGTTTTTCTTGTAGTCCTGTCTGTAGCGGACGGGTCGCCGGCTTCCGCGCATCCATAATAAAAGTAGACGTGATTACCAAGATACAGGTGTCAGGAATGGTTCTGCTATCTGACTGAAGCGATTATATTGGTGAATTTCCGCTGTCCATGAGGTGTCATAAGGAATCTCAGGTACCAAACAAAGAACTGAAGTCATAATACACTGCATTAAATCTCTAGCTGCAACACATCTTGCAAAAGGAAAAGGAGAAATTTGAAACACTGAATTAATGTGCATTAGGGTTGAACCTGCAAGCTGTACCTCAAATTAGAGGACTCCATCGGGTCTGGTACCCGCAGGTCACCCGAAATGCGGGTCTGATTCGGGTACGCGTTTTGATTCTAATCGGGTTGCGGGTAGCGGCCTGTGGGTGTGGGTCGGGTCGCGGATAGTGAGTTTGTGTATAAAAATAGATTTCACTTACTTTACAGCCTTCCAATGAGACTACCAATGTATATTTTATAATAAAATGGAAAATGCGAGTCGGGCTGCGGGTCTGGAGGCCTGCAGGTTGGGTGCGGGTACCAGATTCACCAGAAAGCAGTTTGCAAGTCTGGTGTGGGGAGCAGGTCTGAAAAATTAGACCCGTGCAGGCCTCTACCTCAAATTACAGATCTATTGCCTTGGACAGGACAAATCACATTAAATATACCTATGTATAGCAGATTAATTTATGCCAGCTTTCCGCGCAATATATGGCCCATTGATAGTGATGCTCGGATACCCCCCAATCACAAATTCGAGTAAATCCGGCCACGGCAGAATCAAAATCCGGATATGCCGTGATTGTGATTCGGATTTGAATTGGAGCTCCGAATTCAACTCTATAGCAAAGCCCCCATAAATGATACAATCACCAAAATTGCATGGATTGCAGGTGATCAGTGGCTACAACGTAAAAAAAAAAATAATTAGAAAAAGATCTTCTAGTTTTTGAGAAGATCTATTTTAAAGTTTCAAATGAAAAAAGTATTTGTGATTAAGAACCCACCAAAACCCGCTGATTTTAGAGGTTAATAGCAAAGCCCCCTTACATGATATAAACACCAGATTTGCCAAATATGTTAAGTAGAACAGTGGGAACAAGGGTTTTTTTTTTTTTCAAAAATACCTTATAGTTTTTGAGAAAATCGATTTAAAAATTTCAAAGGAAGTTTCTAAGAAAAAAAGTATACATGTAAATTATAGATGGCGCGGTAGCGGACACATGGCGCGTTTAACCCACCTCCTATACCAAAAATTGAGTAGTGGAAAAAGCAACACCCACCTAGAGACATCAGCCTTATGAAGGCACTTGATAAATAAGCACAAACCGCAATGGGATGAGCTCATGAGGAAAAGCAGCACACAAACTCAAAGCCACCCTCTGCCTCCTCTAGGTGCAGCATCTTCAGCTGCTGTATCCTCTGCTGCCCTTGCACCTTCACAGCCACCCAATCCGCCTCTCACTTTGAGTGGTTTCTGCTCCTCTGCCCACAGCAGCCAGGTGTCGTAAAGGAAATATTTGAGCGGAAGAAACCAGTGTCTGCCAGTCACCCCCTTGCCCGGCGTCTGACAGCTGGCTGGGTGGAACTGTTAGCCCGCCAACTGTTACCATACAAGCTGGTGGACTCTGCAGCCTTCTGAAAAATTGTGTAGATTGGGACACCACAATGTAAGATACCAGGCCGCAATTATTTCTCAAAAAAGGCGATACCCAAACTGTACCGTGATGTTGAAAGGCAAGTGGTGTCATCTCTGGCACAAAGCTTTGGGTCAAGGGTCCATCTGACCATGGAGGCCTGGTCTGCAAAGCACCGTCAGGGCAGGTACATTACTTATATGGCACATTGGGTCAACCTGGTGACCGCTGGCAAGCATGGAGTACCTGGCTGTGCAGCAGACTCGCTGGTGACAACTCCACAACTTGCAGGCAGGCCTGCTGCCACCTCCTCTCCTTCTCCTCCTACTCCTCCTGCTACATCCTCTTCACTGTCATCCTCCTCCTCCTCGGCTGAGTGCTACTCTGCTGCTGCATTCCCTCAAACTACACACCCCCAGCTTCCCAGGGCCTATGCCGCATGCCAGGTACGATGGTGTCATGCCATCTTGGACATGTCCTGCCTCAAACCTGAGAGTCACACCGGAGCAGCACTCCTGGCCGCTCTTAACAAACTGATCAGTGGCTGATCCCGCACCAACTGGAGATCAGAAACGTGATGTGCGACAATGGCAGCAATCTCATTTCGGCTTTGATTTTGGGCAAGTTGACACATGTACCCTGCATGGCACATGTGCTGCATCTTATAATACAAAGATTTGTGTGCAACTTCCCAGGCTTACAGGAGGTCCTGAGGCAGTCCAGGAAGGTGTGTGGGTATTTCAGGCGTTCCTACATGGCCATGGCATACTTGTCCGATGTTCAGCGGAGAAACAACTTGCCGGTGTGGCACTTGATTTGCGTTAGCCCAACTCACTGGAATTCAATGCTCCTCATGTTTGCCCTCAATGAGACTCTGTACAACAAAGGTGAAAATTTATGCTCTGGGGAGCTGGGGATTTTCTGGCCAAAGTACTGGACACTCATCCGTAATGCCTGCAAGCTCATGCGTCCGTTTGAGGAGGTGGCAAACCTGGTGAGTTGCAGTGAAGGTGCCATCAGCGACCTGATCCCATATGCCTTCTTCCTTGAGCGTGCCATGCGTAGAGTGGTGGATCAAGCTGTAGAGGGGCGTGAGGAGGAAGAGTTGTTTGAACCAGAACCAGATTTGTCATCAACATCTGCGGCATCACAGAGGAGTAGGAGTTGTCTGGGGAAGAAGAGTCAGAGGAGGAAGGTGGCTTTGAGAAGGAGGCGCAAGAACAACCGCAGCAGGCATTGCAGGGGGCTTGTGCTGCTCACCTTTCCCGTGGTATTGTTCGTGGCTGGAGGGACGAGGAGAACTTACCTGATATCACTGAGGAAGAGCAAGAGGAGATGACTAGTAGGTCGGCATCCAACTTTGTGCAGATGAGGTCTTTCATGCTGTCCAGCCTGTTGAGGGACCCCTGTATAAAAAAAACTCAAAGGGAAAGACCTGTACTGGGTGACAACTGGGTGGCAACGCTTACGCTACTAGACCCTCGGTATAAGCACAAAGTGACAGAGATGTTACCACATAAACACAAGGCTGAAAGGATGCAGCACTTGCAACACAATTTGGGAAGTATGCTTTACAGTACTTTCAACCTCCTTAGCAGTAATCCTGAGTCAAACTCGAAACGGAAAGCTGCAGAACAGGGTGGTAATCCCGTCCCGAGTGATTTTCATGCAGAAGCTTCTTGTTTTTCTTATTGTTTTTAGGGCCTAAAAGCATGTGAAAAAAATGTTATGGCTTTTAGACCTTAAATCTGGAAATGATCATAATGCCAGGGAGGGTAAGGGTGATGTCACAGCACAATGGAAAAAAAGGTGCCAGGAATCCTCCTCCTCCAATGTCCACGCAGGCAAGGACAGGACCCTCTAGCGATCTCATGTTGATGTCGGACATGCGTACTTTTCTTAATCCAATGCATCGCCTCAGCCCTTCCAGATCCACTCTCCATGAACGCCTCGACCGGCAGGTAGCCGACTACCTGGCCCTAAAGAAAACCTGAACTGAAAATTAAAGTCAAAATAAGCATACACAAGTCATACTTACCTTCCATGTAGTCTACTCCTCAATCTCTTTCTCCTCTACTGCATCCTGTTTGTCCACTGTGATCAAGGGAATTTTCCGTCCTCCATTTTGAAAATGGCCATTACCCATAACAGCTTTCTGGTCAGTACACAGTTAAACTGTAACATCGCCCACTTGAGCCATAGGGAAACATGGACATTACCTGGTACGTCAGTTGTCCTCTCAGCTATAACTGACAGCAACTGATATTTTACTGACAGCAACTGATATATTTCAGATCTGACAAAATATTGTCAGAACTAGAAGGGATTATTGTCAGAAGAAAATGGTGAGCTTCTGAGAGGAACTGATGGAAAGGTAACTATGCAATGTTCATTTGAAGTTACCTCATGTGTTTATTTTAATTGTTTTTACTCAGTACAGGTTCTCTTTAAGTGTGGATATAGGCACTCTGAGCAGCGGTGAACCCCTGGACTATTGGGTGTGCAGGCTTGACCTGTGGCCAGTGCTGTCACAATTTGCCATCCAACTTCTGGCTTGCCTCACCTCAAGCGTCCTGTCAGAAAGGACCTTCAGCGCAGCAGGAGGCATTGTCACTGAGAAGAGAAGTCGCCTAGGTCAAAAAAGTGCTCAGCGCCTCACCTTTATTAAAATGAATGTGGCATGGATCCCGGAGGGCTACTGCCTTCCCGAAGACAAAGTCAGTCCCCACACACAGCATCTCTGCCTGCAGGCCGCCTGACTGCCTTTTCCGCCACCATCAACAGGTTCCATGACTCCAGGTGGATTCCTGAATTTTTAAGACCGCTGCTAGCAGCGCCCACTACCAAAAAGGATAATACATTTTCTGGTGCGTGTACATGCCTAATTTTTCTGGCTGCACTGCGGCTGCAACAACAAAACAAAAGGCATGTACATGTGTCAACTCCCCTTCGTGATCATTACCTTGCCACGGTGAAGGGGCTTGCATATAGAGATGTCCCGAACGGTTCCCGGCGAACTTCGGTGGTTCGCGTTCGCCTGCCAAAGGCGAACTTTCCCGGAAGTTCGATTCGCCCCATAATGCTCTATTGAGCAAAACTCTGACCCTCTACATCACAGTCAGCAGGCACATTGTTGCCAATCAGACTGCACTCACTCTTGGAGCCCCCTCCCTTATACAAGGCAAGGTCCTTGTGCCATTTGACTCACTCATCTGCCTACACTTTTTAGTTAAGGGACAGCTGCTACACACTCTGCTAGGGAGAGTTTAATCACCCTCCCCCCCCCACCCCCCCTTATACAAGGCAAGGTCCTTGTGCCATTTGACTCACTTGTCTGCCACTGGCACTGTACCACCAACACTACATGCTGAAGCCAGCCTAGCATGTACCATTTATGCTCAATCCATTTATTCTCAAAAATACAATTCCGCGGAAAGCGGTGACCATCCCTATTAGAGAGAGGCAAGGCCATGCCTGGCTGCAAATCCTTAAAGAGTAACTGTTAGCCCCCAAAGTGAAATTTAAATCTCTACAGCAATGTTTTATTTAGTATTAAAGTGATCCAAAAAGCCAATGCAGAACTTAAAAATCAATATAATTTTGTTACTATGTAGCCTTTTGCCCAAGCTAATGACGCAAAGCCGCATATCTGATACTGATGAGCATGCAGAGCATGCCTATGTCTGCCCGACCCCCCTCTCCTCCCCAGGACCAGGTGCCGATCTATTCGCACCACAAACAGCTGACCGCTCTGACAGGGAGAGAGAGTGGCAGCACTTCCAGCGCAGCCACGGCAGAGCAGCCGCCACCGTGCATCTCTCTCACATGTCTCACATGTGACTCGGCGGCGGCTGCTCTGCGTGGCTGCGCTGGAAGTGCTGCCGCTCTCTCTCCCTGTCAGAGCGGTCAGCTGTTTGTGGTGCGAATAGATCGGCACCTGGTCCTGGGGGGGAGAGGGGGGTCGGGTGTAATGGTTAAGGGCTCTGCCTCTGACACAGGAGACCAGGGTTCGAATCTCGGCTCTGTCTGTTCAGTAAGCCAGCACCTATTCAATAGGAGACCTTAGGCAAGTCTTCCTAACACTGCTACTGCCTATAGAGCGTGCCCTAGTGGCTGCAGCTCTGGCGCTTTGAGGCTGCCAGGAGAAAAGCGAGATATAAATGTTTTGTCTTGTCTAATTTTTCTCTTGACAACTGTTGAACACAAAAGGCAAGGCCATGCCTGGCTACAAATCCTTAAGCAGTGGCTGGATGGTGTAATGGTTAAGGGCTCTGCCTCTGACACAGGAGACCAGGGTTCGAATCTCAGCTCTGTCTGTTCAGTAAACCAGCACCTATTCAGTAGGAGACCTTAGGCAAGTCTTCCTAATACTGCTACTGCCTATAGAGCGTGCCCTAGTGGCTGCAGCTCTGGCGCTTTGAGTCCGCCAGGAGAAAAGTGTGATATAAATGTTATTTGTCTTGTCTAATTTTTCTCTTGGATTGAGCATAAATGGTACATGCTAGGCTAGCTTCAGCTAGTAGTGTTGGTGGTATAATAGATATGTTAGTTACCTACCATACACTGAGACCTGGGTTCAATTCCCAGCCATGGTATGTAAGCTGGCTTTTGAAATACTATAATTCCTTGGCAGATGAGACCCTCCTCCCTCCGGTAGGAGGGAGGAGGGAATAGGTAAAAGGGTAGAAGAAAGGAGGGTGGAGGGTCTTCCTCCAGGTATTAGATCTCTGGAAATATGTTTTATATCATTTTTCCAGCCAGTAAAAAATTTTCTAAAATTTCAAGTTTGCCTCCCCATTAAAGTCTAGTGCAGTTTGCGAACTTTTTTGCGAATCGAACTTTCTGCGGAGGTTCGCGAACCGAAAATCGGAGGTTCGCGACATCACTACTTGCATATCACAAGTGGAAATGGGCCCTCATAGTAAGTAGTAAAAGTCTGACAGATCAGACATGTTTTTGAAAGGTCCATCTCCTCATAGGGGGTTCTCTGTATTTCCTTTATTCATTACAACAAACAAAGTCCCTGGAAAGGATCTATACAAAGATGCCAGTTGGCCTCTGTACTTCCTTGCACACTGTTTGAGAGTTGGACTGAGCAACTTCCAATCAAAAAGAGCTTTTGAAACTAAAGAAAACTCTCAGAATTCCCCCATGAGGAGATAGACTAGTCCAGGTCTATCATATTTTAACAATCTATTTTACATTAAAGCAAAGGAAAAAATAAATGAATAGTCCATTTTACTCTGGAGAAAATGTATATTTTATACATATGCATAGACATGCATTTTAAACTTTACAATTTTTCAAATTTTCACAATAGTGGTCCTTTAACTAATTTTACTGGTCCTTTAACTGCATTTTACCAAGTCTCCCAACTTGTTGGAAAGTCCTTTTATATAGAAATTTGCTATTCAGTGATTTTCGTGCTGTTGCTTTTTTCGTCATGGGAAGCTTTGTTTGTTTGAATGCATTAATTGTTGCCAAGTGGTATGAAAATTTCACTTGTGTGTGTGGTCATTCTTTTACCTCTTGAGGACCAGTTGTTTATACCCCCTAGTGATTAGGCCATTTTTTTTTTTTACAATTCGACATTTCATAACTTTAATGGTTTATTGTTCAGTATTACAACTTGGCACCCAAATGAATTTTACCTCCTTTTCTTCTCACAAATAGAGCTTTCTTTTGGTGGTCTCTGATTGCTGCTGCGATCTTTAGTTTGTTTTTGTTTGTTTTTTTTATCACAAAGACCTACATTTTATTTTTAAAAAATACATACAGATTAGTGATGTCGCGAACCTCGCGGAGGGTTTGCTTCGCGGAAAAGTTTGCGAACCACAATGAACTTCAATGGGGAGGCGAACTTCAAAATTTAGAAAAATTTCTACCGGCTGGAAAAATGATAGAAAACATGTTTCAAGGGATCTAATGCCTGGAGGAAGTTATGATTGAGTGAAATGCACATCAAAAGTTCCAGGAAAAAATCTATATTTCACATAAACCCCTATTTTAAGGTCACAAATCTCATTCAATGTTCAATTACAGGACTACTCTACTTTACAACATCAGGCAGTGTATCCCTCACTCCTCCTCCTCCCCACTCCTCCTCCTCCCTTCCTCCCTTCATCCTCCCGGAGGGAGGAGGGTCTCATCTTCCAGGGAATTGTAGAATTTCAAAAGCCAGCTTATATACCTTGGACGGGAATTGAACCCAGGTCTGAGTGCTTGGTAGTCAGCTCTCTTAACCGCTGGTCCACCACCAACACTACATGCTGAAGGCAGCCTAGCATGTACCATTATGATCTATCCTAGAGAAAAATGAGCTTACTTAAAGATTTGTAGGCTTTTAAAAGCCAGCTTACATACCTTGGCCGGGAATTGAACCCAGGACTTGGCCAGGAATTGAACCCAGGTCTGAGTGCTTTGTAGTCAGCTCTCTTAACCGCTGGTCCACCACCAACACTACATGCTGAAGGCAGCCTAGCATGTACCATTATGATCTATCCTAGAGAAAAATGAGCTTACTTAAAGATTTGTAGGCTTTTAAAAGCCAGCTTACATACCTTGGCCGGGAATTGAACCCAGGACTTGGCCAGGAATTGAACCCAGGTCTGAGTGCTTTGTAGTCAGCTCTCTTAACCGCTGGTCCACCACCAACACTACATGCTGAAGCCAGCCCAGCATGTACCATTGTGATATACCCAAGAGAAAATTGAGCTTGCTCGCTCTCTCTCTCTCTCTCTCTCTCTCTCTAGGACTTGATGGTTTTAAGCTGAAAATTCACTTCAATGGCATTAACGGATACCAGCAGAATCTCACAGGCAATTTCGGAATTCTACCGGATTGAAAAAGCAATTCCGTTCCGACCAAACGGGATGGAATGACCAATTTCCGCCCAAAATTGCGGAAAATACAATTCTGCGGAAAGCAGTGACCATCCCTACTAGAGAGAGAGAAAGAGAGATGAATCTACATGGCTATCTGGCGTTCTCTTTGGACAACTGTTGAACACAAAAGGCAAGGCCATGCCTGGGTGGGGTTGAACCACCAACCTTTTAGTTAACAGCCAAACACGCTAACCAATTGTGCCACATAGACTGTGTTCTACTCCTGGCCAATGTGAGTTGGCTTTTGACATACTACACATCCTTAAGCAAGCTCATTTTTCTCTAGGATAGATCATAATGGTACATGCTAGGCTGCCTTCAGCATGTAGTGTTGGTGGTGGACCAGCGGTTAAGAGAGCTGACTACCAAGCACTCAGACCTGGGTTCAATTCCCGGCCAAGGTATGTAAGCTGGCTTTTAAAAGCCTACAAATCTTTAAGCAAGCTAATTTTTCTCTAGGATAGATCATAATGGTACATTCTAGGCTGCCTTCAGCATGTAGTGTTGGTGGTGGTCCAGCGGTTAAGAGAGCTGACTACCAAGCACTCAGACCTGGGTTCAATTCCCGGCCAAGGTATATAAGCTGGCTTTTGAAATTCTACAATTCCCTGCAAGATGAGACCCTCCTCCCTCCGGGAGGAGTGAAGGGTGAGGGAGTGAGGAAAGTAATAACAATTAGCTAGGAACAAGCTTATAAGAGCCTAACTAAACTCTCCCTAGCAGAGTCTGTCAGCAGCTGTCCCTTAACTAATTAGTGCAGGCAGACTAGTGAGTAAAACTGCACAAAGACCTTGCCTTTTATAAGAGGGGGTGGGGCTCCAGGAGTGAGTGCAGTCTGATTGGCAACAATGTGCCTGCTGACTGTGATGTAGAGGGTCAAAGTTCTGCTCAATAGAGCATTATGGGGCGAATCGAACTTCCGGAAAAGTTCGCCTGCTCTTGGCGAATGCGAACCACCGAAGTTCGTCTGGAACCGTTCGCCAGCAAACCGTTTGCGACGTCTCTAATACAGATAAGTTAATTGATTTCCCCCTTTAATTAATGCATGCAGCGCAGGAGGGTGTAACTGAGCCAGATTACCAGGACTGATTGCAGCTGAATAGAGGCACGTGGGAGGACAGCGAGGGACGCATCAGTGCTTATGTGGCTGGAGGAAGCCCCGGGTAAGTATCAAATCTTTTTATTTTGACATCTCAGGTACACTTTAAGAAATAAGTTGTTTTTTAAAACTTATTTTAGCTTTTAACATGCATCCATACACACCTCCTTTTCCTTTTGACCTCTTAGGAAGGCATAGGTATGCCCAAAAAAGGAACATTTTATTTTAACTATATACCACATACTTTAACCATCTGTTTCACTGCAAACCGGATTTCGTTAAAAAAACAACAACAAAAAAACACCTTGCTTATCTTTGATAAATGCAAGGTAGTGAAATGTATTCAACAAATGCAACTGCAGCACACATACAACTCTGTGTAGCCAGGCAGCGCTGGACTTTCTGCACTTCTGTACCTGCCTGCCTGGTCTGCTATAACTACATGACCATTTGAACTAGAAATTTAGACAGTGATGCTGCATTTACAGTTTTTTTTTTCCGTTCCTCAGTGTCCTAAAAAAAATAAATTATGAGCCAATCCCTCAAGATTATTGGTCAGTTCTGGTTTTTCCCCCATACTCCATGTGATGTTCCCCAGGTATGAAAACCTGTTATGCTATTTTCTACTTCAGTGTAAATATAAAGATAGCGTCATACGGTAGAGGCCTGCATCGGGTCTGGTACATGTGGGTTACCGGAAATGCAGATCTGGTTCGGGTACCCATTTTGATTTTAATCGGGTTGCCGGTAGCAGTCTGCGGGTGCTGGTTGGGTCGCGGGTAGTGAGTTTGTGTATAAAAATAGGTTTCACTTACTTTACAGCCTTCCAATGAGACTACCAATGTATATTTTATAATCAAATGGAAAATGCGTGTTGCGGGCCGGGTTGCGGGTCTGGAGACCTGCGGGTCTGGTGCACTTACCAGATTCACTAGAAAGCGGGTTGCAGGTCGGGTGCAGGTAGCGGGGCTGTGGGTGTGGGTCTGAAAAATTAGGCTGCGCAGGCCTCTATCGCAGGGCTCCATACGTGAACCATTCATGAAGAGTACAGGTAGGAGAAAATGACCTTTAGAAGTATAGTCTTCATTTTGAAGGTTTCATTGTAAGTTTATGTTCATTGTAAGCCTTTTTTTATACAAACAGATGTGTGAACCAGGGAAACACATGACATATATGGACAGTATGCTGATTTCTGCAAATGGCAATTACAGATACTGCGGATTTCTGTTTTCTGATTTCCGAGGAGCCTTTTTTTTGGTCATTTTTTTGCATTCCCTGATTGGCCAAATACTTTCGAGATGATTGCGCAATCTCTGATTGATCCAATGCTTCCGAGTTTTGTGATTGGCCTAAAATTACAAAGTTGCAGCAATGCGTTATTTCTGCAGAAATTGGATTTCCGTGAAGCCCTTTTTTGATCCTTTTTTGCATTCCCTGATTGGCCATATACTTTCAAGTTACCACTGCACTCCCTGAGTGGTCCAATGTTTTGGGCTAAAGTTTCCATGGAAATCTGATTTCTGTTTTCCAAGTTCCGATTGGTAATGCAGAAATTTATATTCTACGAAATCCGAATTAGCATATATATATATATATATATATATATATATATATATATATATATATATATATATATATATATATGTGTGTATTATATGTTTTTTTTCTTCTTTATCATCTTCTTAGGCAGAACTGCATTGCCCTTCATAATCAAATCTGAATGGCATGCTCAACAACCAACAAAATAAGACTCTGATGCTATGGTTACCAGTGCCACCAGCATCCTTTCAGACATGCTCTGTTGTGAGGCCTTGTGTGCGGTTTGACTTTAAGAGCTATTATATATTAGCAGCAGAAGAATGCTAAGCCGTGAAGGAAATAAGGAGAAAGTTGTATTTTATGTACAGCTTGATAGGAAGCCAAGACAGCCAATTCACTGGAAGCAAAGATATGGCAGATTTATAGGAGCAAGAAGTTTATGGAAAGAAAAATATGGCAAAGAGAAATACGAACAGAGATCAGCATATAGAGGCTACAATTCTTAACTCCTGAGAGGATGCCTATGTCCGGACTATCGGAAAACTCCAATTCTGGGGTTTACTAAATATCAGAAAATTATACCGCCAGGGTACATGAATTATGACCAGATAAATCAGTTCATTGATACTGTGATTCAGAAGGTGATTGTGTAGACTGTACCAGTGTAGGTTTGGATGTGAATAGTAACGTCAGTAAGGGTCAGAATAGGGTGGCTTGCAGGGGCGTAGCAACAGGGGTTGCAGAGGTAGCCACCGCATCGGGGTTTGGGCCAGAGGGGCCCTGAAGGGCCCTCCCTCCACTGCAGTATTATCTCTCTATTAGTCCTGTGCTCATAATAGTCACTTCTATATATACTTTGAATATTGGTAATCATTAACAAACTGTTCCCCATCCCCTTCTTGCACCTCCACACTTTAGTTGCCATTGGCAGGTTTTGGTGTGCCGTATCAATTGCTATGTATAACGTGCTTGGGGGGGGGGGGGGCATTGTAAAACTTTTCATCGGGGCCCACAACTCCTTAGCTATGCCATTGGGTATTTGAGGTTTTAGATGAGACTCTAATCAGTGATAGATTTATGGAAAGGCCATACAGGTCTTTGCCTACGGCAGCTGTTTGCACAAAGGCGGGTGGAATGACATGGAAGACTGAAGCTGCGTATGGGAAAGAAACTGTTAGGAGCTGTACTTGAAAGAGAGGAGCTGCTGCAAATGGATGTTACATTACAGAGTAGGCAGCACATGGAATAGAAATTCCAAGATGCTGGCTTAGAGGCAGAAAAATTATAAAACACACCTGAACTGAGAGGAATATGGAGGTAGACATATTTATTTTCTTTTAAAGGACTCCCGAGGTGAAAATAAACTAATGCAATTAACAATTTTATCTATCCTCCTTCTCCTAAAAATGACTTTATTAGATATTCCACCGTTTTATTTTATATTTAAATCTAAATTTTAAGTTTTTACAGTTTTATTGTTTTTGCTCAATGATACATTCCTTGCAGTATGCCAGAGCTAAAATCTGTGAACTATTGACCCTTTTTATCTCTTTTTTGCTCTCAGAAGCCATTTTCTGCCGATGGCGGCTCGCAGGCTAAATGTAAACACAAGCGGAAATAATCCGTTTTGTTTACATTGTACGGCGCTGCTGCGCAGCAGCGCCGTAAGGCAGATCGTCGATCCCTGGCCAATCAGCGGCCGGGGATCGCCGCCATGTGACAGGGGACGTCCTGTCACTGGCTGCACAGGACGGATAGCGTCCTGTGCAGCCCCGATCACCGGGGGGACAGGTAGGAGAGGGAGGGGGGTGAATGTCGCCGCGGAGGGGGGCTTTGAGGTGCTCCCCCCCCGCAACTAGCCTGCCCACCAGAGCGATCAGACCCCCCCTGCACACCATCCCAATAGGGGGGAAAAAAGGGGGGCGATCTGATCGCTCTGCATGAAACCTGATCTGTGCTGGGGGCTGCACAGCCCACCCAGCACAGATCACAAAAAATAACGCTGGTCCTTAAGGGGGGGGGTAAAGGGTGGGTCCTCAAGTGGTTAAGTCTTTCAGGCAGAGAAAGAAAAAAACACAGCATAGTTATTTGTGTGCTAGGTACTGTACATACACATGTCTATCTCATCATGTCATCTCGGGTATCCTTTAATCAATGCACATTGCCTGACTTTCCTACAGTTCCTGTACCTACAATACTCTCAGCCATAGACCCTGAACAAGCATGCCGATCAGGTGCTCTGACTGGACCCTGACTAGATCAGCCACATGTTTGTTTTGTTTGTGTCAGATTCTGCTGTAGCCAAAGAGATCAGTAGGACTGGCAGACAGCTGGTATTGTCTAAAGGTGGCCATACACTGGTCGATTTGCCATCAGATCGACCAACAAATAGATCCCTCTCTGATCGAATCTGATCAGAGAGGGATCGTATGGCTGCCTTTACTGCAAACAGATTGTGAATCGATTTCAGCATGAAACCGACCACAATCTGTGGAGCTAGCACCAACACACACCCCCCGCATACATTACGGCACGAGTCCTCTGGTCTCTGCTGTCTTCTTCTCCGGGCTCCAGGGCTGCAGCTTCAATAAACTTTCTGCCGGGGAAGTTTAAACAGTAGAGGGCGCTCTACTGTTTAAGCTTCCTGTCAGGACAGGAAGTTCAGTGAAGCTGGAGGAGCCGAGCGTGGAGAAGAAGCAGCGGAAAGAGCAGGGACTTGCGCCGGCTGGAGCAGGTAATGTATTGCCACAAACGCCGCTATCGACACACTCCCGACGTGCCGGCCATCGAGGAAAATGTTCTGCACGGACGGATTGACGGGAATCGTCGGGAACGATCGATTTCAGACGGAAATCGATCGTTCGGTCAGCGTGTGTGCGACGATTTTCACAGCCGATTCGATCACAGTGATTAAATCGGCGGGAAAATCGTTAGGTGTATGGGCCCCTTAAGAAAATAAATATGGCAGCCTCCATATCCTGCTCAGTTCAGGTGTAATTGAAATACCTTCAAGTGGATAGGTTTTGCCACAGTAGTTAGGATATAGGCTCCACAAACAAAAAGGTGCTTTATTGTGGTAAACGCTGCAAAAACAAAAACTGGCTTTGTTTGTCAAGGTTGCAGAAAGTGTGTATAGAAAATCCCATAGTATACTTTGTTTGCTCCAAGGTCCACAATTGTCAGCACAGACTGCTGCAGCTGGTGCTCCACCTGCACTGGCGAACTGAGGGGGCTATTCCGGGTGTCTGGAACCTCCCCCCTGCACTGAGCTGTGTATTCAGCCAGGGAAGCCCGCATAATATAAACAGCCTCATTCTCCCTCCCTTCTTACTTCTGGTGCTTCCCTCCAGCTAATAGAATGAGAGAGGCAGCTGAGCTTCCCTCACAAGAAGATGCAGCCTGCAGTTAGAGAATGTTGATTATGGAGTCCTGGACTCTTCACAGCACAGAAGTGTGAGACATGATGAAATTAGAGTGCAGGCAGGCTGGTAAATATGCACAGCATGATGCAGAGCTTGCCTGGACTCAGGGTCCGTGGGCAAACATCTGTCTGGTCTCTCCCCATTGTTATAATGACTGCATGTGTGGGTAAGGTGTTTAACAAGCTGAAAAGTTTTTGACAGTCCCTAGACTCCAGGAGGGCTTCTTTCTGACTTGTGTGAGAGACTGACAGGGACAGGAGTCCGATTACAGGCAAGTAGCCTGTCTGATGTGGGACTGCAATTCAGATAAGTTCTCTGCTCCATCTCAGGCTATTCTCAATTTCTCCACTCCTCTCTCTGGGCTAGTGCACGCCAAAATGACAATAGCAATCGCTAGCAATTTGTGAGTGTGATTTTGTGAAGTGATTTTCAGAGCGATTTTTGAATGAATTGCTCAAAAACATGCTACATGCAGTATACCTGCGATTTTGAAAAAATCACAACGCTGCTGTGAGAACACCCTCATAGGGTAACATTAGCCAAGCGCTTTTCAAATCACTGTTGATTTGAAAAACGCTCAGAAGCACTCTTGGTGTGCACCAGCCTCCTTCATTCACCTTTGTTTCCCTCTTCCCCTAGAGCTGGCTGTGTGTTCTTGTCATACAGGAAAGCTAAATAAAAGTGCAATCCTGGTGAGGCAAAATATTATTATTTAGTATTTATGTAGCGCCGACATCTTCCGCAGATGCATATATCCCTGCATCATATGGGTATCGCTTGCGCTATGTGACACTGTGGCATATTCCACTGAATTGTCCAAACTAAGTCTATCTCCTGTTCCTCTCTTGGGGAGTTGTTCCAGCGCTGTCCCCCGTTCACATTTGCTGCTACCAGAAGCCCTCAGAAACACTCGTGTCCTTGAGTACTTCCAAAGATAGGCAGCTCCGTAATACGCCAGCGCACTTTTGTGCATGGGCAGTATGGAGCCTCCTGTATTCGGAAGCACTCGGGGACATATGTGCTTCTGGACCTTTCAGGAACTCCCCCCTTAAAAATCCTGCGTTTGCCCTTGACCTGTCACCTCATACACTCTCCATGCAAAGACAGGGGCGTAGCAATAGCCAGAGCAGCTGCTATGGGGCCCTGCAGCATAGAGGGCCCAGGTGGTACTTATTCTATTCACTATTAACTTTCTTGTGTTTCTCCACCCTCTGACTTTATATCCGTGCCCATGAACTATATGCAGTGTTAATTATATGAGAATGTAAATTGCCCAATTAATTCATATCTATAGGGTAGGGGTAGGTGGTATTGCTTCCATGAGGGCCCCATGAAAGTCTTGCTATGGAACCCCATGATCTGTAGCTATGCCACTGCACAGACCTGCTGTGCTTTTAGGAAACACGAAGGCCTGGGACCCACTAACAGCCCTTTTCTAAGTGCTAGCAATTTGAAAAGCTCTTGCTAATGCAATGCTATGGGGGATTTTTATAAACTCCCATCCCTCAAGTGGGATCACACCCATAGCATTACATTAGCAAGAGCTTTTCAAATCACAAGCGCTTAGAAAAGCACTGCTAGTGGGTTCCAAACCTATGGCCTGGTTCACTCTGCAACAGCTTTTTGAGTGCTAGTGATTTGACTCTTGCTAATACTGTTCTATCCCTCAAGTGAGAACACATTCATAGCATTACATTAGCAAGAGCTTTTCAAATCACAAGCACATTGAAAATGCTCTTGCAGTGTGATCCAGCCCTCACTGCGCAATCAGCAATTTCAAAACTAGATGGATAATTTTTAACCCAGAATTCGGTGTCGAGAAGCACTCACGCAACTCCTGGCCAACTCCAGACCCAAGCTGGGATTTGGCTAATGCAGTCACATCCAAAATTGACTCTAAAGCTGCCTCCCAACAGAAGTGTCACATCCAGAGTGCAGTATACACCTGACCCCGCCCATCACCTAGACAATAATAAAGTAAGTGGTGCCTCACCCCTCACTTTGGGGCTGATTTATCACAGCTACTGCACTCAAGCAGCACGGGTTAATACTTGTGAGTGCACGCTATTATTATTGTTATGTGGTTGAAGCATGGCTGCAATACTTCACTAGTGTGGCTGCTACTACAGTAGTGAAGTATCACGGATTTGCAGTCACGCTACAACCACATCGCAGGCACTTATGGTGGCCACTAATGATCCAATCTTTTTCATCCAATCTTACCAAATCTATGTAGTATAAGGGTAAATTGAGTAAATACATTGAATGGATAATTTAGGCAGTTCCCTTATATTACATAGAAATGGTAAGATTGGATGAAAAAGGTTGGATCATTAGTGGCCACCTTTAGAAGGATGGTGCGTAAGTAAACAGTGCACGCTAAGATGACAGGACTGCACGTAGCGTGCGCTCGCTAGTATTAACCCATGCCTCTTCAGCGCTGCAGCTGTGATAAATCAGCCCCTTTTTCACAGGACCTTAATTATTTTACTGCAATTTACCAAAAATAACCATAATTCAGGGCCAGATTTACCACAAGGCACTGTAGGCACATGCCTCTGCCTGATGAGGGAAAGGCGGCTCACTCCCCTCCCCCAGTGCCTCCCTCCCTCCTTCTCCAGAGTCCTGATGAGAGTGTAAATGAGAGGTCACTCACTCTGCTCTCGGCATTCCACTGATGAGATCTCCCTTCAGTCAGGGACTCCTCTAGCTACTTGATACCGAGATTCCTCTTGCTACCTGATACTAGGAAGCACCTCTAGTTACTTAATATTGAGGGTAATTCTGGCTACCTAATACTAAGGGACACCTGTAGCTTACTTATGAGGGGCAAGGGAAGTAAGGGAGAAGATAGGATAGCCAGCAAATTCGCGGTGCAGTTTGGTGAAGGTTTGTAAGTTCATGGAGGGCAAATTCGGAGGTGCCAGGACATCTATGGCTATCTATGCCTCCTGTGAGGTCAAACTGGTCCTTTTTGTTACAAGCCACAAGATTGCTCCAAATCAAAATCATTTTCATGAAAAGTACATGTAGGTTTTCATGGAAGAAAAATACCATGAATCAGTGCAAAGGGTCAAAAAACACTTTTTAAGAATTAATCATAGAGGCTTTGAGAACCCTTTTTGGTGTTTAATCAACTCCTCTTGTTACTGTGAGCCAAGAACTCGGCATGCGGTGTACATAGCTTCAGGTACAGAATCACTTTTAAAACCAGCTGACAATTTCTTCAGTAGTTGCTCTCATCATAGCACATCTTTCATTAACCACTTCTCCTCCCCCGGGGCAAGTAACTACGTCCCTGCAAAATGCCAAATCTCCGTACAGGGACATAGCTACTACGTCCCTTCCCGTTAGCCGGGAGATCAATGAATGGGAACACAGTTCCCCTTTATTGATCTAAGTCCCCGTGTGAATGATCACAGCTGTCAATTAGACGGCGCCGCCATTCACAAAAACCGATACACATCCACGCATAACTACCTCTTTGCATAGTAATACTACGTATACAGAAGTTATCTTGTGGCCAAATAGTAAAATTACATCTACACACTTTTTTTCATTAAAAGACATTTAACATCTCAAATTAACCCCTTACCTCCCACACTACCCAATAGTTACCCCCAAAAAATTAGCATTGGATTTAAATCTTTTTAAGCTGAAATCCCTATGTTGCTTTATTGGTGCTAATTAATAGTCTTCAGATTGTTTCATGTGTGGTCACCGTTCGGTTTACATGACTAGTGTTGGTGTTCGAATTCTTGGAATTTTAAGCACAAGAACAGTAACAGTGAGTACAGGTAGTTAGTGTTTTGACACTGTGGTAAAGCCAGTGGTGTACCTAGGGCATTTGACACCCGGTGCTGGGTATTAAAAGACACACCCCACTGCCACGCAAAAAAAAGGAAAGGAGTGAGTGTCATGGTGGGTAATGCCAGGTATAGATGCCCCCAGTATAGATAGCATAGTTGCCCTAGTATAGTTACCCCCTGTAATAGGTAGCCTAGTTGGCCCCCGTATGGGGAGAGTGGAAGGAGGGCTAGCGGAGACAGCGGTGGGGAGGGGGGCAGATCCCCCCCTCCCTCACCTGGGTCCCCTTCTTCCAGCACTCTCCCCCTCCAGATATGCAGCAGACAGTGGCAGTGGGCGGGGAATTACTCACCGGACTCTTGTGTTTCAGGCTCTGGGACGCTGTGTCACCGTCACACATGCCACAGGTCTCCACCTTCAATGCCGATCACTGTGCTTCCTGATTAGCGGAAACATAGTGAGAGGCATTGAAGGTGGAGATGTGGTACGTGACGGTGAAGCAACATTCCAGCAGCTAGAATGCAATAGTCAAGTGAGTAATTCCCCGTCCACTGCCACTTCCAGCTGCATATCTGGAGGGGGAGAATGCAGAAGGAGGGGACCCAGGTAAGGGGGGTGGGTCTGGCCCCCCTCCCCACCTCTGTCCCCCCAGCCCTTTTCCCCTTCCTGCTCATGGCCTCTGTGGGAGGCTTTTTTGACATCCTTAGCGGTCAGTCACCTGGTGCACCACATCCCCTGGCAAAGATGCTGCTGCTTGGATTGCATAATCCTGTTGTTCAGAGTGCAAGCAGATAGGCAAAGAATGAATCTCTGTGAGGATTTTGCAGCCTGTAACAATTATGACCTGTGGTGCAGGAAGTGGCCACGGTCAGGATTATTGATGGTAAATGAGATGCAAATGACTTGATGCAGGATTATGTAATTTATGTATGCATCTTGAAAATGGACTATCTGAAATCCACCTTGGCTCTATTTGATTGGTCCATTTTCAAGTTGTATAAATATACTTCCAAAATTTGCATTATCCTAATTCAACTTGAAATAGACTTTTTACAGTGTGTCAACCTGACCAGTCGTATGTCTGAAAAAGGACAGACCCATTCCAAACTAATTAGCAGAGGGACACATTATCAGAAATGTGTCATGAATGACATTGTTTAAAAGTCCAATGTCTGGGGCAAATAAGTCAACCAGCAGACAAGATGGCTGGTGACGTCTATTTTTAATTAACTGTGTCAGAAATGACCTAATCAGAATGTGTAAACATTTCAAACCTACGTAGATTCTCACAGTTAATATAATTAAGGTATTCAAAACAAAAAAGTGTTATGGGTATTTTAAATGTCAAAGATAGCGATTTACGCCGGAATTTTTAGCCAATCAGAACCTGGGATTTAGGGAAATTCCAGATTAGGCAGCCATATTGCATCCAACCACTATAAAAGTAGGAGCTGAAAGCTCATAGATTGTGCTAGCCTACCAATGTCCTGAGAAGACACATGAGACAGAAGCTACCTTCCAACACGTGGTTCTAGATGCTGAAGAGATGACAGAGAAGGGGTAATATGCTTAATATTCTGGTGATTTACTTTATAAATTTTTTAGCATTAAGTTCTGTTAAGATGTTAGCAAGAAGTTTTTTTAGAAGCTATTTTTTATGCTATTTCTTTAAGAAGATTACTACAAGTTTTACACAGCTACTAGATACACAGCTACTGATACAGATGAGACTACTTTTGATCTTATTCTACATAACACAACTATTCTATTTTTTTTTGAATGTACTTAGAAGATTGATGATCGCTTGGCTCTAAAGCCTTGATGAGATGGAATACTGTTAGAAGGAAACACTACTTCATATTTTGTATATATGCTGTATGATAAGCAAATACAATTTTTCATATATAAAATCATATACTGAGTGCGCTGATTCATTTCAAGGTACACAGTCAATCTATAATTACTGTTATAGAGGGTTCAGACCCCGCTCTGCCGGATTTATATGATGGCAACGCTTTAAGGGCTGGTCCTTTACTGAGTTAGCAATCATGAAAAAGGCAAGAACCGCTTAGGTTTTTGACACGGTGCACCAAACCCTGCCAATGGCAACTACAGTGTCAGAGGCGCAAGAAGGCGATGGGGAACAGTTTGTTAATGATTAACACTATTCAAAGTATCTATAGAAGTGTATATTATGAGCACAGGACCAATAGAGAGCTAATACTGTAGTTGAGGGAGGGCCCTTTGGGGCCTCTCTGACCTAAGGGCCCTGATGCAGTTGTATCCTCTGCAACCCCTATTGCTACGCTCCTGCAGGCTAACTATACTGGGGGCAATTATCCAACCTATTGGAGTGGGGGATGCATCCTCACAAGTTTTCCTCAGGCAGCAAAAAGTCTAGAACCAGACCTGCCCAGGAGCACTTTTTTCTTCATTACAGGTTTACTTTAAATACATTCAGAATTTTTAAAATATATTTATAGGTCCCCCAAAACCAAGAAAAACGGCTATCCACTTTTATTGCTGTGACTGTCCTACGCTTAAAAATGATCAAATCTAGGTAGTTATGTTTGACTGCAATTTATAGAACAGCCCTGGTCTTCTGGTCTTTGTGCTTCTTTATTAAATTGTCTTATAAAAGTACTTGAGTTACAATATGTGCTATTACAGCACTGAAATGCTCAACAATCACATACTTGATTTCATTTTTAAGTTCTGCTTCAGTAGACAAAACTAATTACTGATTGGCTGGTCAGCGTTGCCGCGTCAGTGTAAATATGAGCCTAATTTGCTGATAAGGTTATCTCGTACAGATAATTCATTGTGAAGTGCAAGTATTTAAAATATTCATTAAAACAATTAACGTTTGCCTTTTTCATTTCTGTTTTACAAAAGTGACTGAATTCTTTATTTAATCTACGTGCATCTTTTTATATGTATCTTAATGCTGTGTTATACTTTTTATTATTATTGTTATTGACCCAAGGGGTAGACCTTTCAAAGACCATTAGAGGTGTTTTATTCCTGGAGCATATTCTGTTACTTAAATTACAATTAGCTGCATGTTGTTAATATGTCTCCATCATTTATTATTAAACATATTGTCATAATGATGCACAAAAGGGAAGGTATGCAGTGCCTTTGGTTGTTAAGCGGTTAGGGTTTTGTATTGATTTGGAAGTGTCTTGCATAAGGCCTGCCTGGTCTTGTTCTGTATTCACAGGCATATCTAGAGCGGTGCAGCCATGGGCGCAATGCCTGCCCCTGTGCTGCGCCGCAATGCCTGCCCCTGTGCTGCGCCCCCATGCCTGTCTCTGTGCTGCTCTGCCATGCCTGCCCCCGTGCCTCTCCATCACTCAGACCACCAGATAACAGAATGAACATGGCTACTTATGCATGTAGGACGAACTTGGCTTAGTGTTAGAAAAGGGGGAATAAGAAGACGTATTTTCAAAAAAGATACTTCAGCAATATCCTGAGGCAAAAAAGACAGGCAACCATAACATATGTACAGGAGAAAAGATGTGGTTTTTAGAGTTCAAGGGGCTTTGACCGGTGGGCAGGTCCGTTTTTACATCACAGGAGCCTATAGGCACAGATATCCTGGCAACCTAGACTTCACCCTCCATGAACCTACAAACACCTGCTGAACTGCACCGCAAGTGTGATAGCTGGCCAGTTGTCACTTTCCTTGCCCATTATAGGTAGCTAGCTACAGGTGTCCCTTGGCATTAGGTAGCCAGAGATATTCAGTATTAACTAGCTAGTGGTGCCCCAGGCAGAGGGGAGATCTCGTCATTGAAATGACTAGAGCTGAGTGAGTAATCTCTCATTTACGCTCTGCGTAGGGAAGGTGGGAGGCAGGCACTAGGGGAGAACAGTGAGACGCCTTTCCATCATAAGGCGCCTGTAGGCGCGTGTCTACAGTGCCTTATTGTAAATTCAGCCCTGCCGGTAAGGGCGCAACAGGCTGTTGTCATGTATTGTGGGCACTCTAGCTCTGGGCACTTTTGTATCCCTGATGAAATTGGGGGGGTGGGGGAAATACAATCTAAGCAGACTAATGATACTGATCCAAGCAGCAGTCTTGCCCACAAATCTTGCCAGTAATTTCTTTATCTGAGTGTATCGATCACATGACTACTAGAGATGGTCACAGAGGTGCTAATAGTTTCCCGCTTGCATGAAAATTATTATTGGTTTATAAAGTGCCAACATATTCCGTGGTGCTGGAATTCAACCAATCAAATGCACTTTCTGCTGATATGGATTGGCCCAATTATAAGCTGCAAGCAATTTGCATTAAAGAAAACCTGTAACTTTGGTGGAGGCAAAAGTTTACATACTTACCTCAGTAAAAAGAAGGCTCTGGTTAGTCCAGAGGTTTCCCATACATTCCTGCAGACCACTGCTAGACACCAGAACCCCCTTGAAGCTTGTGGCTGTGCACCCGTACATGAATGAGCGTGACTGCACTGTGCAGATGCAGGAAGGCTCCCCCCTGTGTAGTGGCAAGGAACTGCTGCTCATGGGAAAGCCAAGCCTGTTTGGCTATATACATGTTACTGTGCAGGCAGGAGCCGTCTGCACTTCCACAGAGCAGCCGAGTTCTATTGACAAGCCCTTGGCAACAAGCTTCAGCTGGAACCACAAGGGGGACGGGAGAAGCGTACCTATGAAAGCACTGCATGTAGAAATGGGAGCAAAATAACTGCAATAGAATATCTGTAATTTTACCAATATTCTATTATCCACTATAATAGTAAAAGATCTGCAAAATTAGCGATATGCTATGTCCTAACCTAACCTATTCTCTCATAGAATCCTGCCTCTTAAAGGATACCCGAACTGAAATGTGACATAATGAGATAGACATGTGTATGTACAGTGCCAGGCACACAAATAACTATGCTGTGTTCCTTTTTTTCTTTCTCTGCCTGAAAGAGTTACATATCAGGTATGTAAGTGGCTGACTCAGTCCTAACTTAGACATGAAGTGACTACAGTGTGACCCTCACTGATAAGAAATTCCCCTTTTTTTACCTCGTTCTTGCTCTCAGAAGCCATTTTCTATTAGGAAAGTGTTTTATAGATGGAATTTCTTATCAGTGAAGGTCACACTGTAGTCACTTCCTGTCTGAGTCAGGACTGAGTCAGCCACTTGCATACCTTATATTTAACTCTTTCAGGCAGAGAAAGAAAAAAAGGAACACAGCATAGTTATTTGTGTGCTAGGCACTGTACATGCACATGTCTATCTCATTATGTCACATTTCAGTTCGGGTATCCTTTAACGCCTAACACTAGCCCCCCTCCTTCGCCTAACCCTTACCACCTGATGCCTAACCCTTAAGACCCTCCCCACACCTAACCTTTAAGACCCTCCCCCTCCCCCAGTCTTACCCAATAAGGGGTGAGGGGCACCCACTATTTATCGGCTTCCACACCTGATAAAGCCCTGCGCCCATTGCTGCCAATGTAGTTTACCCGCTATAGTAACAATGCTGGCACATACGGTTACGTTTTTGCGCAGCGGTTGTGGGCAGCGACGCAGCATGCAAATGAAAATATCAGCACTGAGGGGAAATTTGGGTGCCCGATAAATAGAGGGCGCTGCCAGGGTCCAAACTTCATTGCGGCTTAATTTCTGTGACGGCGAGAGAAGCCTCTGGATTATCCAGAAGCTTCCCTCTACTGAGGAAAGTAACCCAATTAAGCATTTGTTTCCCTTCAGGTTTCCTTTAAAGAGAACCCAAGGTGAGAGGGATATGGAGGCTGCCATATTTATTTCCTTATAAACTATCCCAGCCCTGTTGATCTTCTGGCATAAGTAGTAGTGGACCCCGGAAGAAGCATATGGTTAATCTGGTAAAACCTGAGTCAGCTGAGTACCTGATCTGCTGCATGCTTGTTCAAGGTGTATGGCTAAAAGTACTAGAGACACAAGATCAGGAGGACAGCCAGGCAAACTGGTATTGTTTAAAAGGAAATAAATATGGCGGCCTCCATATCCCTCTCACCTTTAAATCTTCAAGTAGTCCAGAATTATGAGGTTCTCACTGACCCTTTCTAATGACTATATTTACAAACACGATTTATCATTTTAGAAGCCTCATTTGACAAAAAAACCCATACACACTAAAAATGGTTTCTTTTGTTCCCCAAGCTGAATGTTAAAGAGACGAAATGCAAATGTAAAATTTGGACTCTGTTTACTAAGGTTCCCTTTGCTCTTTGTTGCAGGTTGTCATAGAGACCAGAAACCACTGAAGCCAAAAAATATAACTCGGAGACTGGAAAGGACAAGCAGTAGAGAATATGGTCTACTGGACCAAGGTCTCACTTTAAATCGTGAGTCTTCATTACCTTATTTTCTGGCAGCCCATGGTTTACGTCAGGATGACAGGTGCACTTTAAACCTACGTAAATGTGTTTTCTGAAATATTTTAGACTATAAACCCCTATTTACAGATTATTTGCTTCAATAATTTTCCATACACAGTCAGTCCTTGTCTATATATATATCTATATCCCACCGTTGGCAGTACCGACATTCAGTTGCAACATTTTTACCTAAGTGCTGAAAGTTCCTGGTGAGAATCCACATTTGGCTGCGGTCCAATGGAACGCCCACTCTACAAGCTCCGCACTCACCCCAATAATTATTCTTGCCTCTTGTCTAAATTATTTTGTCTCTGCCTATGTGTTTCTGTGCTCGTTACTGGACATGTTTGAACACATTAATTTCAAGGCCACTAAAAGTGAAAGCAAGGAAATAGTCTCCTGAAATTATTAGCTCAAGTAAAAAAGCTAACTGCACAACCTTTCTTTAACTGTGTGTGACTTCGGCGGAGCCCCATAAATAATAGAGCTGGAATACATATTTTCATTTCTGCAGTAAATACGCATGTTGGGTTTTGTCTTCTGACCTTGTTATAGAGATAAAATGAAAAGGTTACTGCAGTTTCTTTTGTTGAGTGTAGTCGATAAACATAAACTGATGCAAAAAAAATAGGTTGCCTCCAACAGCCATTCATAGATTTTAGAGTGTCAAACAGATGAGTTGGAGGATGAGTTCTTATTGGTTGCTTTGGGATATTTTTCTTTACACAATGTTCTCCTGGGTTGCTGTGGTTGATTGAACAAAACCAGATTCTTTCAGCAAGGTGATTATTAAACTATACACTGAGGAGTTGATAGCAACCCCCCTGTGTAGGAACATGGGCCTCCATTCATCAAGACTTATCGAATTGGTTAACGACAGTTCGGTAAAATACCGAATTCATTAAGTTGATTTCAGGATTCATCAAATTTATCTACAGCTGTTAGCGAGCATTCAGTAATAATTCGGTAATCATTCGTTAGTGATGCGTTAAAACGGAAGAAAGTGCAATTCATGAAAATGAAAGTGGGCGTGGTTTAGCGTTACATTTAGGATTAGTTATCTCCTTCACTGCTCTGTCTTTATTTCTGTCAGATCATTGCTGACTGAGAAGATGGAGCCATTTGAAGTGGTTATGTAGCAGCTGAGAGTGATTCAAAGGCGCCGAAGGGCAAGAATAAGGTCTAGAACCATATCAATTTGCAAGAGAATAGATTTATTTGCTATAACAGGACATCTGCATTTTTCTTGAATCATCTTGTAAGAGAACACAGGCAGTGCCAGGGTTAACTAATTTGCTAGCTGCACTACATGTTTTCAGAAAAGGCTCCTATCAAGCCGTAGCTGGCAAAATTGTGGGATTGTCCAAAGCCATTTCCAGAATCCTGGTCTGGGTATTAAGCCCTATTTGGAATGTTGCTATGTGGTGTTCAAAGGACTGCCTTTCACTCACAATTCCACGGGAATGTTAAATTACAGCTGTAAAATGGAAATATTGACACGTTACCAAATGGTTATCGCATTGTTATCGATATTTTATCGAAGTCACACAGATTGCGGAAAAACTCTGATGAATACAACTAGAAAATCGTTAATCTTCGAATTCGGTAATTTAACGAACTGGATAAAGTTATCGCAAAGACACTGATGAATCGAGGCCATTGTCTAGCCCTTTAAGAGCCTGACACTTTTGTATCTAAATTTTACCCAGGATTTTACAGCAGAGAGGCAGAGCTGTGTGAGGAAGGAAATTGCTCCTAGTACTTATGGTAATGTGTGCCCTAACATACAGCATTGAAAAAAAATGCTTTAATCAATAGTATTCCTTTAACCACTTGCCGACCGCGCACTCATACCGAGCGTCGGCAAAGTGGCAGCTGCAGGACCAGCGACGCAGTTCTGCGTCGCCGGCTGCAGGCTAATTAATCAGGAAGCAGCCGCTTCCTGTCAATTCACGGCGGGGGGCTCCGTGAATAGCCTGCGGGCCGCCGATCGCGGCTCGCAGGCTAAATGTAAACACAGCAGTGGCAAAACTCACCAGTCATGATCCCCCTAAGGGTCCCTACAATGCTAGAAAATTTGGTACTGCTGAGCCATTGCCCTTTGAAAAGATGTGAGATTTTGGAAAGTGAAATAGGGAGGCAATGAAATCCTATGGGGGATTTTACCAATTTTGGACCCCTGTAACTCTGGTTTGCAGAGATGTAGGGACCCCATCTTTGGAATCCAAGTCTAACAATATGTCTTCTACCTGCATGAGACATTTCGTGAGATTCAGACTTTGCTAACGGCCATTGCTGCGATTTATGTACGTCACCATCACTACCATTGAAATAACCCAAATAAACAGGTTTTTGTGACCCTAGGCTATGACCTCTTCGGCCTAGGGGCCCGAAACTCACCAGTCATGTTCCCCCTAAGGGTCCCTACAATGCTAGAAAATTTGGTACTGCTGAGCCATTGCCCTTTGAAAAGATGTGAGATTTTGGAAAGTGAAATAGGGAGGCAATGAAATCCTATGGGGGATTTTACCAATTTTGGACCCCTGTAACTCTGGTTTGCAGAGATGTAGGGACCCCATCTTTGGAATCCAAGTCTAACAATATGTCTTCCACCTGCATGAGACATTTCGTGAGATTCAGACTTTGCTAACGGCCATTGCTGCGATTTATGTACGTCACCATCACTACCATTGAAATAGCCCAAATAAACAGGTTTTTGTGACCCTAGGCTATGACCTCTTTGGCCTAGGGGCCCGAAACTCACCAGTCATGTTCCCCCTAACGGTCCCTACAATGCTAGAAAATTTGCCACTGCTGAGTAATTGCCCTTTGAAAAGATGTGAGATTTTGGAACTGTAAATAGGAGGCCCAATGAAAGCCTATGGGGGATTTTACCAAATTTGGAGCCCTGTAACTCTGGTTTGCAGAGATGTAGGGAACCCATCTTTGGAGCCCAAGTCTAACAATATGTATTCTACCTGCATGAGACATTTCGTGAGATTCAGACGTTGCTAACGGCCATTGCTGCGATTTATGTACGTCAGACTCGCCACCATTGAAATTGACCAAATAAACAGGTTTTGTGACCCTAGGCTATGACCTCTTCGGCCTAGGACTGCATTGAACGCGACCCACGCATTGTGCGCATTCTGGACAACACCAATTACTGGGTTTATACCCTTCTGGATCCACGGTACAAACACAATGTTCCAAAACTGCTTGAAGAAAGAGCCAGACAGGTCAAAATGGAAGAATACCAGCAGGCCCTTGTGGAGACTTTAGAGAGGAGATTGACATCCTCCCCCTCCTCTAGCCAGTTGTACGCCGACAGACTGACTTCCGCAAACCCAGGACGACCAGGAGGGCAGCAAACAACACAAGCCGCAGCTAGTGCCCAAAAGGGAATGGTATCGGCAGTGTCCTTGGAGTGGGAACATTTTCTGACACCCATGCAGCAGCACACAGAACAGCAAGCGTGCAGATCCACCTCCAACACCGATCGCCTGGAGAAGATGGTCAAGGACTACATGTCAGATGGCGTAGCTGTGTTGAACAATCCATCTGCACCCTTCAACTATTGGGTATCGAAGCTAGACACCTGGCACAAACTGGCAATGTACGCAATAGAGGTGCTGGCTTGCCCGGCAGCCAGCGTTATGTCGGAACTAGAGTTGAGCTGAAATTTTCGTAATTTCGCATTACTATAATTACGCATGCGAAATTTGCGATTACGATGCGAAATTAGCGTAGCGAAATTGCCATTAAAATCGTAATTGAAAATACCGTAAGCGTAATTTTCAACGCGAAATTTCACGTTTCGTTCATGCCGTAATTTCGCATTAAACGCTACCGTAATTTCGCGTTAAACCGTAACGCTCCGTATAATATAAAAAAGCCGCCGACTTTAAGGGTTAATAGCAAAGCCCCCTTAAATGCTAAGAGCCTCAAATTTGGAGAATATATTAAGGAGATCAGGAGGAATAAGAGGAAAACATTTTTTTTTCAAAAAGACCTTATAGTTTTTGAGAAAATCGATGTTAAAGTTTCAAAGTAAAAATGTATACATTTAAAAACCCGCCGACTTTAACGGTTAATAGCAAAGCCTGCTTAAAGTTTAGGAACACCAAATTCCTAGGGTATATTAAGGGGATCAGTGGGAATAAGAGGAAAATTTTTTTTTTCAAAAAGACCTTATAGTTTTTGAGAAAATCGATTTTTAAGTTTCAAGGGCAAAAATGTCTTTTAAATGCGGAAAATGTCAGTTTTTTTTGCACAGGTAGCAATAGTGTATTATTTTCATAGATTCCCCCAAGTGGGAAGAGTTTTACTTACTTCGTTCTGAGTGTGGGAAATCTAAAAAAAAAACAACGTGGGGTCCCCCCTCCCAGACCTCTTTAACCCCTTGTCCCCCATGCAGGCTGGGATAGCCAGAATGCGGAGCACCGGCCGCGTGGGGCTCCGCACCCTGACTATACCAGCCCGCATGGTCCATGGATTGGGGGGTCTCGGAAGGGGAGGGGCAGCCAAGCTTTCCCCTCCCCCTCCGAGCCCTTGTCCAATCCAAGGACAAGGGGCTCTTCTCCACCTCCGATGGGCGGTGGAGGTGGAGGCCGCGATTTCCTGGGTGGGGGGTTCATGGTGGAATCTGGGAGTCCCCTTTAAAAAGGGGTCCCCCAGATGCCCACCCCCCCTCCCAGGAGAAATGAGTATAGAGGTACTTGTACCCCTTACCCATTTCCTTTAAGAGTTAAAAGTAAATAAACACACAAACACATAGAAAAAGTATTTTAATTGAACAAAAAACATAACCACGAAAAAAGTTCTTTAATATTCTTAATTAACCATTAATACTTACCTGTCCCTTTAAATAAATGATCCCACGCAATATCCTCGGAAATGTTCTATCAGTTACAATGTAACAAAGTTATTACAATGTAACAACTTTGTTACATTGTAACTACGCCGCACCCGACGTCACTCACCGCCGCCGCGTCTGCGCTGCAGGACCCGACAGAGCTCTGAGCTATAGCTCAGAGCTCTCGAAAGCATCTTTGTATTTGGGCTCCAAGGAGCCCCATTGGTCCTTAGCAGACCAATGGGGTTCCTTCTGATTTGAAGGAACCCCATTGGTCTGCTAAGGACCAATGGGGCTCCTTGGAGCCCAAATACAAAGATGCTTCTCAGAGCTCTGAGCTATATAGCTCAGAGCTCTATCGGGTCCGTGCAGGACGCTAAGTCCCCGCCGGCTTCGCTGCCCTCCCCGCCTCTCCCACATGTCACCCACATGTCACCCACATGTGGGTGACAGATGTGGGCGGGGTGGACAGCGGGAGCTGCGGGGACTTAGCGTCCTGCACGGACGCGTATGTGGCGGCTGAGCGGCGAGTGGCGTCGGGTGCGGCGTAGTTACAATGTAACAAAGTTGTTACATTGTAATAACTTTGTTACATTGTAACTGATAGAACATTTCCGAGGATATTGCGAGGGATCATTTATTTAAAGGGACAGGTAAGTATTAATGGTTAATTAAGAATATTAAAGGACTTTTTTCGTGGTTATGTTTTTTGTTCAATTAAAATACTTTTTCTAAGTGTCTGTGTGTTTATTTACTTTAACTCTTAAAGGAAATGGGCATGGGGTACAAGTACCTCTATACTCATTTCTCCTGGGAGGGGGGGTGGGCATCTGGGGGACCCCTTTTTA
This sequence comes from Hyperolius riggenbachi, assembly GCF_040937935.1. NCBI lineage: Eukaryota > Metazoa > Chordata > Amphibia > Anura > Hyperoliidae > Hyperolius > Hyperolius riggenbachi. The sequence continues at coordinate 71,177,020 of NC_090655.1, forward strand.
AAGGGGACTCCCAGATTCCACCATGAACCTCCCCCCCAGGAAATCGCGGCCTCCACCTCCACCGCCCATCGGAGGTGGAGAAGAGCCCCTTGTCCTTGGATTGGACAAGGGCTCGGAGGGGGAGGGGAAAGCTTGGCTGCCCCTCCCCTTCCGAGACCCCCCAATCCATGGACCATGCGGGCTGGTATAGTCAGGGTGCGGAGCCCCACGCGGCCGGTGCTCCGCATTCTGGCTATCCCAGCTTGCATGGGGGACAAGGGGTTAAAGAGGTCTGGGAGGGGGGACCCCACGTCGTTTTTTTTTTATATTTCCCACACTTAGAACGAAGTAAGTAAAACTCTTCCCACTTGGGGGAATCTATGAAAATAATACACTATTGTTACCTGTGCAAAAAAAACTGACATTTTCCGCATTTAAAAGACATTTTCGCCCTTGAAACTTAAAAATCGATTTTCTCAAAAAACTATAAGGTATTTTTGAAAAAAAAAATTTTCCTCTTATTCCCACTGATCCCCTTAATATACCCTGGGAATTTGGTGTTCCTAAACTTTAAGCAGGCTTTGCTATTAACCGTTAAATTCGGCGGGTTTTTAAATGTTTACATTTTTCCTTTGAAACGTTAACATCGATTTTCTCAAAAACTATAAGGTCTTTTTGAAAAAAAAAATTTTCCTCTTATTCCTCCTGATCTCCTTAATATATTCTCCAAATTTGAGGCTCTTAGCATTTAAGGGGGCTTTGCTATTAACCCTTAAAGTCGGCGGCTTTTTTATATTATACGGAGCGTTACGGTTTAACGCGAAATTACGGTAGCGTTTAATGCGAAATTACGGCATGATACGACTGTAATGCGAAAATTACGCTTACGCGAAATTTCGCGAAATCCTTCATTACGATTATGTACTTACGGCCATAATCGTAATTACACTAATTACGCGAAATTTCGCAAAAACGTAATTAGGTCATTACGCTCATCTCTAGACGAACGCTGTTTCAGTGCTGCCGGAGGCATCGTCACAGAAATCGGCGGCGTATCCGCCTCTCCACAGAAAATGCAGACCGTCTGACTCAAATTAAAATGAATCAATCCTGGATTGGAAACGACTACGCAACACTCCCGGACCCCAACCAAGTAACATGAACAATGAACATCTGTGATGGGTTAGCGTTTCCGGTCCCTGTTTATTGAACCTCTCATCTGTATTACATTTATGACTGCATGGCGACAAAATGCAAATTGCTATCCGCACGCTTCTTGTCCTCATGCAAGGCCTGGGTTGTTGTGTCTCAAAGTGTGGCCTTCTCCTCCTGCGCCACCCTCCTCCTGTTCCATCACGTGTGCTGCTGCTGGGTTAGCGTTACCGGTCCCTTTTCCTGGAACCTCTTATATGTATTACATTTATGACTGCATGCCGACAAAAAGCATGTTACCTGTGCAAAGAAAACAGACATTTCCCGCATTTAAAAGACAGTTTTCCCTTTGAAACTTTAAAATCGATTTTCTCAAAAACTATAAGCTCTTTTTGCTATTTTTTTTTTCCTCTTGTACCCACTCCCAAGGTGCATATACCCTGTAAATTTGGGGTATGTAGCATGTAAGGAGGCTTTACAAAGCACAAAAGTTCGGGTCCCCATTGACTTCGATTATGTTCGGAGTTCGGGTCGAACACCCGAACATCGCGGCCATGTTCGGCCTGTTCGGCCCGAACCCGAACATCTAGATGTTCGCCCAACACTAGCCCATATATGCCAAATTCAGCTACAAAGGTGTAGCCAAAAAAGCTAGTTTTAGTTTATAAAAAGGATGCTGTAATAGGCAAAATTTGTTGGGCTATAAAAGGACTCTAGATATAGCTGAGAAAAGTGATTACTATGACCTAACTTTGCCCTACTTTTACACAAAGTGCCTAACCCTAAGACCCCCCTGGTGGTGCCTAACCCTAAGACCCCCTCAGGTGGTGCCTAACCCTAAGACCCTCCTGGTGGTGCCTAACCCTATGTCCCCCCTGGTGGTGCCTAACCCTAAGACCCCCTCAGGTGGTGCCTAACCCTAAGACCCTCCTGGTGGTGCCTAACCCTATGTCCCCCCTGGTGGTGCCTAACCCTAAACCCGGCTATTGGTGCCTAACCCTAAGAATCAAAAACCTTGTAGCCAAAAACCTTGTAGCTGAATAAAAATATGGCCTACAAAAGGCCATATTGTAGGTCATATCAAGTGTTGCAATTCTCCCTCGTCATGACGACAGATGGCAATCTCACCAGAGGGATCGAGAGCCTTCAAGGACTCGAAGAAGAATGGCTGTCAGCATCTTGATCTCATGGGAGGTGAGTTGAAACGCCGTCACTCTGCACTGTCTCTCCATACCTCCTGGCGGCTCCCATGAGTCAGGTTTTATTGCTCTGAGCTGCAGATCTCCGGCCCGAGTCTGACTTGGGGTTACCGCTAAGGAGGTAACAGTGTTTCTGTTGTTCCACTGGTATTTAGACCTGAAGCAAAAACATTAAGAAAGGGTACATTATCATTAGCACTAACTCTAGCACAAGGTGACGGTTGTTTCATGGACCTACTTATGAAAGTTATTTCTTTTTCGCAAACTGGAAGGAGGAGGTATTGGAGTCACATGATCTGCTATGTAACTTGCAAGGCATTGAACTCCTCCTGGCCCTGCCCCTGTCCACTTGTTCAATGCTAAAGAGTGGCAGCTGGGAGCAGGGGCCTAACTAGAAACCACTGGGCCTCCCTGCCCCCCTGCAATACTTAGGATTCCCCCCCTTCTGAACAACCCCCCCCCCCCCCCACACACACACACACACACACACACACAATGGAAAACCGGCAGGCATCTCCCCCCCACCCCCACTAAAAAGAAATCAGGCAGCCCCCCCCCCCCCCCCAAAAAAAAACATTATGCAGGCAATCACCCACCAACCTCCCACAAAGTGAAAATCACGCAGGTACCCCACCCTTCCCAGTACCCACACAAAACACATCAGGCTGGCAGGCACCAGACCAAGCTTTCCCCAAACATCGCCACCACCCCCTTTGCCCTAAAAAAAAAATAAAAAAAAATCATGCAGCCATGCAGTGCAGGTATATAGATGATCAAAAAAAACTTGCACCCCTGACTCTGGCTGCTCTGTCTCTGCAGCCCCAGCATCCTCCTGTCCCCAGGTGTCTCTCAGACACAGCCGCAGGGTAGGCTGTGTCAGTGTCACACACAAGCCAGCACACAGTGAAGCTGGCAGTAGGCAGGCTGGGTCTCAATAGCGGCAGAAGCGTCCAGCGTCGTCCTTTCCTCTTCTTCCCAGCTTGCACTGCAACAATGTGTGGAGCTGTAGGAGGGATCACATGGCCAACGTAGGATGCGGCCATCCTAGGTGATTGAGGGGGCAGCGACGGCGAGGATGGGGAAGCTCCAAGTCCAGGAAGTATGCCGCCGCCTCCTTCTCCCAGGTCCTAGTGCCCACCGCGGCATGCTACAGCACACAGACAGCATGATTGCAATGGCATGCGGCGGGCCCTGTCTCAGGCAACATGCTTCTCCTCCTCTGGGCCCCCTCTCTGGCTTTTCTTCATCTGGGCCCCCTGCGCCTGCTTCCCTTGCAGGCTCTATAGTTACGCCCCTGTGTGTTCCAAATTGTTCATGCCAAATTTGAACACCAACACTGCTCAAGAAGTGCACTTCAATTTGGCTTACTTCCACTAGATACAGAAACTTCACATTACTTTATTTTTCAAAAGCATTATATTTTACATTACCAAGGTGTTAAAATATACGAGTGAAGCCTCTAGTAATAAATTACAGAACACATTTTAAAGCCGGGAAACATCTGCAGCACGCACATATCTTGAGTGTAAGAAAAACATTTTGACATTAACTGAGTATTATGGATGAGATCCCGTATGTTATTATAGACTAAGGAACAAGAACAGATTCACGCAGAGCAAGCAGCATGCACAGCACATTCTCCAAAGTAAAACAAAAATATATTGGATATAAAGTAATTGTCAGTGACATATAAATCAAAATGCCACACTTCCCAATAAAACGTAACAATTATGACAGGGATATATGGGCAGAAACAAAACTAAACTGTGAAAAATCCAATAAGAATTATGTTTTCTCTTGGTGGAAATAGAAATACACATAGTAGTTAATCAAACTAAATACAGTCGATGCTCGCATACAATACATATTTAAGACTGACTATGTGAGGATTGCCCTACTAAGTGGGCCTATCGGTTTTTCAGTTTGAAAGCCAACAGGACCTTGAGGTAGGCAGTCATTCTATACTTGCCACTGGTCCACTTAAGGACCAGGGGATTTTCAGCATATCGGTGCTGCGTGGGCTCTCAAGCCCGCAGCACCGATCAGCATTGCATCAGGGCGATCAGACTCCCCCCCCCCCCCCCTTTTTTCCCCACTAGGGGGATGTCCTTCTGGGGGGGTCTGATCGCCGCCGGCTATTTGCGCTTGGCGGGGGGGGGCTCTTCAAAGCCAGCCCCCCTCCGCAGTGATTTCCGCCCTCCCTCTACTTCCTCCCCTCTACCTCTTCCTGTGTGATGCGCAGGACGGATATCCGTCCTGCGCTGGATAGGATAGGCTTTAGCCTATCAGATGCCGGCGATCCCCGGCCAATCAGAGGCCGGGGATCGCTGATCTCCGTGAAGACGCTGCTGCGCAGCAGCGCCGTATGATGTAAACAGCGGGGATTTTTTCCCCGCGTGTTTACATTATGCGTGCGAGCCGCGATCGGCGGCTCGCACACTGTTCACGGAGACACCCTCCGTGAACTGGCATGGAAAGGCCGCTTGTTTCCATGCTATACCGCTAACGACCCGCCGACGCCTATCGGCGTTAGGCGGTCGTTAAGTGGTTAAAATTGGTTTTAGTAAGGTCATATTAACTTACATATTAATGCGTATTGGACATGATTCACAAAGCTTTTTCACCTGTTTTCACCATGTTACATTTTTAAGCTTCCAAAGTGCAAAAATATAATATAATTAAAGCAGAATGAAGCCCAGCATTTCTTCTTTACTCTAAAAAATTATTTACAGCATATTATATACAACCAGCATTTTTTTTTTTACTAGAACAGCATCCAAAGGGTTACACACAAATAATTATGTTCAGTTATGCACTCAATACTTGGTCGGGAATCCTTTTGCAGAAATGACTGCTTCAATGTGGCGTGGCATGAAGGCTATCAGCCTGTGGCACTGCCAGGTGTTATGGAGGCCCAGGATGCTTCGATAGCGGCCTTAAGATCATCCAGAGTATTGGGTCTAGCGTCTCTCAACTTTCTCTTCACAATATCCCACAGATTCTCTGCCAGGTCGTGCTGAAAAATGAAATCTTCATCTCCATAAAGCTTTTCAGCAGATGGAAGCATGAACTCACTTTTGAACCAGAAGCAGCGGCAGAAGCGCCTGACCTGGGCTACAGAGAAGCAGCACTGGACTGTTGCTCAGTGGTCCAAAGTACTTTTTTTCGGATGAAAGCAACTTTTACATGTCATTCGGAAATCAAGGTGCCAGAGTCTGGAGGAAGACTGGGGAGAGGGAAATGCCAAAATGCCTGAAGTCCAGTGTCAAGTACCCACAGTCAGTGATGGTCTCGGGTGCTATGTCAGCTGCTGGTGTTGGTCCACTGTGTTTTATCAAGGGCAGGGTCAATGCAGCTAGCTATCTGGAGATTGTGGAGCACTTCATGCTTCCATCTGCTGAAAAGCTTTGTGGAGATGAATATTTCATTTTTCAGCACGACCTGGCATCTGCTCACAGTGCCAAAACCACTGGTAAATGGTTATTGACCATGGTATTACTGTGCTCAATTGGCCTGCCAACTCTCCTGACCTGAACCCCATAGAGAATTTTTTTTAGAAGATCCTGTGTGTATATATATATATATATATATATATATATATATATATATATATACTGTATATTTATATATATATATATATATATATATATACTGTATATGTGTGTGGGTGTGTGTGTGTATATGTGTTTGTGTGTATATATACATATATATATATATATATATATATATATATATGTATATATATATATATATATATATATATATATATATGTATATATATATATATATATATATATATATATATATATATATATATATATATATATATTTGACTTGAATGTATTGGACAAGTTCAACAACATGAACAAATTACACTGGGAATATCAATAATTTCTTGATCTATCTTCGATTTTTCTACTTCTCACTTTGCAATGTAGTGATTCATTGACTCATTCACCCACCTTACTATCTTTCGGTGAAGTTAATCTCCCTCTTTTTTAACACAATGCACAACTGACTGATAAAATATAGGTAAGTTAAAACATCTATAACCTAACAATAACTGTGATGATAAATTCAAGATATGGAGCGATATCGGGTATAATTTAATCCGGCAGACCTTACAATAAGCTGCAATGTACTTGATATCCCTGATGAAACTGTTAAGGGAGGGAGTATAATTTTAAAGAAACAGTCCACACATTTAAGTGTGAAAGTCATTAAGGCGACAGTCTACATAATAAGGTGCAGTAATTTATCCCTAATGAAACTGATAAGATCTATTTCTGTATTCAGTCCCTTCGGCTGGCGGCTATTACATTTATAAATCCTTTCTGCTTCCTTTTTTGATGGCCTCTTTATAACATCTCCACTTCTACAATATTGTTTCAATCTATCTTCTAAATACATTTTTTTTTAAACCTTCCAAATTTGTATTATTCACTCTCATAAAATGTTCTGAGAGGCTATGAGCTCCTAATACACACACTTACACTAATAGACACACACACACACACACACACACACACACACACACACACACACACTACAAACACACATACAACACACGCTACACAAACACACATGCTAAACATGCACACAGACATGCTATACACACACACACATACTACACACACTATACACACACACACACACAAACACATTAACACATTATGCACATATACTACACACACACACACACAACATCACACATTACACAAACACACACACATACTACACACACACACATACTACACACACACACACACACACACACACACACACACACACACAGTACACTCACATAATAAACACACACACACACACACACACACACACACACAGTACACTCACATACTAAACACACACACACACACACACACACACACACACACAGTACACTCACATACTAAACACACACACACACACACACACACACACACAGTACACACACACAAACACTGCTCACCCATTCTGGTCAATAATTTTCTGTGTTGTAGAAACCTCGCAGGCATTCAAGGACATATACCACATTTTCTGAGTCTTCTATGATAAACTGATTCATTTCACTTTTACTTCCTCCGCCGAATTTACAATTTTTACAGCCCTTTCTTTTTCTTCTTGGAGAGCAGCCTTTGGTGTCACACATTACTATTCATTATTGTTATTAATATTATGCATTTATACAGCACTGACATTTTCTGCAGAGCTTCACAGCTTACATCGAACAATTCATGCCACTGACCGTCCCTCAGAGGAGCTCACCATGTAATCCCTACCATAATCCTGGTTTATGTCCCTACTCAAGTCCAAGGCCACTTTTGGGTTTGGGGGTATGGTAGTGAATTACTTAACTTACCAATTTGTTTTTGAGGTGTAAGAATGTATAGAGGTAGCCCATGCAAACACTGAGAAAACCTACAACCTCTATGACTAGCAAGGTAAAAGTGATAGGCAATTAGACATCAGGGCCCATATGCAATTAATTTTTTCACCTGAGTTATCTCCTAGGAGATAATTTTCTTCTCCTCTGTAAAATATTTTTTCATCATTTTACAATTGAAAAAATACTCAAAAGTTGCTTGCTGGTCACTTAAAAGGCATTTTATGACCAGTTGTAAATATATCACCTAGGAGAAAAATCAGGAGAAAAAGTGAATTGCATATGGTCCCTAGCCGCCTTGTCCTGTTGCGGTTTGCATAGTAACTGTTCATAGTGTGTGTGTGTGTGTGTGTGTGTGTGTGTGTGTGTGTGTGTGTGTGTGTGTGTGTGTGTGTGTGTGTGTGTGTGTGTGTGTGTGTGTGTGTGTGTGTGTAGTGTTAGGCAGAGGAGAAGGGTGGTTACTGATAGGCACAGGAGGGGGGGGGTTAGTGTTAGGAAGAGAAGAGGGAGAGGTTACTGATAGGCACAGAAGAGGGGAGGTTAATGTTAGGCAGAGGAGAGGGGGGGGGGAGTTAGTATTAGGCCAATGAGAGGGGAGGTTAGTGCTAGGCACAGGAGAGAAGAGGTTAGTGTTATACCAAGGAGAGAGAGGGGGGGGGGGGGGGTTAGCATTAGGTTCAAGAAAGGTGGAGGTAAGCATTACAGGAGAGGGGAAGTTAGTATTAATTAGGCACAGAGGAGGAGGTTAGCATTACAGCAAATGATAAGAAAGTGTTGGGCCGAGCAGAAGCAAAGGTTAGTGTTAAGCTCAGGAAAGGTGGAGGCTAGTGTTAGACATAGGCGATCGAAGGATAATGTTTGGCAGATAAAAGGGGGAGGCTAGCATTAGGCACAGGAAAGCAGAAGTAAGTGTTAGGCAGAGGTGATGGGAGGTTAGTGTTAGGCACAGGAGAGGAGAAAGTTAATTTTCTGTACAGGTAAGGGGAGGTTAGTGTTAGTCAGAGGAGAACAGGTTACTGATAGGCACAGGAAAGGGGGAGGTTAGTGTTAGGAATAGGAGAGGGGAGGTTAGTGTTAGGCTGAGGAAAGGGGAGGTCAGCATTAGGCAGATGAAAGGGGAGGTTAGCATTAGGAGCAGGAGGTTACTGGTAGGCACAAGAAAGGGGGAGGTTAAAGGGGGTTAGTCTTAGGCATAGGAGAGAGGAGATTAGTGTTGGCGTTGGGCCTAGGAGAGGGGAGGTTAGCATTAGGCACAGGAGAGGGGTAGGTTAGTATTACAGAAGAGGGGTTAGTGTTACAGGAGAGGGGGAGGTCAGCATTTCAGCAAATTATAATACCAAGAAATAAATGATAGAGGAGGTTAAAGTTAGGTACAGGAGAGGGAAGGTTAGTGTTAGGCAGCGGAGAAGAAAGGTTATTGTTAAGCACAGAAAAGGTGGAGGCTAGTGTTATGCACAGGCGAGAGGAGGATAGCATTAGGCACAGGAAAGAGGTGGTTAGTGTTAGGAAGAGGAGAGGTTTTGTTAGTGTTAAGTGGAGGAAATGGAAGGTTATTGTTAGGCACAAGAAAGCAAAGGAAAGTATTAGGCAGAGGAGAAGAAAGATTAATGTTAGACACTGGATAGGTGAAAGTTTAGGTTAGGCAGAGGTGAGGGGAGGCTAGTGTTAGACACAGGAGAGGAAAGATAAGTATATGCCTAACTGTAACCTCCCCTCAGTGGCATACCTACCATAAGGCTGCAGGTGCTCACAGCACCAGGTGTAACCATGGCTATGGGTGCCACTGTGGTGCTCAGTGACTATGTTCTTCCACCTAGGACCCTCTTTCATACTTTTGGCAACATTCAGGAAAATAGCAGCGTGCAGGGTACTGTACTATTTCCTGCACTAGATGTAGCCTTCCTGTCCCGTGGGCAATGTGTCTCATCACTCTCTCCACACAGCCTGCAGTGAGTGAATGTGCAGAGCAGGAGGGTGAGTAGAGAGAATGATTGCTGTGCTGAAGCTGGGGCATTAGCAGGGAGAGGTGGCAGGATGTGTTTAGTGCTTCAGAAGTTGCCTGTCATTAGTAGCCATGTGCACTAGCTGCTGTAATACCAGAGTGCCCTAGACTATTGGTTATTTATCCTGGTCAGAATCATTAATCAATAATGCAGGGCAGTCTGCTGTTGCAGAAGCCAGTGATACAGGTGCTGATGGCGGACTTCTGTAGTGAGCAGAGAAGCAAACTCCAGGCAATTTATATTAGCTTGATTGCAGGTATTCTTATCTCTTTTCTCAGCTCCCCCTCCCACCCTGTTGTCTTCCCCATGACCCTTTCCTCTTATCAGATTTCAGTGGTTTCTTTTAACAGCATGTCCCTGCCAAACAGCACTGTCTGCAGTCCTAGTGAGAGATCTTCCTGCTGTTTCTCCTCTCCCACCAGGCTCTCTGTCTTGTGCCTTTACATCTCTATCCTTCCTCCTCCTATGCATCCCCCTCTTTCTTATGTCCCCCTTTTCTGACTGCCCTTAGACGAGCTCACAATCTAATCCTACCATAGACATAGTCTAATGTCCTACCATATTATTATTGTGTATTTCTATAGCATTGACATCTTCTGCAGCTCTGTATAGAGTGCAGAGTTTCATACCGTTTAGCTCCGTACACATCCTGATGACTCCTTTTCCCCAAAAATCCCCTAAAATTTTCAGTGACACGGTCGGCGCCCCAACCCGTCAATCTTTCCTTCAAAAAAATTGTTGTTTGGGGGGGGGGTTGTCTGTAAATAATTAGCACCGGGTGGCAAACCCTACCTAACACACACACACACACTCACACACAAACGCACGCACGCACGCACGCACACACACACACACTGTGAGGGACGTGAGTCATTGGAAAAAGGTAATGGGAAGGGTTAATATTGTGTCAGATTTTCATCTGTCCAATAATTATACTCTAGAATTCAGTTTCTCAAAATCCTGGGAAGTCTCACCAACGGCCTCCGTGCTCGGAATCTGTCACATCCCATGTTTTTCACAGTCAGTTTGCAAACATGCTTCTCACTTTCCTTGTACAGCACAGACTATGGCCAGACTGCATAAATGGTTTTATTATTTCATATCACTGGCGACCGTGGGCAGGTATTTGTGCAATTATGCTGTGTTCTTATTGCCATAGTTTCTGCCTGTGTATCCCTTGTACATGTTGGAGGGATTATTCCAGGAAAGATGTCTGTGGAAAGGCAACAGCTGTGCACAGCAGCTTAAATTTCCAATGAAAGTTTCAGTGCTTGCTCTGGCTACTCACAAGTAGAAGATTCTGTCTATGGCTCCTTTAGCCCGCAGCCTCCTACTAAAATAGTCTGAAATTCACAGAGCGGAGTCCTGACAGCACTGTGTTTTAGGCGCTAAGGGGAGGCAGACTTGATTAGGTAACATGCAGTGTTCAGGCACATGTCCGTGGCTGGGGGTGCCTGGCCTGACTAGTAGAGAAAGAACTTCAAGCGCTGAAAACTTTATCAATCCTTACATCACAATATGATCTTGCTAGAATCACATATTACTGTTACACAATTTAATGCTGTTAAAAAAATGATCTTTCAATGTTTGCCATAGTTGCATAGCAACAGGGGATGCAAAGGGTTTGACCACACCAAGGCCCACATGGGCCCTCCTCCAGTCACTGCATTAGCTCTTTATTGGTACTGTAGTGATAATGAATGATCGGTGATGATCATTATCAGCTATTTACGATTATGTGGAATTACACGTAAATTCTCGCAACTATACGTGATTACAAATTGTTAATTCAATTGGTTTTGTATAATCATTCGTACTTTCGCATCAATTTTCACGTTATTTTCGCATAATTCCATGCCGATTTTGGCGGTGAATAGAAAAGCCCCCATTTATGTTTGTCACCAAAATTGCTCCATAGGTTAAGAAGAATACTGGGTACAGGCCCAAACATTTTTTTCAAAAAAGACCTTGTAGTTTTTGAGAAAATAAATCCATTTTAAAAATGCAAAGAAAAATGGTTTTTAAACTCGGAAAAATGACAGTTTAAAAACAAATTTTTTTTTTTGCATTTTTAAAATCGATTTTCTCAAAAACTGCAAGGCCTTTCTGAAAAATTCTCTTTAACATCTTTTAACAATCTCCTTAACATATGTAGCAATTTTGGTACCAATAGCATGTATGGGAGCTTTGCTATTAACCGCTAAATTCGGTACAAAATTATACAAAAATTAAACAAAAAATAACACAAAATTACAGACTATTACAATTACATATACTGTACATATACATATACAATATACAAAATTAATTACGATTTTTCCTGAAATTTCACATTACAATTACGATGCGTAATTACGCATAGGCGTAATTTCTGCTTGTCACTATGAATGATCACCTTTGTGCTTTGCATAGTGGTCCTCATTATTAATAGTGTTGATCGAACAGTGTTCGACACTGTTCGTTATTCCCCGAATAATGTGGTGTTCGGGTTCGGCTCAAACCCATCCAAGCACCTCATGGTGCTCAGCCGCGCTGTTCGGGGCCCCTAGCTGGAGAGGTAGCGGGCAGGAAGGGGGTATTTGGCCTAGCGGCGGAGAGGGGAGATGGACCCTCCCCTCCCTCACCTGGGTCCCCCGACCTCCGCTCCCCTCCAGCTTTAAAAAGTAGCATCCGCTACTATTAAGAGGTAACGGGCGGGGATCACTGACCTCTTCCGGTTCCAGCGTGCGTTCCACTGACGTCGCTTCCTGCAACGCCGCCCACTGTATTGTAAGTGGACGGCGTTGCAGGAAGTGACGTTAGTGGAGCGCACGCTGGAATGCGAAAGAGGTGAGTGATCCCTGCCCGTTACCTCTTAATAGTAGCAGATGCTACTTAAATTTTTAAGGCTGGAGGGGAGCGGAGGTCGGGGGACCCAGGTGAGGGAGGGCAGGGTCCATCTCCCCGCCGCTAGGCCCAATACCCTCTTCCTGCCCTCTATCCCTACTGCTCTGTGGCCCCCCCACGGCTCGGGTCCCCATAGACTTCAATAGGGTTCGGTGTTCGGCCGAATATACTGAACAACTGGACAATGTTTGGCCGAGCTGACCCGAACCTGAACATCTGGGTGTTCGATCAACACTTATTATTAACAAGCCGTTTCTTTTCTTCTTACACCTCTCACACTGTGACGAAGAAACGTAATTTATGGCTCATTTTACTCTGGAAGAAACATACTTCTTATTTGTATATGTTTACATATACTGTATATACTCGCATATAAGCCGACCCATGTATAAGCTGAGGTACCCACTTTTCCCTCAGAAACCAGGAAAAAGTGATAGACTCGCATGTAAGCTCCCCCCAATATAGCCCCCTCCACAGTAGCCAGATGTTCCCCCAGTTCAAGTCAGCCCCCGTCCCCATAGCCATATGTGCCCCGAGGATCATACAGCTGTGTCTTAACCACCCTGGCGTTCTATTAAGATCGCCAGGGTGGCTGCGGGAGGGTTTTTTTCAAATTAAAAAAAAACTATTTCATGCAGCCAACTGAAAGTTGGCTGCATGAAAGCCCACTAGAGGGCGCTCCGGAGGCGTTCTTCTGATCGCCTCCGGCGGCCAAAAGTGACACGGAAGGCCGCAATGAGCGGCCTTCCGTGTTTTGCTTACTTCGTCGCCATGGCGACGAGCGGAGTGACGTCATGGACGTCAGCCGACGTCCTGACGTCAGCCGCCTCCGATCCAGCCCTTAGCGCTGGCCGGAACTATTTGTTCCGGCTGCGCAGGGCTCAGGCGGCTGGGGGGACCCTCTTTCGCCGCTGCTCGCGGCGGATCGCCGCAGAGCGGCGGCGATCAGGCAGCACACGCGGCTGGCAAAGTGCCGGCTGCGTGTGCTGCTTTTTATTTGATGAAAATCGGCCCAGCAGGGCCTGAGCGGCAGCCTCCGGCGGTGATGGACGAGCTGAGCTCGTCCATACCGCCCGGCTGTTTAAGAAGCTACTAGATGGCGTCATAGATATGGGACACAGCGATTTCCATGCAGGAAGAATCCCCAATCATTGCACACGTTACTAGCATGCTACGTTACACAAGCCAGGGACACAGGTAGTCTTGAGCTGCACACTCTGCCCACCATGTTGCCAGGGATGAAGGGCATGGACACAGCAACGCGCAAGCTGGTAAGAGCAGGATCACTAGTGCAAGATCATTATGCTCCTCTGCCATTAACAAAACCTGCTCCACTATCTGTTTTGCTCCACTGACTTGCATATAAGACGAGAGGGTAACTTAACAGCACATTTTTTTAATGCTGAAAAATTAGGCGTACACGCAAATATATATACAGTATATAAAATTTTAAGATTTTTGGGACAGTGGTCCTTTAAGTGCTCCATATCAAAAATATATGCCTGAGCAGGATTTCCTGCTGAAGAGTGTTGATCTTTTCCATTGTATTGTACATTAACAACATATTAAGATTTAGCGGTAGTGCATCCTCATGCCACATTTCTCTAGCGGCCCATGTAACTGACCTGAAGAAGTGGTGTGTAGACCATGAAATGCAATGACATTTTTGTGCTTTTCCAAAAAAACTGTAAAATGTGATTCCCTACTTTGGAGCCCCTTTTACACTTGCAATGGAAGTGTATGGGGCCTTGGATACTTACTAGGCCTGAAAGATAAATCAAATTTAAGTCGAAATCGTGATCACCAAGTTCACAATTTCGGAATCGTCAAAGTGGCAATTTCTGCAAAGACATTATTTCCACATGGCGACTTCAAACTTCGTCCAAATCTCAGCGATTGCGGCCCGCAGTCTCGGCAGTGTTGGACATACCTTCTGACAGGAGTCAAATGCTTTCCATCCGCCGTCTGCCAGCTCTTGTGCACGGCATACTTCCTGCAGGAGGTTAAGTGCATAGACTGGCATCGCTTGACTCGTGCTGGAAGGTATGCACAGCACAGCTGCAGCTTGGGGGACAGGGCACAGAGAGAGACCCAGAGGGTGCACAAAGAGAGAGAGGGGGACAGAGAGGCACAGAGGGGAACAACGCTTGATTTGAAGGAAATTGTAAATCGAATCAAAATCCTGATTTCGGGCAGAACACGCTCAATTCAATTTTTTCCTAAAATCGATCAGGCCTAATACTTACCGCGTCACGTTGCGCCGGAAGCTCCTAAATCACCACCGAGTGTATGCAAAGTCTGCAGCACATTACCATATGACTTCTGCTGCGATACAGTGGCACGTAAGTTATCAGTTCTTATTAGATCGATTGACTTTGAGGGACAATGAAAGCAATCATTTTTCAGAGTCCAGGGGAAGTACAGCAGATGGATGACGACTGGGGGGAAAAAATCTCATCAATAACATGGTAGCTACCAAGGGATTAGTTTTCATAAATCCTGTTATTCCCCCTTCTGCATCCACGTAAGCCCTCAAATGTCATTGTGTTCATCCAAGGGTACCTACTTTCCATCTGACGCACCCAGCAGATTCATAACATTGTTGCCGATGTGCTAGGAAGCAATATTAAACTAGCCGCATAGGTCAATAGGCTTTGCGACTGTTCTAGCTACTTTCTAGCTTGTGCAGAATTATCCCCTGGATGATGAAAGCTGTAGAAATAAAGTTGGCGTAATGCAATATCCTTTACACACACTTCCGGCCCTGTGTCATCATTGACTGATTTTTGCGTTCCCTTAAAAAATATAAAGGTACTTAATGAGCCGGTCACACAGAGTCCATATATTACGGATGATTTATCGTTGTTATGGACCCGGTTCTATTCTGAGGAAACCATTACCACCGCTCTACTCTGACCTTGGCATTATTTATCATCATCAGTAATCACTATTCATCAGTTTTATTGCAGAGGGGCATTTCATTTTAAATGTCTCTTGCTAATTCTACATTCCTCCCCACTCCCAACATCTCCAAGAGGAACGCATGGCGACAAAACGGTTACAAAGTGACGTCGCGGAGAGCTGATGAGCACCCCTGGCCTCGCCGCACCTAAATCTTTATTTTCGTTTTTTATAATAACCGTCTGACATTTCTGTAAAGATAATAAAACAGGCCTCACAAGCCTCTGTTTTTCATTGCGTTCTGTATGCTTTTATTAATGAAGTATAGGAAAAATAAAATCTATAGCCCGCTCACCGCCGAAGAGGGAGATTGGATTTTTTAATGGGGTATTTGTAAATTACTTTTCACTATTTACAAACTAGCTCTGTCCAAATATTTCTCATTAAATCTTTTGATTGATTTTTATTTTTGTGTTTTGAACCTGGAAGCCTACAAGCTATGCCAAACGGGAGCAATGTTCGTAATCTTCCTCCGACACAATTAGCTGTAAATAACCGGAGCGTTCTCACCGGTAACAAAGAGAGACTGTTGTTTCTGTACTTGTCTGGATTACAAAATAATAATAAGCAAAGTAATTAGCATTTAAAATGTATCATGGCATGAATGGAAGAGAAAGCATACTTGACGCATGCTTCAGAACGTTCACAAGGAGCTGCGGGTTACTGAAAGCCGTGACGGCCTGTGGCGTAGCAACAGAGAATATTAATGTTACAACCTGTGTGGAGGACTCTCGGCGTCTCCAGAGAAGACACAGGGGCGAGGTCTGAGTCTGAAGAGTTGCAAGTCAGCCACTTCATTCTGTTTGGTAGACTTCTAGTTAAATGAACCTCAACTATAATTTGCCAAAGGCCCTGACACCATCAACCATACCCTATCCAGTACACATAGAGCAGGGGTCCCCAAACTTTTTAGGTCAAGGCAGAGGCGGGACAAGGTCCTCCAGCACCCAAGGCTGAGACACCAAAGTGCGCCCCCCATCCCTCCCACCCCAGCCGTCACACGCTGATTGCTATTAGACTAAGAGGTGCCACAGGGCCCACAACCTCCCCAACACCTTAATATCTAGTTATCTGGCTTGCAGTAACTGCTATGTATCCCCTTTTCCTAATTCTTTCTGCTTAAAACACAATTAGGAGTGACAGCTGAATGAATTGTGCGCCCCCTCCTACACTGCGCCCTGAGGCTGGAGCCTCTCCAGCCTATGCCTCGGCCCGGCCCTGGGTCAAGGGTCGGGTGACCCGGGTCAACATACGTCAAACTAATGGGGGGCCGGAGTATACATAATATGATGTAGAAAACATTACATTGAACCTAGGTAGTGTAAGCTATTACCTGTTAACACATGCAGCCCTTTTGTCTCCCATTTAAAGGAGTCATCAATCAAGTAATGCTACCCAGAGTACTACTTACCCGAGGCTTCCTCCTGCCCCTGGCAGCCGCTATGTCCCTCCGCTGTCAGCCGCTGGCCCCCGGTCCTCGTCAGGTTGTGCTCTGCTGCGCGGGCGCCGATGTCAATCGCCTACACGTGGCCCGGGGTGTTCTGCGCCTGCGCAGTATGCTCCAGACCACGTGGAGGTGACTGACAGCGGCGCTCGTGCAGGCACAGTAGAGGACACCTGACAAGGCAACGCCAGGGACCGGGAGCCAGTGGCGAAGCTGTGGCGAACGACTTAGCAGCTGCCAGGGGCCGGAGGTAGCCCTGGTTAAGTAATACTCTGGGTAGCATTACTTGCTTGATGACTCCTTTAACCAAAGCAGATATTATGCCCCCAACACAGCATGTGGAAATATTATGCCCCCAACACAGCATGTGCAGATAGGAAAAAACTCTTAGCGCAAGACAGTGAAGCACACTCAGGGAGCAACCTGTCGTCCAAATAGACAGCGGTGTCATCTGATGCAGAATTGGATTGGAAGCCAGCAAAAGACTGCCCGCTGGCTTCCCTGTGGATTGGTGGTGCCAGCACTGCTATTCTATATGTAACCCACTGATATTTTAAGATGCAGTGGACCGCATCTATAAGTAATATATGTTGTGAGTGGAGGGCCGGTTGAAAAGCCTCATGGGGCCGCATTCGGCCCGCGGGCCTTAGTTTGAGGACCACTGACATAGAGCATTATCAGGTTCCAGCTGGGCAATAGATAAACAATGGTTCTTATTTTTCATGCTTGCTACACAGCCATAGCAGTTAAGGCACCTGTTTTTTCACTGACCTGAAGAAGCGGGCAAGCACCTGCAAAACGCGTTGTCAATGTTATGTGCTCAAATAAAAGACCTTTTTTTAAATTAACTCCAAATTCTTCAAGAATGGTAAGATTACTTCTCTGTTTATAAAATCAACAGCTTATCAGCCTATCTTGTATGCATTGGGCGCATGCACCTCTTTTAAGTTTTATTGTACAGCTGGTATTTCCATAAAAAAGCATTTGTTTCACAGTCCAACTGCTTGAACAGAGACCTACATGGCAGCCTTGGACACTGTTGAGGATCCAGTGTTAATCTTCATTAGAGATGGCCCGAACAGTTTGACTTTTGACGTGGATCCCCCTCCGGCATGCCCCTGTCCAGGTGTTAGACCCCCTTAAAACAACTTCCCATTACTTTTGTGGCCAGAAACATTCTTTGTAGGTTTTAAAAGTTGCCTGCCCATTGAAGTCTATGGTAGTTCGCCAAATTTGCCTGTTTACGAACATTTGTGGAAGTTCTCATTCGCCGTTAGCAAACAGAAAATTCTGTGTTCACAGCGTTTCTAGACTCCATCACCTTGCACTTTTTTGACTCCTGTTTCTTGTCTGGAAAGAAACTTTACAATGATATGGTTAGAATAAAAAATCTGCAAGATCCTGCCTCTGAGGAAGTACTGTATTTGGTTAAAGGATACCCGATGTGACATGATTAGATAGACATGTGTATGTACAGTGCCTAGCACACAAATAAGTATGCTGTGTTCCTTTTTTCTTTCTCTGCCTGAAAGAGTTAAACATCAGGTATGTAAGTGGCAGTTCTTGTCTGGGTTAGGACTGAGTCAGATTACAGTGTGACCCTCAATGATAAGAATTTACAGCTATAAAACACTTTCCTAGCAGAAAATGGCTTCTGAGAGCAGGAAAGAGATAAAAAGGGGCACAAGTTCATAGGGTTTAGGTCTGGCATACTTCAATGAATGTGTCATTGAGCAAAACCAATAAAACCGTAAAAACTTGAAAAGTAGATTTAAATATAAAATTGTGAAATATCTTAAAAAGTCATTTTTCGGAGAAGGAAGATGGATACAAATTTTTATTTCATTACTTTATTTTCAACTTGGGCGTCCTTTTAAAGTACCTCTGAACTGAGAGGGATATGGAGGCTACCATATTTATTTCCTTTTAAACCATACCAGTTGCCTGTCAGTCCTGCTGATCTCTGTGGCAGCAGTAGTGTCTGAATCGCACTAACTTTGAAAAAAATGGGTGCTTACTTAATTTTAGTTAAGAGGTTAGACTCAACCTGGGGACTAGGGAGCCAAAACATAATTCACATGCAAACAACCATACCAAGTAATGCACGTCTACACAACCAATTTCACATACAACAAACCATACTAAGTCATGTATGTCTACATAACCAATATCAACTTTACTAAAGTATCAGAAAAGAGTAAACTTGTTTCCCTTTAAAAACAATGACACTCAGCAGTGTCAGACATGGCCCTGAAGAATTGCAAACAACTGGCTGTGGATCACCATTCACACCTAGTGATGTCGCGAACCTCCGATTTTCGGTTCGCGAACCTCCGCGGAAACTTCGGTTCGCGAAAAAGTTCGCAAACCGCAATAGACTTCAATGGGGAGGCGAACTTAAAAATTTGGAAAAATTTCTACTGGCTGAAAAAATTATATAAAACATATTTCAAGAGATCTAATACCTGGAGGAAGTCCCTCCTCCTCTTTTACCCTTCTACCTATTCCCTCCTACCGGAGGGAGGAGGGTCTCATCTGCCAGGGAATTATAGTATTTCAAAAGCCAGCTTACATACCGTGGCTGGGAATTGAACCCAGGTCTCAGTGTATGGTAGGTAACTAACATATCCATTATACCACCAACACTACTAGCTGAAGCTAGCCTAGCATGTACCATTTATGCTCAATCCAAGTGAAAAATTAGACGAGACAAATAACGTTTATATCACACTTTTCTCCTGGCGGACTCAAAGCGCCAGAGCTGCTGCCACTAGGGCATGCTCTATAGGCAGTAGCGGTGTTAAGAAGACTTGCCTAAGGTCTCCTACTGAATAGGTGCTAGCTTACTGAACAGACAGAGCCGAGATTCGAACCCTGGTCTCCTGTGTCAGAGGCAGAGCCCTTAACCATTACACCATCTCGCCACTGCTTAAGGATTTGTAGCCTGGCATGGCCTTGCCTTTTCTGTTCAACAGTTGTCAAGAGAAAAATTAGACAAGACAAATAACATTTATATCACGCTTTTCTCCTGGCGGACTCAAAGCGCCAGAGCTGCAGCCACTAGGGCACGCTCTATAGGCAGTAGCAGGAAGACTTGCCTAAGATCTCCTACTGAATAGGTGCTGGCTTACTGAACAGACAGAGCCGAGATTTGAACTCTGGTCTCCTGTGTCAGAGGCAGAGCCCTTAATAATTACACCATCCAGCCACTGCTTAAGGATTTGTAGCCAGGCATGGCCTTGCCTTTTGTGTTCAACAGTTGTCCAAAGAGACTAGCATGTACCATTTATGCTCAATCCATTTATGCTCAAAAATACAATCCCGCGGAAAGCGGTGACCATCCCGACTAGAGAGCGAGAGAGAGATGAATCTACCTGGCTATCTGGGGTTCTCTTTGGACAACTGTTGAACACAAAAGGCAAGGCCGTGCCTGGCTACAAATCCTTAAGCAGTGGCTGGATGGTGTAATTATTAAGGGCTCTGTCTCTGACACAAAAGACCAGGGTTTGAATCTCGGCTCTGTCTGCTCAGTAAGCCAGCACCTATTCAGTAGGAGACCATAGGCAAGTTTTCCTAAAACAGCTACTGCCTATAGAGTGTGCCCTAGTGTCTGCAGCTCTGGTGCTTTGAGTCTGCCAGGAGAAAAGCGTGATATAAATGTTATTTGTCTTGTCTAATTTTTCTTTTGGATTGAGCATAAATGGTACATGCTAGGCTTGCTTCAGCTAGTAGTGTTAGTATAATGGATATGTTAGTTACCTACCATACACTGAGGCCTGGGTTCAATTCCCAGCCACGGTATGTAAGCTGGCTTTTGAAATACTGTAATTCCCTGGCAGATGAGACCCTCCTCCCTCCGGTAGGAGGGAGAAGGGTAGAAGAGGAGGAGTAAGCCTACAAGAGGCTAATTAAACTCTCCCTAGCAAACTGTGTGTAGCAGCTGTCCCTTAACTAATTAGTATAGGCAGACGAGTGAGTCAAATGGCTCAAGGACGCTGCCTTGTATAAGGAGGGGTGGGGCTCCACCAGTGAGTGCAGTCTGATTGGCAACAATGTGCCTTCTGACTGTGATGTAGAGGGTCAAAGTTCTGCTCAATAGAGCATTATGGGGTGAATCGAACTTCCGGGAAAGTTCGCCTTTGGCAGGCGAACGCGAACCACTGAAGTTCGCCGGCGAACCGTTCGGGACATCTCTATTCACACCACACAAAAAAACCTCACATCAATATCTACTTGCCAGTACCTCATCTACTGTAGTGTTCATAGGTCGTATCCAACTTATCTGACAATACGTATCTGACAAGTGCTGTCCCAGCAGAACATCTAATGCAAGTGTGGCCCTGAAGGAACCAGGTTGACTGCAGTTCTGAATGAAATGTTCCACATGTGGCAGGACACCGCAGGATAGCGCTATGTTCCAAATTCGCACAGGCCATGCCAACAATGGTAAAGTGAACGTCGTGTCCGTTCTGGGTCTCACTACCGCATGTGCTGGTGCTCCAGTTGGGCAGAGAGGAATCCAGGCAGCTGGCACCTCGGTTTCCTTCCTGTAGTAGAAACTTAAAGCATTTCTGTCAGGAAAGACTTCTGTATGGTAAACATAACTTCCAACTGTCCCTCTTTTAGAGGGTAGTCATTAGAGGTGCGACAGGGGCATATCTCAATGTTTGGAGGTATGATGGTAATTGATAAACTTACTGACTGTGACTGTGTGAAGTTTGAAGAGATCAGCTGAGTGAGCAGCCAATAGGCTTTTGGCTGCTTTCAGAGTGGGACGTTACAGGCGCACTTTAGAGCAGCCTGTGTAACGCAGCCCACCGCACAGTAATGAAAAATCAATGGGCTGTTCACAGTGCCCACATTGCGTTAAATTGTAACGCTGCACCTCCAGAGAACGTACTGCATGCAGTACTTTATATGCAGCTAAGCCACGTTAGACTGCTTGCACATGCTCAGTAGTGTTGGGGAGGAGGGGAGAGCGGCCAGGCACATGGCTAATTAATATTCACTGCACGGTGTGACGTGCAGTGTTTACTTCCTGGAGCGGCCGCTCTGTGCGGCGATTGGCTGGCGGGACCACGTGATGCCGCATGCATCCAAGAGTACGCATCACGGCATGATGGACGCCAGAGTGAGCTGCACAACGCGGCTCAGTCTGACGTCCACATCCAGCACCACCAGGTGTTGCGTTAGGGGCACATTATGCGACCATAACGTCCCTTAAAACGCAACTTCCTGGTGGGGAAGAAGCCTTTACCTCAAAAAGCACAAACTGATTCGCTAACATGTCTTGTAGACTATTCTATATTGTATTTAACGTAAAGAATTTTACTTACAAAATACAGAAGTTGATATGTTCCTTTTTCTCTGTTTTTCTCATCAGCAGTTTTGCCTGTTTTTTAATTTGTTTGTGTTTTTCAAAAAGTGATAAATAAAATATTCCAGGAATCTTTCGTTTTGCAGATAAATTTACACTTTTATAAACACATTTTCTCCACTTATCCTGCTGATATGAATAAACTGGTGCATATGGCTTGGCTCATGGATCCATGGTCAGAAATAGAGCTGTGCCAGTGTACATAGTGCCGTCAACATGTGAAGTGAAAATATTGTAAATACATTTAGAGGAATTTTATGCCAGTGCCATGCATGGTTTGCCAGAAGCACAGATAAATAAAATCTAAATATACTTACTGAAAGGTACACTATGCTGAAAGAAATATGTTGGCTGCCAATGCTGAACCTGATGTGAATTGAAACTCTAGACCAACACCAACTAACATTCTGCTACCGAACCTCTTCCCTCCTCCCCACACTGCCTACATTCCCAACTTTCTTGTGGGGGAACAGGAAATTTGGGCACTTATTAATGGCAGAGGTTTGGCAGTCGCCATAAGTACCCATTGAATTATAGCTAAGGAGGGGGACCCCGGACACCTGCGCCCAGGGCCGCATTCAGAAATTTTTGGGCCCCATACTGGACAAACAAACTGCCCCCCCCCCCCTCCCCTCGACCTGTCTGTATACTTTCTATTGCTGCAGGAATGTGTCTGAGAGAGCAGAGTAACTGCCCAGTGTAATGTTTGCAATTGATTTGGGGGGCTCGTGGTGTAGAATCTTGGGTGGAGGGGGTTGTGGGGTTGTATCTGTGTGCTTTATGTCCAGCAATGACCACAGTGCCTTTCCAGACTTTTCAGGGCACCGGAATGTATATAGTTTATGTTTTGGGCTATTTTTAGTACTGTCTCTTAAAAACGGAACTGATGCAAACCTGATACATGACCTGATACTTTTTTGACCGCAAACGGAACTGATCCTGAAGGGACCCGGACCTTTTGGATCCGTATCCAACTGACAGTTTTGGCTGCAAGCGCAAGTGTGAACCGAGCCTTATGCTGGGTGTGGACTGCATCCTCCGTTCCCCTAACCACGGCTCCATTCAGCTACAATTTGGATGGAAGAAGGCCCTGACCCAAGGAAGAAGTCTTTGCCCTGCATGCACAGTTCAGTTTTCATGTACTGCTGGCAGCTGCTATGAGTGCAGCACGCCGCTCAAGAAGCCACTGGGAGCGCAGACACACCATTCTGAATAAATTGTTCATGTGCTTTATGCAAACGGCCTAAACTGCGCAAGCGGACAGACTTTTACCAGTTCTAACCCCCCGACCCCTAGTCTGGACCAAGTTGCAGCTGAACGGATTTGTGAGGGGCAGAGAATGGAGGACAGTCTGTGTCCATAGATTGCATTTTGGACAATATGGACACTGCTTCATTACAATTAGCCAGGATTTCATTAAACTGCTTCTTCTTTTTTTTACTTTAGACTTCCTTTTAACTTACCTGGGGCTTCTTGCAGCCCCCTGCAGTCACCCTGTGTCCGCACTGTCCTTTCGGGGCGACCCCCATCAAAGCTTCCAGCCACGCACCTCATCGCATCCCCATACACAGCAGCATTCTGTGCATGCGCAGTATGGGAAAATCGTTTCTGCTCATAAGTAGAATGTTCCTGTGATGACCAGCCAGCTTTGAGGGGGTTACCACTGCTGACTGGAGGGTTCTGGAGTGACGGGACGTGCACAGGATGACTATAGGGGGCTGCAAGAAGCCCCAGATAAAGTAAACTGCATTTTTTTAAACTTTAATAACCCTTGAAAGAATACCAGAGCCAAAAGGAATTGGAAAAACAGGGGGAGCAGGCATGTATTGCAGTTCTATTCCGGCCCATTCCTTTGTGTTACCTAATTGCCTCCTTGCACCCCCTTCCAGGTAGGCAAGTTGCACATGTGCGTGTCACGGGTACGTTGTGCATTGATCCTGGCCGTGGTTGCGCGATATAGGACTTGCGCAGCCGGGCCAGTGCCTGCGCACTACTGCAACTTACTGACCTGGTTGCACAGAAGAGGCTGCAGGGGGGCATTTAGGTGACAAAGGAGGGAGACGCTTATGGCTCTGGTATCTTTTATAGTGTACCTGAGATGGTACACTGGGCCTCATTTATACTGACCTGGGGATTCCTCCAGCCCCATGAGGAATGTGGCCTCCTCTTCACCCCCTTTGTTCGGACGCTTTGACTCCTGGTAATCCGTTCAGTCGCCGCGCCAGTCGTAGACTTCTGTGCATGCTTGTGGTACTACTGCGCAGACACAACGCTCCCGTCTTTGGGAGCGCAGCAAGGGGTGCACGCGCGGTCAACTCGCGTATGCGCAGAGGAGTGCGGCTGGACGGATTACTGGGATGCATAGTGCAGGAAGAACAAGGAGTGAGGCCATAGTGCTCATGGGGATGGAGGAAGAACCAGGTAGCTATAAATAAACATAATCTAAGATTCACTTTAAAATAGGCCCCATTAAGATGTATCTTAATCAAAATAATAAACCTTCAAAAAAAATTTCACCCACCCATAAATACATACTTTTTTTCAAGGGCCTGGCTGTGCAGTGCTCTGTGCTGTCTGGGTCATGCTGTCTGGGTTGAGACCTGAGAGTCACAGTCACACATGCTTCTCCTGGCTGTTAGCTGATCTCTCTCCATTTCTCCACCTCCCATCAGCCCCTGCGCAGTGTGAGGAAGTGAGGAGTAGTGTTGTCCGGATCATGAACGATTCGGATCTTTGATCCGAATCTATTTTGTGAGTCGAATCATCCGAATCATCAAAATGAGTGATTCGGATCGCAAAAGGGGGCAGGGCCAGGAGTGACACGCCCTTCCCTCTCAGCGGGCAGCGGGGTCCTGGAAGCAGAGCTGAGATGGATCGCTCTGTTGGAGGGGAGCCAGGGACAGGTAGATGAGAGAGAGGGGACATGGGTGCCACTGCCAGATATGTGTAGAGCACACATGCTGGCTATAACGTGCTGCTCATTACAGGCTGTCTGTTCGTAGTTGTGCACAGTGAACACATTGGAAGCTTTTGGCTCAGCTCAGCACAGCTCAGTAACTTTGCAGGCACTGTGATTGCAGGGCAATATGATCCTCCTGCACTGCTCTATACAGCTGCACTTTACTTCTGGAATGCTTTGGGGAATGCTTTCTTTCACTGTGCGACGTTTGCATTCAAAGTACACAGATGAACATACAGGTGAAATATATGTAAAGTATATGATTGCGGCATGTGGGTATTGTGTGCAAGCAAATATTTCTGCTCTCTGCTCGTCCCTCCTCCCTTCTCTGTCCACTCCCTGCCCTCTGTCCATCTTCTCCCCTTCTCTGTGTGTCCACCCCCCTCCCCTTCTCCTGTCCTGCTAGTCATTTCACCCCCGAATGCTTCCATAGTAAAATGATCCGAGATTCGGATCAAAGATCCGGATCTTTTCAATGATCCGATTCGAATCATCTGGGTCATTGAAAAGATCCAAACTTCCCATCTCTAGTGAGGAGGAGACATGGAGGGTGGAGCTGAGCTGGTGGTGGACAGCAAGGAAACAGGAACTAGAAACCACCACCAGCTCAGGGAGGCGGGACAAGGAGAAGAGGGTCTGGAGAGAGCAGTGTGATGAGACCAGCCCAGACCAGCCCACTGATACACAGCACAATAGCACACACAGTCACAGCATCCCCCCCTCCCCCCCAGCAAACAGCTTGAGTAGGGAGAGATTAAAAGCAATGCAGCAGCAGCAGGGATGGATGAGGAAAACGTACAGTACATTACTGCAGCAGCTGGGGCCCAGTTTGTGTGATTCTGTGTCCACGGGGCCCTAGAATTAACAAAGCCCCTCCCTACTCTCATGTCAATCATGTGCTGTAGGCGGCCCTGCCTGCACCACACAAGGTTAGCTATGGGGAGTGGTTAAAGTGAATCTCCATCCATAAAATAAAAATCCTTCAGCGCTGCTGTAATAAAAGGTTATATTTACTTGCGAAGTCTCGTCCCACGAAGCTATCCTGAAGACCCCACATCACTCAACACACTCCACTTCCGTTGTCTGGCCCTGCCTCCCCTCTCTCCTCTGAGAAAAACGCCAAGCTTTTTACTGTGGAGTTTTTCTCAGGGGAGAGAAGGGAGGCGGGGCCAGGAGACGGAAGTGGAGTGATGTGGGGTCTTCGGGACAGCTTCATGGAATGAGACTCCGCAGGTAAATATAACTTTTTATTACAGCAGCACTGAAGGATTTTTATTTTATGGATGGAGATTCACTTTAAGGTTAAGCACTGACAGTGCGAGGGTTCAGTGTGAGAATAAGCTTAGGTTTAGCTGTAGTAAAATATCTATATTTTACCATCTTTTTCTTTAAAGTGAAACTGTCCTTAAAATTTGACACTGTAAAAATATCTGATGTGTTGCTTAATACGGCTTTAATTAATAAAAATGTATGTTTGCTGTAATATACCTGTCACATGTCCTTATTTCTGTTACTGCTTTCTAGTGCAGTGTGCAGCCATATGTTGGTTGGCAAGTTTACAGTGCCATCCAGTTGATTTCTACTTCCTCCAGCCCCTCCTTACTCAAGCAGCTCCTTTCTCCAATCACATGCAAATTAGCCTGTGATAGTGTACAGTTACAGTGATATCTGGCTGTGCCTGTGTTTGTAGTGTCTGCTGTGTTTTACAACCTGTCATTTTTCTGCTCTGTATTATTGTCTATCCTCTGTCAGCTTTATACTCTGCTTTTGTGTGTGCTCTGTAAATACGTTCAATCGTGTCGGCAGATTTGCCCAGCAATTATGTTCAATCACAACGGCAGATTTGCCTAGCAAATGCGTTCAATCATGTAGGCAGATTTAAATAGAAGACAGCCAGTCCCGTGTGCTGTTCCGTATCACCCCCCCCAACCAGCAGAGCAGGGGCCGGTGCGAATGTCCTCCAACAAATACTCCCCCGCACCACCCTCACTCACCCTCACTCACCTCTGTACACGTACATACACACATGCTCTGAATACATACATACATACTTACATACACACATGCTTTGTACACACACACACACACACACACACACACACACACACACACACACACACACACACACACACACACACACACACTTACACACACAAACACACACACCCTGTACACATACATACACACATGCTCTACATACATACATACATACATACATACATACATACACACATGCTCTACGTACATACATACATACATACATACTTACACACATGCTCTGTACACACACACACACACACACATGCCCTGTACACATACATACACACATGCTCTGTACGTACATACATACACACATGCTCTGTGTACGTACATTCATACATGCATACATGCATACATGCATACATACATACATACATACATACATACATACACACACACACACACACACACGCTCCATATACAGCACAGACCAAAAGTTTAGACACACCTTCTCATTCAAAGAGTTTTCTTTATTTTCATGACTATGAACATTGTAGATTCACACTGAAGGCATCCAAACTATGAATGAACACATGTGGAAGTATAGTACATAACCAAAAAGTGTTGAACAACTGAAAATATGTCATATTCTAGGTTCTTCAAAGTAGCCATCTTTTGCTTTGATTACTGCCATTCTTGGCATTCTCTTGATGAGCTTCAAGAAGTAGTCACCTGAAATGGTCTTCCAACAGTCTTGAAGGAGTTCTCAGAGATGCTTAGCAATTGTTGGCCCTTTTGCCTTCACTCTGCGGTACAGCTCACCCCAAACCATCTCGATTGGGTTCAGGTCTGGTGACTGTGGAGGCCAGGTTACATAGTTACATAGTTACATAGTTACATAGTTATTTTGGTTGAAAAAAGACATACGTCCATCGAGTTCAACCAGTATAAAGTACAACACCAGCCTGCTCCCTCACATATCCCTGTTGATCCAGAGGAAGGCGAAAAAACCCTTACAAGGCATGGTCCAATTAGCCCCTAAAGGGAAAAATTCCTTCCCGACTCCAGATGGCAATCAGATAAAATCCCTGGATCAACATCATTAGGCATTACCTAGTAATTGTAGCCATGGATGTCTTTCAACGCAAGGAAAGCATCTAAGCCCCCTTTAAATGCAGGTATAGAGTTTGCCATAACGACTTCCTGTGGCAATGCATTCCACATATTAATCACTCTTACTGTAAAGAACCCTTTCCTAAATAAATCGTTTTTCCTCCATGCGCAGATCATGTCCTCTAGTCCTTTGAGAAGGCCTAGGGACAAAAAGCTCATCCGCCAAGGTATTATATTGCCCTCTGATGTATTTATACATGTTAATTAGATCCCCTCTAAGGCGTCTTTTCTCTAGACTAAATAAACCCAGTTTATCTAACCTTTCTCGATAAGTGAGACCTTCCATCCCACGCATCAATTTTGTTGCTCGTCTCTGCACCTGCTCTAAAACTGCAATATCTTTTTTGTAATGTGGTGCCCAGAACTGAATTCCATATTCCAGATGTGGCCTTACTAGAGAGTTAAACAGGGGCAATATTATGCTAGCATCTCGAGTTTTTATTTCCCTTTTAATGCATCCCAAAATTTTGTTAGCTTTAGCTGCAGCTGCTTGGCATTGAGTACGATTATTTAACTTGTTGTCAATGAGTACTCCTAAGCCCTTCTCCAAGTTTGATGTCCCCAACTGTATCCCATTTATTTTGTATGGTGCTAGACCATTAGTACGTCCAAAATGCATGACCTTACATTTGTCAACATTGAATTTCATCTGCCATGTATGTGCCCATATAGCCATCCTATCCAGATCCTGTTGCAATATGACACTATCTTCCTGAGAGTTGATGATTCTGCACAATTTTGTATCATCTGCAAAAATAGCAACATTGCTCACTACTGCATCTACTAGGTCATTAATAAATAAATTGAAGAGCACTGGACCCAGAACAGACCCCTGTGGGACCCCACTGCTAACAGTCTCCCATTTTGAGTACGATCCATTGACCACAACTCTTTGTTTTCTGTCCATTAGCCAGTTCCCTATCCATGAACACAGACTCTTCCCCAGTCCTTGCATCCTCAACTTTTGCACCAGACTTTTGTAGGGAACAGTGTCGAAGGCCTTTGCAAAGTCCAAGTATATCACATCTACAGCATTCCCAATATCCATATTAGCATTCACTACCTCATAAAAGCTGAGCATGTTAGTCAAACAGGACCTGTCTTTAGTAAACCCATGTTGATGCTGAGAAATAAGATTATTTTCTACTATGAAGTCATGTATAGTATCTCTTAGTAACCCCTCAAATAGTTTGCATACAACTGATGTTAAACCTACAGGTCTATAATTTCCTGGATCAGATTTTTTGCCCTTCTTAAATAATGGGAAAACGTGGGCTGTACGCCAATCCACTGGGACTCTGCCAGTTGCAAGAGAGTCACAAAAGATAAGATAAAGGGGTTTATCTATAACTGAACTTAATTCCCTTAGGACCCGAGGATGCATGCCATCCGGGCCAGGTGCCTTGTCTATTTTTAATTTATTTAGTCTTGCCTTCACTTCTTCCTGCGTTAAGTATTTAATATTACAGTTAGAAGATTGAGACTCTTCTGCCTCTGTAGTTTGCAACAGTGCTGTTTCTTTTGTGAAGACAGAAGCAAAGAAAGCATTTAATAACTCTGCCTTACCTTGGTCATCCACCATTGAGTTCCCATCCTCATCCTTTAGGAGTCCTATACAGTCAACCTTTCTTTTTTTAGAGTTAATGTACTTGTAAAACTTTTTTGGGTTAGATTTGATATCCTTAGCGATTTGTTTTTCAGCTTCAATCTTTGCCTGCCTAATTTCTTTTTTACAATTTTTATTGCACTCCTTATAATCAGGGCCGGATTACCGACCAGGCAACAAAAGCAGTCGCTTGGGGGCCCCATTCAGAGTTAAAGGGGCCCCATCAGCACATAAACCAGCCCTCGCCATCCTGTCAGCGGTGGCTGGATGGTATAATGGTTAAAGGGACTCTGAGCAGTGCAGTAACTATGGAAAGATGCATATCATTTTAAAGCTCTCTTTCTCCTCTTTCCAATGATATATAAACCACTGCCCTATGCCTTTTAGTTTTCGCTATTTGCACGATCGAAATCGCGGCCGCGGCAATTTCGATCGCGAAAATAGCGAAAACTAAAAGGCGTAGGGTGGCAGTTTATCTAGCATTGGAAAGAGGAGAAAGAGAGCTTCAAAATGATATGCATCTTTCCATAGTTACATTGTATTACACAGGACGACTTTTCTCCAAAGTCGGCAGCTCGATTCAGCACAATGCAATGACGTATAAGGAACCCAGGGGGATATAATTACAAACATCATGCTGGTAGGTGTGAGGATGTAATTAATTAGTTGTGGGTATGCTTAAAGGCATACCCACAGGCACTGCTCGGAGTCCCTTTAACCACCCTGGCGTTCAGTTTCCCCAGGATTTCCGTGCAAAAAGTGTTTCAATTAATTTCCAATAATTTGCAACCATTTTTTTTTTGCAACCGATTTTTTTTTTAATATTAAATTT
Organism: Hyperolius riggenbachi; assembly: GCF_040937935.1. Lineage (NCBI taxonomy): Eukaryota > Metazoa > Chordata > Amphibia > Anura > Hyperoliidae > Hyperolius > Hyperolius riggenbachi. The sequence continues at coordinate 71,207,954 of NC_090655.1, forward strand.
AATACAGATTATTGTATTGAATTTAATTTAAAAAAAAAGTGTTTTCTGCAAGATGTTGATGACGCTGTGTGACCCTGGTGTCATCAACGCCGATCAACGGGGGACATGTGATCGCTGAGGAAGAAGCAAAATCCGCCAAGGGACATGGAAGAAGACACTGGGGAAGCTATCAGAGGTACGCGACGAGGGATCAGCATGCCAATGGTGAGTATAAGACCCAGATGTATAGGTAGAAGATGTGCAGCCAGGTATAGTTAGCCAGATGTGCAGCCAGGTATAGTTAGCCAAGTATAGTTAGCCAGGTATATAGTGAGCCAGGTGTTTAGCCAGGTATATAGCGAGCCAGATGTTTAGCCAGGTATATAGCGAGCCAGATGTTTAGCCAGGTATATAGTAAGCCAGATGTTTAGCCAGGTATATAGTGAGCCAGGTATTTAGCCAGATTTATATGTAGCCAGATGTCCCCCTCCCGATCCTCCCCCCCCCCCCCCCCCCCAGCACGCTGTGGGTAGCGATCTGTGCTACCCACAGCATGCAGAACAAGCATCCAGCCACCCTAGGGAATCCCTGGGCAGCCAGCGGGGCAGAGAATGTGCGGGGGATCCCCCTTGTATGTGGAGTCTGTACTGGCGGGGGGAACCCCTTTATATGGTGGCTGTTGCGGGCAGGGGATCCCCCTCTGTGCGGGCGGGGGGATCCCCCTTCTAATGTGGCTTTTGCGGGCGGGGGATCCCCCTCTGTGCGGGTGGGGGGATCCCCCTTCTATTGTGGCTTTTGCGGGCGGGGGGATCCCCCTCTGTGCGGGTGGGGGGATCCCCCTTCTATTGTGGCTTTTGCGGGCGGGGGGATCCCCCTCTGTGCGGGTGGGGGGATCCCCCTTCTATTGTGGCTGTTGCGGGCGGCCTATCCTCCTCCTCCCCCTCCCTCCCGATGTCCCCCCTCCCGATCTCCTCCCCCCCCCCCCTCTCTAAGCCCATTGAGTAAATAGATTTACTCACCGAGGGCTTTCTCCAGCGACGGCAGCAGCACTTCCTCCTCCATCTCCGAAGTCTCGTTCTCTGTACAGTTACATTACGAGACTTGGTGACGTCACCAAGCCTCGTAATGTAACTGTACAGAGACCTGGACTTTGGAGATGGAGGAGGAAGTGCTGCTGCCATCGCTGGAGAAAGCCCTCGGTGAGTAAATCTATTTACTCAATGGGCTTAGAGAGAGGGGGGGGGAGGAGATCGGGAGGGGGGACATCGGGGGGGAGGAGGGGGATAGGCCGCCCGCAACAGCCACAATAGAAGGGGGATCCCCCCACCCGCACAGAGGGGGATCCCCCCGCCCGCAAAAGCCACAATAGAAGGGGGATCCCCCCACCCACACAGAGGGGGATCCCCCCGCCCGCAAAAGCCACAATAGAAGGGGGATCCCCCCACCCGCACAGAGGGGGATCCCCCCGCCCGCAAAAGCCACAATAGAAGGGGGATCCCCCCACCCACACAGAGGGGGATCCCCTGCCCGCAACAGCCACCATATAAAGGGGTTCCCCCCGCCCGCACAGAGGGGGATCCTCCGCCAGTACAGCCTCCACATACAAGGGGGATCCCCCGCACATTCTCTGCCCCGCTGGCTGCCCAGGGATTCCCTAGGGTGGCTGGATGCTTGTTCTGCACGCTGTGGGTAGCACAGATCGCTACCCACAGCGTGCAGTCAGGCATCCAGCCATCCTGGGGAATCCCTCTGATAAGAAAAAAATGCAGCCGGCGGGGCAGAGAAACAGAAAATCTCCCTGTCGGCATGGACGAGCTCAGCTCGTCATTAACGTTTTTTGCAAGTTTTTTCTGGACGAACTCAGCTCGTCCATACCGCCAGGGAGGCTACGGGCTCTGCCTCTGACACAGGAGACCAGGGTTTGAATCTCGGCTCTGCCTGTTCAGTAAGCCAGCACCTATTCAGTAGGAGACCTTAGGCAAGTCTCTCTAACACTGCTACTGCCTATAGGGCGCATCCTAGTGGCTGCAGCTCTGGCGCTTTGAGTCCGCCAGGAGAAAAGCGCAATGTAAATGTTATTTGTCTTGTCTTGTCAAATGATGCCGTGCGCTGCTGATTGTCTTCAGAGCCAGGCTCTCCTCCTAGGTCCCCCTCCTGCTACTGTGCGCTCTGCTGCTGCCCACTCCTTCCTCCCTTCCCACAGAGAACCACAGCTGCAGGAGGAATGATAGCAGCAGATGGCAAACGCTCACTCACCTATCCATGATCCAAGCAATAGAGATCCCGTCATCTGAAACCCATCTGTCTCTTCTACAGTGCAGCCGCTCGCTCTGAACTTCCTGATTCTCAGATCAGACAGGAAGTAGGAAGTAGTAATAGTAGTAGTAACAGAGTGGCAGCACTCTAGAGGAGACAGATGGGCACCGGATGACGGGACCTCTATTGCTTGGATCGCAATAGGTGAATGTGAGTCATCTGGTGCTGTCTTTCTCCCCCGCTGCGGCTGCCTTCTCTGCTGGACTATCGTATTCATTGGGATGGAGGCTGCATGGTGGCTGTCTAGTTTGGGAGGAAATCGGTTGTTCGGTGGTGTGGGTGATTATGTAATTCTGTCTGGGGAACGGCTTCCAGTTTGACGGTGTCCAGAGCTTTCTGCTATTGCCAGGCTGGAGATGCAGGGGGAAAGTGCTGCTGCTGTGATATCTGGCGCCCTCTTCACAGGGGTTCCCCAGCCCCTGAGTGCAAATGTCCTAGCCATTCATCTCTCACTCTGCATTTTGCCGCTGCTATTCCCTGCATTGTGCACCCACAGAGGAAAGCGGGCTGTTGCCCATAGCAACCAGTAGCTCGGCTGCCCCGGTGTGTGCGGCATGTTGCTGTGCAGCTGCATCTTCTGATTCTATTACGACATGATGAGGGGGGGGGGGGGGGGGCCCAAATCAGTTACTTTGCTTAGGGCCCCATTTAGCCTTAATCCGGCTCTGCTTATAATTGCTTAGTGCAGCCTCGGCCCCCTCCTGTTTTAAGACCTTATAGGCATTCTTTTTCCTCTTCATTTTATCTTTAACCTTTCTATTCATCCATAGAGGCCTTTTTTTATTCCTAGACATTTTGTTTCCATATGGGATATACATACTACAATATTGATTGAGTATAAGTTTAAAAGCTTGCCATTTCCCTTCAGTGTCTTCCCCTTGTAGTACATTATCCCAGTTCACCAAACTTAGTGCCTGCCTAATTTGAGTGAACTTTGCTTTTCTAAAATTCATAGTTTTAGTGGTCCCGCTGCCCCGTGGCCTATCAGTCACCAGATCAAACGTTATCATGTTGTGATCACTATTTCCCAAATGTTCTTGAACCTGCACATTTGATACATTATCTGGTCTATTAGAAATGATCAGATCCAGTAACGCATGCCCCCTAGTTGGTTCAGTTACCATTTGAGTCAAGTAATTGTCCTGTAGTGCTGCCAGAAATCTGCTGCTTTTACCAGAATGGGTAGCCTCAATACTCCAGTCAATGTCTGGAAAGTTGAAGTCGCCCATAATTATGACCTCATTTTTACCTGCAGCTTTTTCAATCTGCTGTAGTAATCACAGTTCTGCAGCTTCATTAATAAGAGGTGGCCTGTAGCATACCCCAATAAGCAATTGGCAACTTTTATTTCCACCATGAATATTTACCCAAACGGACTCCACATCTTCGCAATCTTCCTCCATCTCATCGTTGAGGACAGCTGTAAGAGAATTCTTAACAAAGAGACAAACCCCTCCACCTTTTTTCCCTGTTCTATCCCTCCTAAACACATTGTATCCTTTTAAATTAGCTATCCAGTCATGGCTTTCATCCATCCATGTCTCGGTTATTCCCACAATGTCATAGCCTTTGTCATTCAGAATGAACTCTAGTTCGTCTATTTTATTTGCAAGGCTCCGAGCATTGGTTACCATGCACTTTATATTTTTACCACCACATTTACCAATTTTGTTTACATGAAATTGGCTACTTGAATTTTTACCAACCTCCTTAATCTTTACACTGTCCCCACCCCCCTCTCCACCCTCCATAATGATAGGTTCCCACTGTCTTTTTACCTCATCTTGTCTACGTATTGAGACTTTATCCTCCCGCCTCCCCCCAGATCCTAGTTTAAAATCTCCTCCAACCGTTTAGCCATCTTCTCCCCCAATGCAGCTGCACCCTCCCCATTAAGGTGCAGCCCATCCCTGCTGTAGAACCTGTAGCCGACTGCAAAGTCTGCCCAGTTCTCCAAGAACCCAAACCCTTCCTTCCTACACCAATTTCTCAGCCACTTATTTAACTCCCTAAGCTCCCTCTGTCTCTCAGATGTAGCATGTGGCACTGGCAGTATTTCAGAAAACACCACCTTGGAGGTCCTTGCTTTAAGTTTATCTCCAAGTACCTGAAAATCCTTTTTGAGGACCTTCCATCTCCCACTAACTTTGTCATTGGTGCCAATGTGTACCATGACAGCCGGGTCTTCCCCAGCCCCACCCAGTAATCTGTCAATTCTTTCCGCTACATCTGGTGCAGCACCCCATCACTCTCCTTCCTGGTCAAATAGCCCTTGCACAGCCTGGAGGTGTGTTTGCGGTCATTGTCCTGTTAAAAAATAAATAATGGTCCAACTACACGCAAACCGGATAGAATAGCATGCCACTGCGAAATGCTGTGGTAGTCATGCTGGTTCAGTATGCCTTCAATTTTAAATAAATCCCCAACAGTGTCACCAGCAAAGCACCCCCACACCCTCACACCTCCTCCTCCATGCTTCACGGTGGGAACCAGGCATGTAGAGACCATCCGTTCACCTTTTCTGTGTCGCACAAAGACACGGTGGTTGGAACTAAAAATCTCAAATTTGGACTCATCAGACCAAAGCACAGATTTCCACTGGTCTAATGTTCATTCCTTGTGTTCTTTAGCCCAAACAAGTCTCTTCTGCTTGTCGCCTGTCCGTAGCAGTGGCTTCCTAGTACATTTTCTACCATGAAGGCCTGATTCACACAGTCTCCTCTTAACAGTTGTTCTAGAGATGTATCTGCTGCTAGAACTCTGTGTGGCATTGACCCTAATCTGAGCTGCTGTTAACTTGCGATTTCTGAAGCCAGTGACTCGGATGAACTTATCCTCTGCAGCAGAGGTGACTCTTGGTCTTCCTTTCCTGGGGCGGTCCGCATGTGAGCCAGTTTCTTTGTAGCGTTTGATGGTTTTTGAGACTGCACTTGGGGACACTTTCAAAGTTTTTTCCCAATTTTTCTCACTGACTGACCTTCATTTCTTGAAGTAATGATGGCCACTCGTTTTTCTTTACTTAGCTGCTTTTTTCTTGCCATAATACAAATTCTAACAGTTTATTCAGTAGGACTATCAGCTGTGTATCCACCTGACTTCTCCACAACGCAACTGATGGTCCCAACCCCATTTATAATGTAAGAAATCCCACTTATTAAACCTGACAGGGCACACCTGAGAAGTGAAAACCATTTCAGGTGACTACCACTTGAAGCTCATCAAGAAAATGCCAAGAGTGTGCAAAGCAGTAATCAAAGCAAAAGGTGGCTACTTGGAAGAACCTAGAATATGACATATTTTCAGTTGTTTCACACTTTTTGGTTATGTACTATACTTCCACGTGTTAATTCATAGTTTGGATGCCTTCAGTGTGAATCTACAATGTTCATAGTCATGAAAATAAAGAAAACTCTTTGAATGAGAAGGTGTGTCCAAACTTTTGGTCTGCACTGTACATACATACATACACACACATGCTCTGTACACATACATACACACATGCTCTGTACACATACATACACACATGCTCTGTACACATACATACACACACACTCCATACATGCACATCACATACATATACACACTGCATCCACACACAAACACAGCACCTCTCTCTCCTATAGCAGCAGTCAGCAGCATTTCCTGTCATCCACGTGTCTCTCCTTTCCCCTCCAGCTGTGCTCAGTCTCCCGGAGGAAGGGGGAGGAGCTAGATATTCCTCTCCACACGGAGTGTATCAGTGTAATCCGCTCAGGGGAAGCAGAGAGCTGTGTATCACACAGGAGGGAAGGGAGAAAAGGCTGCAAACATTCCAAAACAAAGTCTCCCAGTGTACTGTGCGAGCCTGCCGCGGCACCCTACGTCACAGGGGATGAAAGGTGTATTCATTTATATTATAGAGTTTATTTAGATTTTTTTTGCCATATATACTAATGTTTTTGCCTACAATTTTAAACAAGGTTTGCAATGGTTTAATTTGATATTATGAGGTCAGGTCCACTTTAACAGTAGAATATTGGTATATTTACCAATATTCTACTGTCGGCTTTTCTTGGCGCTTGGATTTCCAGGCACCCTTTTTTGATGTACACTTCTTGTGAGACCCCTTGTGCATGTGCCCTCTCATTCTTTTTGCAGCTCCCTCTTCCAAGTGTAAAATCCATGTATAGCAGCCCTCTTTCATGTACAACACCATTGGGCAGCACCTCCCCTCCCCTCCCCTATCTGTTGCTCCCCATTTGCTGCCCTCTCTTCTACACTCGGCAACCCTTCTTCCATGTTCAGCCAAACTCCAACCCCCTTTATATCTGCCTGTGGTGGGATCTGTTCTCATTGGCTGCGTGGTCCTGCTGTGCATCTTGGGAGCAAATGATTCACTCAGCAGATGCTCTTTCCAAATATTTGGCACCATACTGCCCCTACATTTTGCCCATGATCATTTGGTGAAAAAGGCAACAACATGGCCTCACTGGACCTTTCACATGAAAAACTAAGTGACAAAGGCCTGATTCGCTGCCACATTGAACTTATGATTCTCACTCGCTCATCCCTAGGCACCAGTTTTCCGCTGTTAATATGCGGGACCGTAAATCTAATTCAGCTGCAGCACTGCACAAAAATACAAATTACAACATTCTATCCTGATTATTACTGCAGCAATTTTTCTCCATTGTGACACAATATGAGAAACATGGGACTTTTAAAACAGGAACCAGAGCCTCAGACTTCAATTGTTGTTTTACTGTGTTATGTCCAAACATTTATTTTTTTTAATTGGTATACTTAGTGCTTGTTATAAAGATCCTGGCACACAAATATGTGGGATTTTTGACAAAGTAGCCTCCAGATGTGCCGTGTCTCCATTGTTTTCAGACACACACAGCCGAGTTCCAAAAACAGAAGATTAAGCGGGCACCAGGATAAAATAACACATGGGCTCTACTCCATAAAACAGAGTTCACAATAAATAATAAAGATAATTTTTACATCCTACCAAATGAATATTAGTCTAAAGTAGCTATTTTTTAAGTGAACCTAAACTAAAGTAAAAAAAAAAGAGTTTCATTTACCCAGGGCTTCTACAATCCCCCTGCAGCTGCTCTGTGCCTGCATCAACTTTCACCAATCCTCCAGTCCCTCGCAGCAGCTAAGTTTTGTTTTCCCCTGGCTGGCCAGATGATAGCCACTGTGCCAGTGCAGCCCTGGCTGCGCATGTCATTCTTCACACTCCGGGAGCAACCTGCACATGCACAGTGTGAGATTTCCGCATACTGTGCATGAGCAAGATGCTCCTGGCGACGGGAGCATGAAGGAGGACGCCCATGGCCAGGGCCATGCAGGCGCAGTGGCCATTGTCTGGCCAGTTGGGGGAAATTCGAAACTTAGCTGCTGCGTGGGACCGGAGGATCGTTGCAGGACGGTGCAGGCACAGGGCGGCTGCAGGGGGCTGGTAGAAGCCCCAGGTAAGTGAAACTTTTTTTTATTTTTTTAACTTTGGTTTAGGCTCCGTTTACACTTACTCAGTTGCTCTCAGCTATAACTGAAAGGACAACTGATTTTCAAAGTAATGCCCATGTTTCCAAATGACTAAGTTCACACTAAACGTGTTTTAACTGAAAGCTTTTTCATAATGCACTGCTATGGAGAAGAAATAAAAACGCATACCAACTGATTAAGTGTGAATAGGGTAATAGAACATAATGAAAAGTAGCACTAAACGCAAAACTTCAAAGTAATTATTTATCTTTAGGAACTACCTACTGGCTAGGCTAGGAAAGACCACAGTCACACTTTACTGTTGTAGTAAATGAGTTTATATAACATTTGTAACGCTAAGCTTCCAACGGCTGATGAATGATAACTTGACTCGGTTTATCTGTATATGGCTATGTAAGCATAAGCACTTTAGTACCAAACTGCTCTGGCCCCTTAAGGACCAGAGTCATCATCTTCCTGTTTCGTGCTGATATTGCTGTGATTGGCTCACAGCCATCATGGGGTCAGGAGCCAATGAAATTGTCCCGCCCTCCCAGTGATGTTTTTGCCTAGGCTATGGTGCATTCTGTCCCGGAGGACTCTGGGAGACCAGGTGTTGTCTGCTCACTTAATAACAAACATCCCACAGTGATGCACCTTGCCAGCAGTAAAAGTTTTGCCACCTGAGAGAAGTTTAAAGAGACTCCGCAACGGCACACTTCAGGGGCACCTGATGCGCCGTTATCATTGCATCATATACAATATAGCGGTGCGACGTATCGTCGCACTGCGTGTCATTATCGGGGCACTATGCTGTGCGCGTTATGCGCAGTGCAGTGAGCGATGTGTAGGCACAAAGTAGCTAGCGCCCAGTGGCGTAGCCACAAACCTCTGGGCCCCGATGCGGAATCTGGATGTGGGCCCCCCCCCCCCCCCCCACGGCAACAACAGCCCCCCTCCCCCGGCAACACCCGACGCACACACATATCCGAATCCCTATAGCCAGCTATAGGTCCCCCCAGTATAGGTAGCCAGGCATAGGTACGCCAGTATAGTTGCCCCCGGTATAGGTTAGCCAGGTAGGTGCCTCCAGCATAGGTAGCCAGTATAGTTGCCCCCAGTATAGGTTAGATAGGCAGGCGCCGCCAGTACAGGTTAGCTAGGTGGGTGCCTCTAATATAGGTAGCCAGAATAGTTGCCCCCAGCATAGGTTAGATAGGTAGGTGCCCCCAGTATAGGTTAGTTAGGTAGGTGCCTCCAATATAGGTAGCCAGTATAGTTGCCACCTGTATAGGCTAGCTAGGTGCCCCGAATACAGGTTAGACAATTAAGTGCCCCCAGGTTAGATAGGTAGGTGCCCCCCAGTATAGGTTAGATTAGGTAGCTGCCCCCCAGTATAGGTTAGATGAGGTAGGTGCCCCCCAGGATAGGTTAGGTAGCTGCCCCCCAGGATAGATTAGGTAGCTTTCCCCCAGGATAGGTTAGGTAGGTAGCTGGCCCCCCAGGATAGGTTAGGTAGGTAGCTGGCCCCCCCAGGATAGGTTAGGTAGGTAGCTGGCCCCCCAGGATAGGTTAAGTAGGTAGCTGCCCCCCCAGGATAGGTTAGGTAGCTGCCCCCCAGGATAGGTTAGGTAGCTGCCCCCCCAGGATAGCTTAGGTAGGTAGCTGCCCCCCAGGATAGATTAGGTAGGTAGCTGGCCCCCCAGGATGGGTTAGGTAGGTAGCTGGCCCCCCAGGATAGGTTAGGTAGGTAGCTGGCCCCCCAGGATATGTTAGGTAGGTAGCTGGCCCCCCAGGATAGGTTAGGTAGGTAGCTGGCCCCCCAGGATAGGTTAGGTAGGTAGCTGGCCCCCCAGGATAGGTTAGGTAGGTAGCTGGCCCCCCAGGATAGGTTAGGTAGGTAGCTGGCCCCCCAGGATAGGTTAGGTAGGTAGCTGGCCCCCCAGGATAGGTTAGGTAGGTAGCTGGCCCCCCAGGATAGGTTAGGTAGGTAGCTGGCCCCCCAGGATAGGTTAGGTAGGTAGCTGGCCCCCCAGGATAGGTTAGGTAGGTAGCTGGCCCCCAGGATAGGTTAGAGTAGGTAGCTGCCCCCCCGGATAGGTTAGAGTAGGTAGCTGCCCCCCAGGATAGGTTAGGTAGGTAGCTGGCCCCCCAGGATAGGTTAGGTAGGTAGCTGGCCCCCCAGGATAGGTTAGGTAGGTAGCTGGCCCCCCAGGATAGGTTAGGTAGGTAGCTGGCCCCCCAGGATAGGTTAGGTAGGTAGCTGGCCCCCCAGGATAGGTTAGGTAGGTAGCTGGCCCCCCAGGATAGGTTAGGTAGGTAGCTGGCCCCCCAGGATAGGTTAGGTAGGTAGCTGGCCCCCCAGGATAGGTTAGGTAGGTAGCTGGCCCCCAGGATAGGTTAGAGTAGGTAGCTGCCCCCAGGATAGGTTAGAGTAGGTAGCTGCCCCCCAGGATAGGTTAGGTAGGTAGCTGGCCCCCCAGGATAGGTTAGGTAGGTAGCTGGCCCCCCAGGATAGGTTAGGTAGGTAGCTGGCCCCCCAGGATAGGTTAGGTAGGTAGCTGGCCCCCCAGGATAGGTTAGGTAGGTAGCTGGCCCCCCAGGATAGGTTAGAGTAGGTAGCTGCCCCCCCGGATAGGCACGGAAGCGCTGTAGGCGGAACTCACCTCCGTCCCTGCGCCGCTGGTCTCCTCCCGCTCTGTATAGATGTTGTTACACACTGCTTCCTGTTTAGCCGGAAGCAGTGTGTAACAGCAGATCTATGCAGAGCGGGAGGAGACCAGCGGCGCTTGGAACGCAGGCAGGTGAGTTCTGCCTACAGCGCTTCCGTGCGCTGCGCACTCTGCATCTGAGGGGGAGGGGGGGGCCCGGGGAGAGGTCGGACTGCCCTCCCCACGGCTGCAGCTCCCCCCTCCCAATAACGCATGCAGGGATCCCATCTCCGAGTCCAAACGGACATGGGCCCCCCGGGCCCCTCCCCCGCCTCTTCAGGAGCCGGGCCCGGTCGCCGAGGCGACCGTTGCGACCACAGGCCCTACGCCCCTGCTAGCGCCCTACTTTATGCCCATAAAGTCATAAGGCTCACTAACCGGCTTAGCGCCGGTTAGTGAATCAAGCCCCTAGAGTGTTAACGTTGATCTTCAGGCGCTGTTGACCTTCCCACTAAAGGAAGAGGCGTTACCAAGAACTGGATCTAAGTGACCACGGGTCTTCGCCCACACCCCCTTGAGGGGAGTGCAGGATTTCGCTGCCTAGTGCCCAGCCAGGTCACTACTGGGATAACCTCAGCAAGTGGTCAGGAGAACAGCGACGCTAATGTGTGAGAGGAGACAGACGTGGTCAGACAGTAGCCAGAGGTCCAGGGCAGGAGTAAGCAGCGTAGTCGGGTCACAGGCCAGAGGTCGGGGCAGGCGGCGAACAGGCAGAATGAGGTTACAATCCAAGAGTCGGGGCAATCAGCAGAAGTCGGGGTCACAAGCCAAGGGTCAAATCCAGGAGTCAGTTCAGAGAGATAAGTAACAGAGTTTCCACGGGGCTTACGCCAAGCTGTCAGAACGAGCATCACTGGAGTAATGGCCAGTGCTGCTTTTATACTTTTTTGGCGCCGAAACGCGGGCAGCGTACCGCGCAAACGCCCGCACGCGCAAAACCCTGCGCAACCGTGCGCAACTGTGCGCCGCCAACCAGGAAGTCCACACACAAGACCTAAGGACCCCCTGTGTGTGCGCACCCCGGGACGGGCACGAGACTGTGGCAAGGACCTGGGACGTTGAGTGTGACATAGAGGTTCCTGACACTACTTAATACTTGGGGGCACCTCTAGCTACTTATTATTGAGGGTACTTCTTGATATCCAGTACTGTACTAAGGGGCACCTGTAGCTACCTATGATGGGCAAGGGAGGTAAAGGAGAAGTGACAGCTGGGATAGCAAGCACACATGCGGTGCAGTTCAGTGGGGGTTTCATGGAGGGCGAAGTCTAAAGTGCCAGGCCTCATTTTTAAGACTGCATTCTAAACAGCAGCTTGTGACAGTTTGATGTAAAATTGACTCTGTTGAGCTTCGAAATACACAGAAATAATGACCCTATGAAGATAAGAAAGCATCTCCTTTGAGAAGACTCAGGAGAACAGTCAATTGCATATGGGTCCAGGAAAGTTGTATTTAGCATTAGTACTACACATACAATAAAGTATCTCATACATTATTACCAGATAAATCCCGAGTCAGGCTCGGGACGAAAATCCGCAGCTCAGAGCGGTAATCAGGTGTCTGAGTGAGTTATATGCAGGAGCTGCTGCAGAGCTCTCTGTGGTATGTTTTTTTTTTCTTGTTTTTAGGGTCTAAAAGCTGGTGAAAAAAATTGTACGTCTTTTAGACCCGAAATCTGGAAATAATCCATAACGCCAGGGAGGTTAACATTTTACAATCTCCTTTCTTTGCCCCGGCTCTTCTTCTAAAAATGCCTGAGCATCAGCCTTGAAGAGGCAATGCTGTTTAATATGTTGGTGCTTTATAAATACAACAAATAAATAATAAAAATGTAAACTCCCCGGGGACCCCAGTGTCAGGGTCTTACTGCCTGGGAATTCCAGAGCTGTCTGCTGACTGTGGCCATTACAAGAAGATCTCAGACATTGTAACTGTAAAGAGTTACACGCCTTGTGCTATATTAGGAGGTGTGAAATTCCAAAGGAAAGGTGCAAAAGTAAGAAGTCGTTGCGTGAGCTCTCACCTCCGGGGTTCTCAAGAGTTATAAGAAGCAAATGAGTTCTAGCAGGAAAACTGTGGAAAAAGACAGAGCTTCAGTTTTGAAAGTAGAAATAGTTTCATGCAAAGTTTTATTACTTAACTCATGTTTTAATTAAAAGTTAATAAAAAATATATACGGATACAATTACCCACATGCATTCATCCGAAGCTGAATCTGAACGCTTGGTAAGGTGCGTATTCTGAATATTTTTTAGTTTGTCACTCCCACGGAGTTCGGCATGATCTGACCACGGCAGAATGATGTAGAGACCGCACTAAACTCTGTAAGGTAAACCATCACCGATGATGTCAGCCGCTGCTGCAGAGGAGAGATTAACTTGGGTATAAGCGCCAACAAACCGGTCCTTAAATAAATAAGATGTCTGTGTTAATAATCCATTGGTCTTATAATTCAATCTCAGATAATCATAAAAATGCACAGTTCCTTTGGTGAGGTATGGCAGAATAAAAAATTAAAAAGCACAGGAGCCAGCTGAACATAAATTACTTTAAAAAAATCTGAAGGACATTAAAAGCATTATCTGAACTGTACAGGTGTTTACTTGGTGAATTACTTTGGTGATCGATGGTCTTCACTACTATTATTAAAGCCCAGGATCAGATATAAAAGTATATTTTTGTTAAAATATACAGGGAGTGGGCAGAACTATTCAAGGCTGTCAGAGACTACAATAAATGCAGTATAACGCTGTTTGCAGAGTGAAGAAAAGTTAGAGTCCCTGAATAGTTTTTATAGCTCATTTCCTGTTTTTGAATTTAACAGTTTTTATAGTATCCACTTCTGGACCGCGCTAATTGAAATCTACACTCTGTGAGCCAGTCAGGAGCTGATTTCATTGGCTCCTGACCCCATGATCACTGTGAGCAAATCTTATTGGCAGGGGTCTAGTCCTGGGAAAAGAGGTGGGTGGACTCACCTGGAAAACCCTGCCACAAATGGGCGTGGTCAAGTATAATGTGGGCGTGGTCATGGGTGGGGCCAAATATACATGACCTTAGCAGTGATGTAAAAGGTCTGCCGGGGAAGGTTTAGCTCTGCCGTAGTGTATCCCCCCAAAATAGATGTAATCTGACAGCATTTCACCAAAAAGACACATAATCTGGTAGAAATTCCTCCAAAATACAGATAATATGGCAGTGGTTCCCCCAAAATAATGTGGCAGCAGCAGTTCCCCCAACATACACATAATTTGGAAGCAGTTCCCCAAAATACGCGAAACTTGGCAGCGGATCACCCAAAATACACGTAACACCCAAAATACATATAATCTGGCAGCAGTGGTCCCCCAAACATACACAATCTGGCAGCAGTTCCCCAAAATACACGTAATCTGGCAGCAGCCGTTCCCCTAACATACACATAATCTGGCAGCTGTTCCCCAAAATACACGTAATCTGGCAGCAGCCGTTCCCCTAACATACACACAATCTGGCAGCTGTTCCCCAAAATACATAACAGTGGTTCCACAAAAATGCAGATAATCTGACAGCAGTTCCCCCAAAATAGGTACCCCCAGCATAGGTAGCCAGGTCTATAGGTGTCCCCAGTATAAGTAGCCATGAGTATAGTAGTCCCCAGTATATGTAGCCAGATGTATATGTGCCTAGTATATGTAGCCAGGGGTAAATGTGCCCAGTATATGTAGCCAGGGGGATATGTCCCAGTATATGTAGCCAGGGATATATGCCCCAGTATATGTAGCCAGGGGGCATATGTCCCCAGTATATGTAGCCAGGGGTATACAGTATGTGCCCAGTATATGTAGCCAGGGGTATATGTGCCCAGTATATGTAGCCAGGGTATATAATATGTGCCCAGTATATGTAGCCAGGGGTATATGTGCCCAGTATATGTAGCCAGGGGTATATGTGCCCAGTATATGTAGGCAGGGGTATATGTGCCCAGTATATGTAACCATGGGTATATGTGCCCAGTATATGTAGGCAGGGGTAGATGTGTCCAGTATATGTAGCCAGGGGTATATGTCCCCAGTATATGTAGGCAGGGGTAGATGTGCCCAGTATATGTAGGCAGGGGTATATGTGCCCAGTATATGTAGCCAGGGGTATTTGTGCCCAGTATATGTAGCCAGGGGTATATGTCCCCAGTATATGTAGTCAGGGGTATATGTGCCCAGAATATGTAGCCAGAGGTAAATGTGCCCAGTATATGTAGTCAGGGGTATATGTGCCCAGTATATGTAGTCAGGGGGTATATGTAGCCAGGGGTAAATGTGCCCAGTATATGTAGCCAGGGGTATATGTGCCCAGTATATGCAGACAGGGGGATATGTGCCCAGTATATGTAGCCAGGGGGATATGTGCCCAGTATATATGTAGTCAGAGGTATATGTGCCCAGTATATGTAGTCAGGGGTATATGTGCCCAGTATATGTAGTCAGGGGGTATATGTGTCCAGTATATGTAGTCAGGGGGTATATGTAGCCACAGGGGTATATATGTGCCCTGTATTTTGTAGCCAGGGGTATATGTGCCCAGTATATGTAGTCAGGGGTATATGTGCCCAGTATATGTAGTCGGGTATATGTGACCAGTATACGTAGTCAGGGCGTATATTTCCCCAGAATAGCTAGTCAGGTGTCCCCCCAGCATGAGGGGAGCAGCGCAGTGGAGGGAGAGCTGTGAGCAGCGGTGGAGAAGGGGGGCCATCTCCCCCCCTTCCCTCACCTTAGGGTGCTCTCCCTCCCTCGCTGTCCCCTTCAGAAGTAACGTGCGGGCAGCCGGCAGCGGGCGGGACTTACCTCTCCTCGTTCCGGCGCGAGCATTCCACCACCGCAAGTCTGGTCCAGACCAGAGCAGCGGCACGCAGATCCGGCGCCGGAACGAGGAGAGATGGCCCCCCTTCTCCACCACTGCTCACAGCTCTCCCTCCACCTCGTTGCTTCCCTTCACACATGCCAAGGTGGACGGCTGCCACGCTGTGGAAATAAGTGGATGCCGTCCGCCTGCGTTCACGCACCACTCGACCCCTGCTTATTGGCCAGTCTCATTGGCTCACATTCATCACAGGGTCAGGAGCCAATGAAATCGGCTCCTGACTGCTAACAGTGCTTTGATGTCATAGAGACTGCAGAGCAAGTGAGTTTCAGTGATGGGAGAGTGGTGCTATGAGTGGTAGTGGTGAATCCGTGCCATGTGACATTGGTAGGCCCCATTTTTCATACCAGTGGTCTCTGGTCCATAAGGGGCCAGAGACTGCTGGTACTGAAGTGGTTAAATGGGCATCATAACAAACAACATACAGTGGAATGCAGTAAATTATTTGTGAACTTTCCTGGTTCCAGCAATTTTATTCATGATGTTCTTTTCAGCACAGTTCCTCTTTAAAGCGGGAGTGTCACCATAAAAATAAAATTTAAACAGCAACTGGTCTGAGTGTATTAAGTGATAAAGATGCTAATTCTGCATTCAAAACTTGCAAAACTTTTTCTGCTGTTATGGTTTGGAGTTATCACATACTTTATGAGCACTGGCCCTAGTGCCAAACAGTGCCAAAGAGTTGAATGCTGGGAGTTCTTTTTATCTACAATATATTGCTGCTCTTCCATTTATTTCCCTGCCTAGCTTTCTTATCTGAAACGCCCTCTGATTACTCGTGTTTACAAGCGAGGCTGAGGTGACTCAGCGATTGGAGGATAAGTGTAGTTCCTAGTATGCACCTCAGTGGGAGTGTCTGAAGACTCTGGGAGGAGGGCAGCTAATGAATTCACAATGAGCAAGAGAAGGGAGGGGGAAAAAAAGAGTCAGGGAGGATATGATGTCAGCATTATCTAGGCCACTGCCTAGAATAGGATTTTCTGCTTTTCCTGTATAAAATTCACAGGAATCATTACATGGATAGCACAATACATCTGGTATATAAGTAGAAGTAGTATTTATCTAAGTATATATGTGTTTTTTTTATTTCTAGGTTAGCATGGGTGTCACTTTAAAACCACAAAGTATCATGAAGACTCCAGGGACAGGAAGGGCCTGATGCAGTAAAGTCTGGTAAAGTTGCCATGTGCAGGGAGCACCCAACAATTTTACTGTTACTAGAGCAGGGGGAGCCCCTGCCGTTAACCCTTTATGCCTCTTGTGTTACCGTGGTAATGCCCGCATTGCTATGGTCCCCCGTGTTAACCAGGTAACGTGTGGGGCGCTAAGGGTTACAGGCCGGTGCTCCCCCTGTGCTACTAACAGTAAAATTGTCATGCACTTCCTGCGCACGGCAACTTTACTGGACTCACCCACATCAGGTCTGAAGTGAGGAACTATTTCTGTTCGCAGACCGTGATAAAAAGAAACTGTTTTTTACATTATTAAAAAATCTAAAAGAAAACCAAACCTGAAACAGGGTTTTAACTACAAATCATAGGGCCTCCCAGAAAACCTTTGATGAGACCTACCAACGCTCACTCTCTTACCCCTTGGTGACCCCACAGAAAGAAGCTCCATTTTTCAGAAAACATATGACACTGGGACTCCTCCTTAACAAACAAGATCTGCCCTTGGTGGCAACCCAAGTATTGGAAAACATGAGGGTAACATGCCCCCCCCAACAGCTTAGAACCCTCATAGAGATACAGTATAAGGGTTTCTTTTTGGCTGATGCTGAACTGCAAATAAAGTATTCCAGTATGCATTTTGAAGTTGTGAAGATAATCCTCTTGTTCAGCTCCTGTAGTCTGACATAGATGAGCGATGAGATGATGGTAGAGCAGCTTAGGTGCATATTCAGAGATAGGCCTAGTGCACACCAGAGCGGTTCGGCTGCGGTTTGCGATCCGCTAGCGGGTGCGGATCCGCTAGGGTAATGTATTTCAATGGGCTGGTGCACACCAGAGCGGGAGGCGTTTTGCAGAAACGCATACTCCCAGGCTGCTGCAGATTTTGGATTGCGGAGGCGTTTCTGCCTCAATGTTAAGTATAGGAAAAACGCAAACCGCTCTGAAAAACGGCACTTCAGAGCGGTTTGCCAGGCGGTTTTTGTTACAGTAGCTGTTCAGTAACAGCTTTACTGTAACAATACATGAAATCTACTACACCAAAAACGCTTCACAAAACCGCAAAATGCTAGCTGAAATGCTACAGAAAAAGAAGAAAAAGCGTTTCAAAATCTGCTAGCATTTTGCGGATCTGCTAGCGGTTTTTGGTGTGCACCAGGCCTTAGTGATGATCATGTCTAGGAGAACTCGTGGAAATGCATGTGATTTGTTTGATCAGCTGATAGATTTGCAAAGCTCTGACTTGCTCTGATCACATCCTGCTTTAGCACATGATCATGACTAGCAAATCAGAGACTTGCATATCTGTCACCTGACCAAGCTGATCACATGATTCGCCATGAGTTCCTCTAGACATAACAACCACTATCCCTAGTATCAGTCGCCAAATTGAAGAAGACCAATAAATGGGTAAGCTTGGCCATAGTCTTCTGGTGTGTAGTAGAAAGTGGATAAATGAGTATGGTCAGGTCAAGAGATGGACAAAACATCAGTAAAAAAAGAGGGCGATGATGCATGATATCTAAAAGCCAAAAATAAGTCAGCTGAACAGACAGTAAATAACCAAAATAAGTAGCCAAGCATGTGTAGATAAATTACACCCAGCAAAATAAATAGCAGAGTCGCAAAGCAGCTAAGTTGGCTATAAAGGAATAATCGATCACGTCAAACCTGTAGCAAGAGCAACAGAAAAGAACTTATGTTGTTTAATTGGATGTTCCTTTTCCATAAATTGCAGAATGAGAAAGCATTTAGGAAAAACCAAACAAAAACATCAGAGTGCAATCTCTTTACATTCCTTCCCAAGCCACAATGAACGATTGAAGAGTGAAATGAAATTAACCTTGTGACTGACTGCAGAATTTTTGCTTGTACAGCCCCTTTAAGCCAGAGCCCACAACATTCTCCCGCTAAGTAGACTACAAATTGCATTGAACACCATTAATGAAATCAAATACCTTTCAAAGCATTTAAACACTAGTTAACAAAGTTCTCCCTTACGACAGCAATCTGCAGGTCAGATCTAACAGCAGGTTTAACATTGACATATTGAACATAATGGAATGGCAGATAATAAAGGTTAAGGTAGACTTTAGCATGGACAGGCTGCGTGTGAGAAGGCATACTAATGTCTCGTTAGAATAGAATTTGCATGGTATTGTCACTGAACTTCAGTACAGGTGAGATATGCCATGAACATAATCTTAACATGAATTAAGGTCATTTAAAATGAGCTGAGAAGAAGAAACTTAAAAGAGGAACTGTAGTCAAAATAACATAATTAATAAAATTGCTTATTTTTTTTTACAGAAATCGTTTATTTAGTCAGTGTTTGACCAAGGGTAAAATCTTTTATCTCCCTGATTTACGTTCTGAAATTTATCACAGGGGACAACCTCTTTGGTACTGGCAGGTGATCTCTGTGGAATGTTTTTCTGAGAGCTCTAAGGTCAGTAGAAATGAATTCTGGAGACTGTTCTGTAAAGTACTTAAAGAGTACCTGATATATAACATAAGATGTATGCATAATCGTATACCTATATAATAGCACTATAGGTAATCAAATATGGCAATTTTCTTTCCATAACTTTTGCTAAAATTACACATTTTCACGAATATAAGAATATTTGTAAAAAATATATTGGCCTGCAAAAACTGCATTTAAGTCAGTGGACTTGGGAAAAGTCATTTTCACACGATTAAGAACATTCACACACACAACAAATATTGGCATGCAAAAATATATTTTCAAAAAATGTGTTGAAGTCAATGGTTATAAGAATGCCCTTTTTGAATGAAGGTCTCATCTTGAAAGACATCCATGGCTATAATTACTGGGTAATTCCCGGAGGTGTTGGATCCAGGGATTTTATCTGCTTGCCATCTGGAGTCAGTAAGGGATTTTTTTCCCTTTCGGGGCTAATTAGAACAAGACTTGTAAGGGGTTTTCGCCTTCCTCTGGATTAACAGAAATATGTGAGGGTACAAGCTGGTGTTGTACTTTATTCTCTGGTTCAACTTGATGGACATATGTCTTTTCCAACCCAAATAACTATGTAACAATCTTCATGAAAATGTATATCTTGCTGAAATCCCTTACATTTTTGTGAAAACTTCATGTCAGGCGAAAATGTAAATTTGGTGCAAAAATTACTTAGGAGGAAATGTAAAAATTGAGCTTAGTGGCTCTCAGATGGGAGACTGAACTGGAGGCTGAAAGTTCCCAATTAGTGTGCAGTTCAGTATCCCGTGTGAATGAGGCTTGGACGGGAAAAAAACCTAAAAATTGGTGTTTGGTGACACACAATCTTGGCTTTGTTGTGCAGGTTCCACTGAGCAAATTTACTAAATATTCAAAAAGAAATGGTCAATGAGATACCAATTCTGGCTTGCATGCAATGTTAATGTATGTAGCTTTGAGGCCAGTAAAATGCCCTTCCTACCCATTTGGATTGTCTCCATTCCAAACTGCATACAATTTGTAGTACATTTACATGCAAGCTGGGGGTTGTCTTCCTCTTATCACATCTTCGTAAACTTGATGACATGATGAGATAAACATATGTCCAGTGCTAAACATATGACTAGCTAGGATGTGTTCCTTTTTTTCTTTTACTGCCTGAAAGGGTTGAACTTCAGGCATGTTAGTGACAGCTCCTCTCTTGTTGGACCATGTCAGATTATAATGTAACCCTCACTGATGAGGAATTACAGCCATAGAACTTTTCCTAGCGGAGAACAACTTCTGAAGGTCAGAGAGCAGGGGATAGATAAAAAAGGTCAACAGTTCATATATTTTAACTTTGGGACTTTTGAGGAGACGTGTCTCCTTCCTGGAACCTTCCCTTCTGTGGATACAGAGGACTATACTTCAGACCAGGTGTTTTTGTGGCCACACACTTGTTAGGGGTGTGAAGATGATGATGACAACCACACTTATTATATGACCTTTGTGAGATGGGCTCCAAGGCTGTGAAGGGCACCAAGGGGAAAGTAAGGGAAGTGGTGTGAACATTGGGTGGCCCCATCAAATGTTCGCTGGAGGGCCTCTTGAATTGTAGTTACAAATCATAAATTAACAATATATAAAATAAGAAAAGTGGATGTTTCTTTAGGTGGTTTACACCACGTCATTGCAGGCCCTCAACCTCTAGATTTTAATTTTTTTTCTATATTTTTCTTTTTAAAAGTCCTATTTGTCCCAATATTACTGCAGCACATGTTACTAAAACAGGCTTTTGTGTCTAAATATTGATTCTATTGAGTGACACCACACTTGAGTCTAAAGACATGGCAGAGAGTCATTATTTTTACTTCCGTTTTCTGTAAATAAGTATATTAGTGTAACCGCTCATACCGTGGGGAAAAATCATTGGCCTCAATTCACTATGGTTATCTCCTGTCTTTAATAACGCTTCTAGAGTTATTACCATGGTGATAAGGCATGCAGTATTCAGGAAACAATTTACCTCAGGCAAACCCAAAATTAACTCTTCTGTCTTTAAGTTTAAAATATAAAACAAAAAAACCTTCAATGTGCGCTCCTCAACTGATTCCCTATTCCAATGTAGCACTCCTTAAAAAACTGGATCGCTCCTATAAAAAGTGTGTGTATCACTCCTTAAACAGTATATTAATAAAACAGGGCGCTCTACAGGTATCACAAATAAAGGTACAAAGCTTTAAATGAAATGTAGTCCTGAGTCACAGAACATCAGAGTTCTAGTAGTATCCCTTATTAAAAGGTAATGTTAAAAAGTTCCCACATATCTTCTTTCAAACTCCTATTGAGGACATATGGACTCCACACTTTCCTGGCACAAGTAGTTATAGTATACGCTCACCAGAGATGATGGCTGCCCTTCTCAGGATCAGCCAACAAAAGCTTTTGGCCCAGCCAGTGTTCCTCCGATATTTCAGCGTGCTTTCCTTCCCCCCGGTCACTCCAACCATAAAACGAGGAAAAAAACTGAAAAATACCGCCAGGGGGCAGCGCAGCAGTTTTTTTTTATTTATTTTTTTTTTAAATCATGTAGCAAGCCCAGGGCTCGCTACATGATAGCCGCTGCTCAGCGGCATCCCCCCAGCCCCGCCGATTGCCTCCGGCGACAGGCGATCAGGAAATCCCGTTCAAAGAACGGGATTTCCTGCAGGGCTTCCCCCGTCGCCATGGCGACGGGGCGGGATGACGTCAGCGACGTCGGGACGTCATTGGGAGACCCGATCCACCCCTTGGCGCTGCCTGGCACTGATTGGCCAGGCAGCGCAGGGGTCTGGGGGGGGGGCCGCGCGCCGCACCGGATAGCGGCGATCGGGCGCGCGGCGGCGGCGATCGGGGTGCTGGCGCAGCTAGCAAAGTGCTAGCTGCGTCCAGCAAAAAAAAAAATTATGAAGATCGGCCCAGTAGGGCCTGAGCGGCACCCTCCGGCGGCTTACCCCGTGTCACACACGGGGTTACCGCTAAGGAGGTTAAGTTAACTCTTCAATCCTTAAAATAACTCCAGAATTCTAAAGTTAAAGACAGGCTGTTAATTAACTGCATGTGAAAATAACTACAGAGGAGGTAACGTAAGGACTGAAGAGATAAGATAACTCTCTCACTGTGAAAACTTATCTCTACACCTTATTAAGGCAAGATCGATGTGTCGAGGCAAGTTTTCTCTTGCCTTATCTCCAGCATGATCTTAGTGAATTGAGGCCATTGGCCTCAATTCACTAAGATCATGCTGGAGATAATAAGGCAAGAGAAAACTTGCCTCCACATGTGAGAGAGTTATCTTACCTCTTCATTCCTTAAGTTACCTCTCCTGTAGTTAATTTACCTCCTCTGTAGTTAATTTACCTCCTCTGTAGTTATTTTCACATGCAGATAATTAACAGCTGGGGCCATATGCAATTCAGTTTTTCACCTGAGTTTTCTCCTAGGAGATAATTTTTCATTTTCAAATTAAAATAACTTTCCAGCACTTTTCAACTAAAAAAATACCAAAAAGTAAATTAAAAAGGACTTTCAAAATCATTTTGAGCATTTTCTTGCTTTCTGATGGCTTAAAATGCTTTTTATTAACAAATTTAAAAATATCACCTAGGAGAAAACTCAGGTGAAAAAGTGAATTGCATATGGCCCCTTGTCTTTAACTCTGGAGTTATTTTAAGGATTGGAGAGTTAATTTAAAGACAGAAGAGTTAACTTTAGGCTTGCCTGAGGTAAAATGTTTCCTGAATGCTACATGCCTTATCACCATGGTAACAACTCTAGAAGAGTTATTAAAGACAGGAGATAAGTTTAGTGAATTGAGGCCAATGGCCTCAATTCACTAAGATCATGCTGGAGATAATAAGGCAAGTAAGAGAATTATCTTATCTCTTCATTCCTTACGTTACCTCTTCTGTAGTTAATTTACCTCCTCTGTAGTTAATTTCACACGCAGTTAATGAACAGCCTGTCTTTAACTCTGGAGTTATTTTAAGGATTAAAGAGTTAATTTAAAGACAGAAGAGTTAACTTTAGGTTTGCCTGAGGTAAAATGTTTCCTGAATACTACATGCCTTATCACCATGGTAACAACTCTAGAAGAGTTATTAAAGACAGGAGATAGATAAGGAAACAGCCGGCACCATCAGTAGTAAAATTTCTGCTCTTTTATTGCATATGAGACTCCAGCCGTAATAGCAACGTTTCAGGGTAGCAAACCCCTTTGTCAAGCTCACTGGAAATCAAGATACATACTGACAAATAACAGACCTCTTTATATAGTACACATGGTTGGCAGCAACCAATAGAATTCAAAACTTTCAGCCCCAATCATGATGGTCCTGCGCTAGTGGACCTGATGGGGAACTTAAATGCAGCTGCCACGATAGGCTGCTTGAATATGGAACCACCCACCTTGTATATTCCCCACTGTCCGGCCAGCCTCCGTCCCCCTTGGTCCGCCGGAACTCACAACGGGTACCGCCCTGCACGACCAGCGCTGCCGGCGGATTCCCTATGTGGATACACGCAATGGGCGGAGCTAACGCTCCGTCCCAGCGTGACTCGGCGGACTCTAAGGGGACGCCAGCGGCTAAACAGCCGCCGACGTCACCAATGATGTAAAGGGGGAGGGGGAGCGGCGCCGCCAGCCAATCGGGAACCTCCCAACTCCTACCCAATCCTAAGCGCGTGGTCGTCGCCTGGCAACCATGACTAACATGTAGCCAGTGCGGCGCCACTATAGTATCAAAACAATACGTAAGCATACCATAATTTATCATAAAAATACAGGCTTCAATCTCAGCATCAGAAAAAGTATCAAGGCTAGAGAGAAGACACATAGCGGAGGAAAAGGAGAGGAAAAGTTTAAAGAAATAGTACATAGCAGCTAGAA
Source organism: Hyperolius riggenbachi (assembly GCF_040937935.1). Lineage (NCBI taxonomy): Eukaryota > Metazoa > Chordata > Amphibia > Anura > Hyperoliidae > Hyperolius > Hyperolius riggenbachi. The sequence continues at coordinate 71,231,874 of NC_090655.1, forward strand.
GGAGAGAAGAGGGGGAAAAAAAGGGGGGGGGGGAAGGGTCAGCTTAAATGTACACAAGACACAGCAAGTTAATCAGATCTCACAGAGACAATATATATACTGCCCAACGGTCCAGACTATATCACACTAAAACATCAGATACATAGAGGCTGGGCACAATGGGCCTCCCAGAGGAAAACAAACAACTATAGTAGCATCTATAAAAAGGGTAATAAATCAAGTTCCCTATTAAGTCCTCTTGGCTCCATCGTGTCCAGCCTCTTGATCCAATACGCCTCCCTCCAAAGTAATTTTTTAATACGGTCACCTCCTCTCCTAAGAGGCTCCACCCTCTCTACGACCATAAACCTAAGCTGACTGACATGATGACCCATCTCCACAAAATGGTACGCCACCGCCTGGTCCATGAGTTTCTCTCTAATAGCATGCTTGTGAGATGAAATACGTTTTTTAAGTTTTTGTGTAGTCTGACCAATATAAAGTAGCCCACATGGACATTTCAAAGCGTAAACTACATAGTCCGAGTCGCACGTATGCCAACCTCTAATCATGATTTTAGTACCCTGATGGGGATGGGACAATGATGGGCCCTTAATGACCGAGCTACAATGTACACAATTAAGACAGGGATATGTCCCTCTCCTTTGTGTTTGTGCAGTATGACTATCAACTTTAATATCAGCATGCACCAGGTGATCCCTTAATGTGGGAGGTCTTTTGTAGGATATAAGGGGAGGATTCCTAAAGTGTTCAATCTCAGGGAAGCTATCGGACAGCAAGTGCCAATGACGCTTAATGATCTTAGATATACCCAAACTATGTGTGTTGAATCTGGTCACAAAAGGGATACGATTATGGATCTGCTGCCTATTTCTCTGTCCTACACTCTGTGTATCTACTCTAGTACGCGCCCTCTGTAATATCTCAGTGGGATACCCCCTACTCTCAAACTTATTTTGCATTTCATCTAGTCTGGTCCCACGTACAGCCCCGTCCTCAACAATATTCTGGATTCTCTGGAATTGGCTAATGGGCACCGACCTCCTAGTAGCCCACGGGTGGAAACTCCCAAAATGGAGAAGGGAGTTCACATCCGTGGGCTTGACATAGAGATCGGTACCCAAACCCTCACCTCTCCGGTAGACCATTGTGTCTAAAAAACTCACTTGTTCAGGTGAAGAATGTATAGTAAGCCGTATGTGTGGGCATTTGCCCATCCGCTTGAAGTGGATCTAGAATTACAAAGATTTTTTCGCACAGTTAAACTTAAATATTTTTTCTCTACGCCGAGAACATTTGATGCAGCACCTGTGAATGAGGAGGATACGGATATGTTACAACTACAGGATACTAACTTGAGACTTAAGAGTCATTTTCAGCCACCATCATGCCAGATAATAGATGTATTTACCAAGAAAGTTCAACAAGAGGTTGATACACTTCTCAGGAACCCTGGTTTTTTGGGTTTTGCTACTCGCAGAAATATTACTAAGGAACAGCAACTAGCCTTAAGAGAACTGGCGGACAACCCGTCCATAACAATCAAGCCAGCGGACAAGGGCGGGGCAATTGTTGTGATGGATACTAGTATGTATCGGATGGAGGTCTTAAGACAACTCTCCGATACATCTACCTACCAAAAATTGGATAGGGATCCACTGGCCAATATTCAAGAACGCATCAGTACTGTAACATCTATGGCCGTGCAGGCCAAGGTTATCGATGAGAAATTGGCCAAATTTCTTATACAAGATCACCCCATCACCCCGGTACTATATATCTGCCCCAAGATACATAAACGGCTAGATAATCCCCCGGGTCGCCCCATAGTGGCAGGGGTGGAGTCAGTTTTCTCCCCATTATCCAAATATCTGGACCACATACTTAGACCGTATGTAGTGGGGCTTAAATCCTATCTGCGAGACACTCAAATGTTTTTGAACATCATCCGTAACATGGAACCTCTACAGGGCCCATGTTTGTTGGTTACGCTGGATGTAGAGAGCCTCTACACCTCCATCCCTCATGATGGGGGTGTAGAGGCAGTGCAATATATGCTGGAAACAGCATCATATTTTTCAGGTCCACAGGTTAGATTTATATGTGACCTATTGAAGATTGTGTTACAGTTTAATTATTTCCGATTTGATGGTGATTTTTTTCTACAGGTTAGGGGCACAGCTATGGGGTCGAATGTGGCCCCGTCCTACGCTAACATCTTTATGGGGGTATACGAGGAGATGTTCGTGTACACCAGTAAACTATTTCAGAAATACGCCAGACAATGGCATAGATATATAGATGATGTTTTTTGCGTGTGGGCGGGGCCACATTCGACCCTGGAAATGTTTATTTCTGAGCTAATGGGCAAATGCCCACACATACGGCTTACTATACATTCTTCACCTGAACAAGTGAGTTTTTTAGACACACTGGTCTACCGGAGAGGTGAGGGTTTGGGTACCGATCTCTATGTCAAGCCCACGGATGTGAACTCCCTTCTCCATTTTGGGAGTTTCCACCCGTGGGCTACTAGGAGGTCGGTGCCCATTAGCCAATTCCAGAGAATCCAGAATATTGTTGAGGACGGGGCTGTACGTGGGACCAGACTAGATGGAATGCAAAATAAGTTTGAGAGTAGGGGGTATCCCACTGAGATATTACAGAGGGCGCGTACTAGAGTAGATACACAGAGTGTAGGACAGAGAAATAGGCAGCAGATCCATAATCGTATCCCTTTTGTGACCAGATTCAACACACATAGTTTGGGTATATCTAAGATCATTAAGCGTCATTGGCACTTGCTGTCCGATAGCTTCCCTGAGATTGAACACTTTAGGAATCCTCCCCTTATATCCTACAAAAGACCCCCCACATTAAGGGATCGCCTGGTGCATGCTGATATTAAAGTTGATAGTCATACTGCACAAACACAAAGGAGAGGGACATATCCCTGTCTTAATTTTGTACATTGTAGCTCGGTCATTAAGGGCCCATCATTGTCCCATCCCCATCAGGGTACTAAAATCATGATTAGAGGTTGGCATACGTGCGACTCGGACTATGTAGTTTACGCCTTGAAATGTCCATGTGGGCTACTTTATATTGGTCAGACTACACAAAAACTTAAAAAACGTATTTCATCTCACAAGCATGCTATTAGAGAGAAACTCATGGACCAGGCGGTGGCGTACCATTTTGTGGAGATGGGTCATCATGTCAGTCAGCTTAGGTTTATGGTCGTAGAGAGGGTGGAGCCTCTTAGGAGAGGAGGTGACCGTATTAAAAAATTACTTTGGAGGGAGGCGTATTGGATCAAGAGGCTGGACACGATGGAGCCAAGAGGACTTAATAGGGAACTTGATTTATTACCCTTTTTATAGATGCTACTATAGTTGTTTGTTTTCCTCTGGGAGGCCCATTGTGCCCAGCCTCTATGTATCTGATATGTTTTAGTGTGATATAGTCTGGACCGTTGGGCAGTATATATGTTACGGCCAGAACCCGAAGTGTGGCCACTTCTAGTTCTGGCCGGCCACTTCGGGTTCTGGCCGGCCAATGCGCGAAGTGGCCGCAGCGCTGCGGCCAATGTGAGAAATGTTTTGTTGACGCCGTCTCGCCGCGGCCAAATTGATGATGCTTAATTGTAATGAAATGTAGCCGGCGGCAATGTCATAGATGAAGCCGCCGGCTTTCGCGCACTGCCTCTCCCCGATCCACCCTCCCTCCTCTCCCCGCCTCCCATTACAATACATAGCAGCCGGGCGGGGACATGCAGCCGGAGAGTCGTTCGTCGCGGCAGGGGAACCCTGCCGTTCCTGCAGAGCGGGGTGCTGGCAGAAGCGATGTCTGCAGCCTCCCCCGCTCTGCTGCCCCTGCTGCGACGAACGACTCTCCGGCTGCATGTCCCCGCCCGGCTGCTACGTATTGTAATGGGAGGCGGCGGCGAGAGGAGGGAGGGGGGGATCGGGGAGAGGCAGTGCGCGAAAGCCGGCGGCTTCATCTATTCTATGACATTGCCGCCGGCTACATTTCATTAAAATTAAGCAAGTTTGTCATCAATTTGGCCGCGGCGAGACGGCTGTAAACATTCCATTTCTCACATTGGCCGCAGCGCTGCGGCCACTTCGCATATTGGCCGGCCAGAACCCGAAGTGGCCGGCCAGAACTAGAAGTGGCCACACTTCGGGTTCTGGCCGTAACATATATATTGTCTCTGTGAGATCTGATTAACTTGCTGTGTCTTGTGTACATTTAAGCTGACCCTTTCCCCCCCCCCCTTTTTTTTCCCCCTCTTCTCTCCTTCTAGCTGCTATGTACTATTTCTTTAAACTTTTCCTCTTCTTTTCCTCCGCTATGTGTCTTCTCTCTAGCCTTGATACTTTTTCTGATGCTGAGATTGAAGCCTGTATTTTTATGATAAATTATGGTATGCTTACGTATTGTTTTGATACTATAGTGGCGCCGCACTGGCTACATGTTAGTCATGGTTGCCAGGCGACGACCACGCGCTTAGGATTGGGTAGGAGTTGGGAGGTTCCCGATTGGCTGGCGGCGCCGCTCCCCCTCCCCCTTTACATCATTGGTGACGTCGGCGGCTGTTTAGCCGCTGGCGTCCCCTTAGAGTCCGCCGAGTCACGCTGGGACGGAGCGTTAGCTCCGCCCATTGCGTGTATCCACATAGGGAATCCGCCGGCAGCGCTGGTCGTGCAGGGCGGTACCCGTTGTGAGTTCCGGCGGACCAAGGGGGACGGAGGCTGGCCGGACAGTGGGGAATATACAAGGTGGGTGGTTCCATATTCAAGCAGCCTATCGTGGCAGCTGCATTTAAGTTCCCCATCAGGTCCACTAGCGCAGGACCATCATGATTGGGGCTGAAAGTTTTGAATTCTATTGGTTGCTGCCAACCATGTGTACTATATAAAGAGGTCTGTTATTTGTCAGTATGTATCTTGATTTCCAGTGAGCTTGACAAAGGGGTTTGCTACCCTGAAACGTTGCTATTACGGCTGGAGTCTCATATGCAATAAAAGAGCAGAAATTTTACTACTGATGGTGCCGGCTGTTTCCTTATCTACCTGCTGATCGTTCCAGAGGGCTGCTGGACTACTAGCCAGGCACATCGAAACACTGAAACTATAGAGGGTGCTGCTACACTACTCTTCACGTAAAGACAGGAGATAAACTTAGTGAATTGAGGTGTCTTTTATTGAAATGGTTCCACATTGTGACTCCAACTCCATGTCTAAGCCTATACATTATGTAGATGCCTATTACTAGTATTATTTCAGTAAACCTCATTCCTTGTTACATTTAATAACGTTAATCTTATTGCCACAGTACTTTTGCAGCTCATATTACAGTAAAAAGTGGTTGTTTGAGTTAAAATATTGATTCAAAGCACAACCAAATGCGGGACATATATATTCTAGCTATTTTCTGCAAATCCATTTCTTATTGCTATAGTACATTTTGTAGCCTCTGTTGCTGAAGGAAATTTTGTTAGAAAAAAATATTGCTTCTATACTCCAATGCAGTTTTTAGACCTGAATTTTGTTAGGGGTGGTTGCTTATTATTATTATTAGTATTATTATTATTATTACTATTACTACTACTTCTACATTCATTTCCTCTGTATTTTTTATTTCAGATACTGCTTCTGTTAAATATTTGTATCCCTATATGTGTTAGAATTGTCAACAGTTTTAATTAAACTACAGTATAGTAATGCAACCACAAGATGTTAAGCTGGCCATACACTGGCCCGATTTGCGGGCGTTTCGACAGCAGATTCGATCACTGGGATCGAATCTGCTGCCAATCGTTCGCGCTAAACGCACCCGCCGATCCTATTTCCTCCCGAAATCGGATCGGTCCGTCGATCGCGCCGTGCGGAAAAATACAGTCGAATTGCCCGCGGGTAGGGAGCGCGTTGCTAGCGGCGGCCGATCCGATCAGGTATACATTACGTTACGCTGGCTCCCGGGCATCTTCTCCGCGCTGCACCGCTCTGTTCCTGCTTCCATCCCAGCGTACATTAACTTCCTGTGTCACTGCAGTGACCAGGAAGTTCAAATAGAGGGCGCTCTATTTGAACTTCCTGGTCACGGAGTGACACAGTGTACGCTGGGATGCGGTGGGGGGTGCAGCGCGGAGAAGAGGACCCAGAGCCAGCTTTAGGTAATGTATACGGGGGGGGGGGGGGGGGAACAGGAGCAGCTCAACAGATTGTGATCGGTTTCAGGCTGAAACCGATTCACAATCTGTTTGCAGTAAAGGCAGCCATACGATCCCTCTCTGATCAGACTCGATCAGATAGGGATCTGTCAGCTGGTCGATCTAATGGCAAATCGACCAGTGTATGGCTACCTTTACTGTCTGTAATGTGCTGTGATGATCTCTATGGTAATGTCATTTCCTGTATTTATTCTCTGTTCTAAGTAAGCTGCATTTCCTGGTGGTGGTGTATGATTTATCTCTGCAAGTTTTCTTCAGTAAAGAGTTCTAACTTGTGTATACCAGGTGCCTATCTGCATGTAGCTTTCCCTCTTCTCCATCCATGTGAACCTGCTCATGTAATTGAATGCTTGCTATTGCACCCTTGTTTTCTCCATAACATTTTTTTTTTGTCATGGCACATACAACTGAATGTTTTTTTTTACTGATTTGACTACATTTATTTTTTCATAACTCCACATTGTATACAGGCTTATACTTGGAATTATACATTAGAAATATACAGCACATGTTATTACTATTCCTTTTCTGAACTAAAACATTTTATTAGAAGTTATTTTTTCTATTTCTTATAGAATGGTGCATAAGTGATGGTTAAGACCTCATTTGTCCTGTACAAACTCGCTTATTCACATTATGTAAATTTTGCGCTTTTCATAGCTTCCCACTTTTTACTTCAGAACCTGCAGGCTGTTTTGAAAGTGTGTGTGTGTGTGTGTGTGTGTGTGTGTGTGTGTGTGTGTGTGTGTGTGTGTGTGTGTGTGTGTGTGTCTCTGTGTGTGTGTGTCTCTGTGTGTGTGTGTCTCTGTGTGTGTGTGTGTGTGTGTGTGTGTGTGTGTGTGTGTGTGTGTGTGTGTGTGTGTGTGTGTGTGTGTGTGTTTTTACATGGTCTTGTCAATAACTGTCCCTTTAGGCCTCTTTCACACGAAGCAGCCTACCACTGCGATGTAACCCTTACAGTGCAGCATACCATCCATAGACTTTACGATTGCACCTCACACACGTCACCTCTTACTTTATGCGTCCTTTTAGGGATTTTTACAGGTTTCTCACCTTGAGGGTAGAAAAAAACATCCTAAAGAGTGGCCGACACTTTTAGCACCTAAAAGGCATTCCGATGCACTGTTTGACCACTCACTGGTACTATCACCTAAAGAAGCGGGTTATATTCCGCAAAACCTTTTGTTTGGTGATTCTGGTTAACAATAATAACATTTTTGTTGATCATTTGTATGGTTATTACAATGCAGGGATAAGTACTTTTGCTCTTCAACTTGTGCCATTTCATGGTTTGTTTGTCCAGGCTCCTCCAACAACCAGAGATGGATTAAGATGTAATCTAGGCAAGGTAGTAGATATGGTGCACCCTTGTGGTCCTTTTGGTAAGCTGACATGGAGAGAGGTCAAAAAAGGTTACAGGTGGGCCCCCTGCCCCCCCCTTGGCCCCAAGCACCTGCCTAGGTTGCCTGTTTGATGATCCTGCTCTGCCAACAACCCTATCCCGACCGATCCAGAACAAATGTCAGAACAGCTGCATTTGTATAGTTGTTTGCACTACTGTTGGATTGATCTATCCCGCGTGGCACTGTATCGGAACTGTACCGTTTGTGTATTGTAATTTTTAATCTGGACGCATCTCTATATATAAAACCCCTGTGTCCCTGTGTCCTGTGTCAGTGCTTTTGCGCTACTAGCCATGTCCTGCACCGACACAGCCGTTGGGACAGGACGCAGGACGGGGCAGGAGGTGGCCGGCTGAGCAGTGAAAGACCTAGAGCCCTTTTTAAACAGGCTTAGGTCAGCTAGTCCTATACAATAAAATGCAAGTGTCCCTGCGTCATCAACTGAATGGTCGTGTGTCCCTGGCTTTTTTGTCCTGAGCATGTGCGCAGCCAGGGCAGTTAGGACACAGGGCCGGATCTGACAGTTTGCTGTGTGTGGTTCATAGAGGTTCTTATTGCATTGTGCATTTTTAACGGGCGGGTCTTTTTACTAGTACTAAATCATTTGTTTGCACTCCTGTTTTATTAGTTTTTGATCTGTTATCTGTACTTCCTATCCCTACTCTGAGCCATTGTATGTGCCAAACCCAATTCCGGGTACGACCCAGTCATGCTTGGCGATTAAAAGAATTCTGACTCTGAATGTTACAGATGAGTAAGTTAACTAGTAGTATAGCTAAACATTCAGCGCTATAGCCTGAAAACTGTCAGCTTTCAGAAGTTCAGAACAGATCTATTATTACAATTTTCTTCCTAGTCTTCCAAACATGGTACAGGCAGCACAGATAACATTAACTGGACAAGCCTGGCGTATATTATGAGTAATTGAAAAAGATGCTGTAGAGCTTTTGGCATTTAAGAGCTTCTCTGCATGTGGCATTGTCTCTATATGGTGCGTATTCTAATCCACACAGTGTCCAATTAGTTCTAATTGTTTGCACATTGATAATACAAAACAATTACATTGCACTTAATTAACTGCGTGATAACTGAACCATCTCGTTTGTCGCTAGTTTGTTAAGATAATGAATTGCACCTGGCTAGTGACATTAATTCTCTTGCATGAATAAAAGCATTTTAAAGTCTAAAGTCAGCATTTCACTCAAGCTATATTACGGCTGTAACTGCTTAAGGGAGCTGCCAGATGACTTATGATTAATTGGGTCTATTGCAGAGGACAGGTAAGCTAGGTCAGATATGGCAGATTACTTTGCCATTGACTCAGAAACTAGAACACTCTATGCTTCCCTGTTGCCTATGTAAGGGATAGTTCATACTGGGTGATTTTTCAGCGATTTGCTGATAACCGGCGATTAGCAAACTGCTGCTGCTAATGCAAGTCAATGGTAATGTTCACACTGTAGCAATCGCCAGTGATTAGCGATTTGCTAATGGTGCATGCAGCATGAGCAATTTTGGAGCAATTGCATTTCAATGTTATAGATTCACAAAATGCAATCACACCTTAATCGCTTTCCTGTACAGTGAAAAAACAGCTTTTTGCTGATTGCCGGCAATCAGCAAAACGCTACCAAAGTGTGAACTAGCCCTGAAGATGGCCACTAACGATCCAATTTCCAGAAAAAAATTATTTGAGTGATCAGATAATTATGATCGGAAGTGAAATTGTTCACTACACCATCAATGAACCAAACTTTGCTTCCTATCTATCACAACCAACAAGAAAATCCAAATTTTGGTTAGATGAAAATCCAATCAAACGACTGTTTTTATAATTGTTCGTACTCGATTGTGCCAATCAACGGAGATTAACCAATCCGATCAGAATTTCTGATCAGTCGAACGATTTTTCACTAGAAATTGGACCATTAGTGGCCACCTTAAGGCTCCCTAAACACTGCAAATCAGTTTTGCGATTCTGATTCCGATTCCGATTTTCAATTCCGATTTTCCCTGAATACATTCAACAGGAAAACAGATCTAAAAATGCAGCATGCAGTAAAGATTAAAAATTGGAATTGGAAGTAAAAACCGATAAAAAAAGCGGAATCGGAATCGCATGCAGTGTGCAGGGAGCCTTAGATAGCAGGGCACTCTGCGTCCGCACACAAAAACAAAACATTTGTAAAGCGCTTTTCTCCAGTAGAATCCAAAGGGCATAAAAATAAAAAGTTTAAATCCTTGATGGTTACCCGTAACCTCCAAGGATCTGTGAATGAGAGAGACCAGGAGCCCAATGGTGCAGTATCGTTAGACAAAGGGATGTAAGGACACGTGTATAAGTATTATACTCATAAGGGTGGGTTGTAAAACTTGCAACCACCATCTGAGCCTGCGGGAATATAACCGCCTCAGCTCAGTTTCCATGGTCTGTTGGTGCAGAGCTCCTGGATTAGTTGTGAGAACTAAAGGTCCTCATGACTAAAAAACCCCTATGGGGTATGGACTATAATAAAAAAAACACTGGTGGAGGCACCCTTGATGATATGATACTATTAGATTTTGTATATATGATAAGCATATTCTCTTACCTTCTCAGAAAAACAAACCATTATTTAATGGAAAAAGTAATGTTTATTCATGCACGGTAGAAAACACATTTCACGGGTCTTGGCTCGCTTCCTCAGGTCAATACAAGTGTCTGTAGAACTTCTGATCACAAATGTGAGCACCTAAAAAAAGACACCTTTTTTAGGCACTTACGTTCGTGACCAAAAGTTTTACGTCACACAAAAACCTAACTCAATGAATATTCACTGAATGGACACACACACCCCTCCGCCAAACCCCTGAGACTGGCTCACTGAACCCCTGGGGTTCAATCGAATGCAGATTAAGGACCACTTAAAGAGACACTGAAGCGAAAAAAAAAATATGATATAATGAATTGGTTGTGTAGTATGGATAATTACTAGAAGATTAGCAGCAAAGAAAATATTTTTATTTTCAGTTATATATTGTTTTTCATAACATTGCATCATTCTCTAATATTTTCAGTTTACACACTACTATATCACATTCTAAATGATTTTTGCAGAGCAGCAGTGAACTTTTGAACTCCTTCTCTGCAGAAAAAAAGAAATTACAATGACTGACAGTTGAGATAATAAACTTCAGAAGACAGAGCTCTCTGCGACTTTGAAAGTCATGGAGCTCAATGGCTGTTTAGCATAGATAACAATTGGAGTTTCTTAACTCATCCTGTACTGGAAACAATATTAGACTTATGTCTCTGCTCTTAATGTTTTATTTCTTAGCTGTACTACACATACAAATCAATATATCATTATTTTTTTTTCTCTTCAGTGTCTCTTTAAGGACTACCATTCTGGAGAGCCGGGAGAAAGAAAATGGTCCAAGGCAGGGTTCACACAAGTGTTTTAGCGTGTACATTTTCAGATAACGTGTGTTCGTCTGCATTACAATGCACGTGTTATGCCGCAGTACAATTATGCTATAGGATGTAAGTTTAATCTGGATTAGATGTGAATAAGCCCATTGATATACATTGGTTTTAAGTTTTAATGGGAAAAAGATGGCATGGGAATCAGTCAAGTGTGAACCCTGCCTACTGAATATAAAGCAATTACAAGTTGGTGCTGAAAGGTTGTTTGGCCTGATGCACTAAATTACAGTAAAGTTGCAGTGGGCTCATTAACTCATTAGCAGCATGTGGGTTACCGCGGCAACCTGTGCATTACCATGGTAATGTACGTGCCGCTAATCTGTTAATGGCCAATGCTCTCCCTGTCCTAGTAACGGTAAAATTGCCACGCGCACATGACAAAATTACCGTACTTTAGCACATCAGGCCCATTATAACCCAAAATCCCTCACATTCTTTTTGAATTGACTCCCCTGTCTTGTAAAACTTAAAGTAATTGAGGCTATGGTTACCACCTGAGATGAGGAAGTCTTCAATAAAAGCATTTATATCGTTTTAATGAGGCTCTTGCTGGGCTGAAATCCAAGTATAATTGTATGTTTAATAAATAACTATGACTTTTTGTCATCGGTAAAATAATTTGTGTAATATTTTAAGGCTGCATTTGTATTTCTTACACGATTTAAGGAAAACACTTGCATCAAGTAAAGGATGAGCAACTACAGGCAGAGGTGTAATTGGGAACATGCTGCTGCTGAACAATAATGTCCTCACTTTAGGGAGAGCGGACCATGAGTTGTCTCAAAGAACATATTCTGTATTCCTCCTCTTAAATCTTGATAAATTGTATCACATTGTATGTAAAAGGCAATTTAAGCTGAAAACCCACTTCACACTTCAGTGGTATCCCAATCTTTCTGAACGTATTCATCACACTTGTTTCCTTTTAAATTAATGAAAAGTGCTTGCATGATCCACACCAACAACTCGAAAATAGGATCTATGTTGTAAGGAAGCACAGGGTTCATTCAAGGAGAATTTAGTGGCGGGAAGATGTTAAAGGTAAATAAACCTACTTCAGTGCCACATGTGGCAGCAGTGGTGTTTGGAAGAATCTAGTTAAAGTGTACCTGAGACAGTGAAAAAAAAATATACATACCTGGGGCTTCCTCCAGCCCACTTCAGGCTGATTGCTCTCTCAATGTCCTCCCAGGCTACCTAGATCCTCATTTAGGCAGCCTAATTAATCCGCCAATTGTGTCCAGTTGGCACAGGCAGTCAGGCCATGTGCACTCCACCCGAATGGAAGAGATACGGGGCCACCCAGGGGGGGGATCCAGGTGGCCTGGGAAGACGGCGAGGGACCGATCGGCCTGAAGGGGGCTGAAGGATGGCATTAATCATTTTTTTTCCATTGTCTCAGGTTTCCTTCAAAGGAAACCAGAGCCCGCGATATTGTTAAGTTTTGATACTTACCCAGGGCTTCCTCCAGCCCCAAAAGCACGTTAGTACCTCGCCATCCTCCCCCGGTCAGCCATCCAGCCACGATCAGTCCCAGTAACCGGCTCAGTCGCGTCAGTCGTGGCCTTCTGCGCATGCATTGGAAGTCCGTGCATGCGCAGAAGGCCACGACTGACGCGACTGAGCCTGTTACCAGGACTGAACGGCAGACCGTGGGAGGATTACGAGGGACTCGCATGTGCTTATGGGGCTGGAGGAAGCCCCGGGTAATTATTAAATCTTTACATCTCGCCGGTTCAGGTACACTTTAAGGCCTCTTTCACATGGGAAGCTAAATTCACCACGTTAGCTGTTCCTGTGCACCTTTCAAGGGCTTGCTAGCGCACATCGCAGGTGATTGAGAGGTGGCCCCCCCATAGAGTCACATCTTAGTGTATATACACACACACACACACACACACACGTATTTGGCCCCCTAGGAATTCCACGTGAAAGACCAATACAAAGTGGTGAACGCGTGAGAAGTGGAACAAAAATCATACATGATTCTAAACATTTTTTACAAATAACTGCAAAGTGGTGCGTGCGTAATTATTCGGTCCCCTGAGTCAATACTTTGTAGAACCACCTTTTGCTGCAATTACAGCTGCCAGTCTTTTAGGGTATGTCTCTACCAGCTTTGCACATCTAGAGACTGAAATCCTTGCCCATTCTTCTTTGCAAAACAGCTCCAGCTCAGTCAGATTAGATGGACAGTGTTTGTGAACAGCAGTTTTCGGATCTTGCCACAGATTCTCAATTGGATTTAGATCTGGACTTTGACTGGGCCATTCTAACACATGGATAGGTTTTGTTTTAAACCATTCCATAGTTGCCCTGGCTTTATGTTTAGGGTAGTTGTCCTGCTGGAAGGTGAACCCTCCACCCCAGTCTCAAGTCTTTTGCAGACTCCAAGAGGTATTCTTCCAAGTTTGCCCTGTATTTGGCTCCATCCATCTTCCCATCAACTCTGACCAGCTTCCCTGTCCCTGCTGAAGAGAAGCAACCCCAGAACATGATGCTGCCACCACCATATTTGACAGTGGGGATGGTGTGTTCAGAGTGATGTGCAGTGTTAGATTTCCGCCACACATAGTGTTTTGCATTTTGGCCAAAAAGTTACATTTTGATCTCATCTGACCAGAGCACATTTTTCCACATGGTTGCTGTGTCCCCCACATGGCTTGTGGCAAACTGCAAATGGGACTTCTTATGCTTTTCTGTTAACAATGGCTTTTCTTCTTGCCACTCTGCCAAAAAGGACAACTTTGTGAAGTGCACGACTAATAGTTGTCCTATGGACAGATTCTGTCATCTTGTGTCTCTAGTGTCCCCCTTTACCTCCACTCTGCCAAGGTGTGCCTCCCCTGTGCCCTCCAAGTCTCCAGCATAGCTCCCAACTGTCCCAGTGTCCCCCTGTCATCATGTGTCTCCAATGACCCTCTCTGTCCCCCTGTGCATCCACTCTGTCATCCTGTGTCTCCAGTGTCTCCCTTTGTCAACCTGTGCCTCCACTGTGCCCCCCTGTGCCTCCCCTGAGTCTCCAGCGTCCCCCTATACCTCCACTATGCCATCCTGGGGACCCTTAAGTATAATCTTGAGTTGCATTTCCTGCCAGGTTTCCCCTATTACCACAGTGCCTCTTTAAAAAATATGGCAACTGCTGCATTCCCACAAAGTATGATATAGGAGCAGATTCCATATTGGCAGTCACCACCCAACCTCTACAGCTATCCTATGAAGATTTATCAGCTGTCACATCTGTTCCCATGCAAGGGGCAGCAGTGGTAGGCCTGGGCATGTATAAGCATGTGTATGGTGCAGGACAATCCAAGTGTTTTGCAGAACCCCATGGAGGTTTAATGGGAAAAGCACTTTTTCTTTACAAGTACACTTATCCATTAAACATTGTTACTACAGCCACTTTGCGTTATGCTTCATTTTAAATTGTCTTCAATTCTGCTATAAGTAGGCCCTTAGTGTTAATATTCTGCATCCTGAGCACTGTTACACTACATTACAGGACGACACAGACAGCTGTGGCTGCAGGCTGAGCGGAGACTCTACTGATGTGGATACTGCCTACTGCAGTGACCAAGGCTCGCCCATCATCTATGATGTACCCAGGCCTTTTTCTATGGTACTATAGCTGTTATATGTTGCTGCATGCATTGCGTCCGGTTCTGGCAGCCGTCATTTTATTTTCATTTTTTCAAAGAAAAATCTCACAATTTAAAGGAGAACACTGGTCCTCTAGAATCTAGATAGCCGCAAAAGTGACAAAACATGAAACGTTTGCCAAACGGTAAACATAAAATGTTGCCAAACAGAAAGTTTGACTTCAGGGGCGTAACTAGAAATCACTGGGCCCCCTTGCAAAACTTTGGATGGGGCCTTCTCCCTCACCCACTCGCTTTCTGCACGGAAAAACTGAGAACCAGTGTAATTCAATTGGCTAGTGCATGCTTGAATGTGTATTCCCCATGCAGATAAAAACAGACAGCAATCAAGCACTGCATGCATTTTCTCTATCAATTACATTAGAAACACCTGCATGTTTTCACACATACAGACACTCATGATATGCAGAAAATACATACAGAAAACCGATAGAAAAGTGTGCTCCCAGCTTATTAGACTCACGCTGTCCATCTCTGATGGAGCAGAACTGGCTCTGCAGACTCCTCCAGCATCACTACAGTACACAGAACTTGGGGAGGTTTAGAGAGGTTGGGGGCTGTGCGCTGTACAGAAGACCTTGCTGCACACTGAATAGGGACTGTCTACAAATCTTTGTTTACAAAAGTTTGTATGATTTGTTATCAGTGGCTGAGCAGATGCAGTCATTAGAACAATTGTGCAGAGCAGAAAGTTCTTTCTCTCCTTGCCCTTAGTTGTCAGTCTCTCTGGATGGGCTTACGCCCTGTTTGACATATCAAGACAGGTGCAAAATAAATTAAATAAATGCATAAGTGAAGCAGAGAAACTCAATAGGGTTTAGCTGCTGCATGAGATATGAACTTTCATCAAGACTTTGTGTTTTTGTAGACGAATACATTCTGGACACTTCCCGGGGTGGGGGGATGGTATCTGTTTGGAAGGCTTAGATTTAAAACTGGATGTGGACCCTATTGCCTCTATAATAGTGCCCCCATTATTAGCGCATCTTTTCAGTTACAGTGCCCCCATTATAATGCCCCAGTTATCGTGGCCCCATTATAGTAATCCTTATTATAATGCCCCCATTTTAGCTTTTTGTTGAGCAGGGGAATTTTCTTCTTTTTCATGCAATGCCTGTAAATTTACAAACATTTGGTGACTTATACTGTCACAGGCCAGATGAAAGTCAGGCAAGACTGTGCGTAACGACCATCTCTCCTGAGAATCCAGGCTGTGTACATAAGCCACCTGCCCCTCAACTGCTCTGCCAGCGATACGCCCTGGTGGATCACTTTGCCCAATTGATGACCAAGAGCATTGTTTTCCCTACTTACCCCGTCCGCCGCATGATGTCACTCCCCCCCCCTCCCCCCCATGTCGCCGAGGGTTTCGGGTCCCGGTTCCTGTCAGGCGGTATTGATTGAGCGTGTGTATGGGGCTTTATAAATTCTGGCCTCCAATAATGCAGGGATTCAGTGAGATATGAAAATTAATTGAAGGGTTCCTCCAGGGTACAAAGGTTGAGAAAGGCTGGTGTAGGAGATGTCTCTTTTCAGGCAACAGTTGAATCTGATCAAAAATCTAATCAAAAAATGACATGGAATAGGGTGTATGGGGCCATACTGAGAGCTGTACTGCCTCATTTCTATAACTGGAGATGCATATTAAATGGTGCTCTTCTGATTTCCACAGGCAAATGTGTCGCTGGGGTCTACAGAAGAGGAGGAGGACAGCGATTCTGATGATGAAGTGTACATGCCGATGGGGTCCCTAGTTTCAAGGTACCTGCCCGGCCTTTTCTTCCATTTAAAGCAAAGTCCCCATTATCAGGAACAGGCAACCGGGTGTGTCATGTAGCAGGCATGCCCGAGGGATAACAGGAACTCTGTTTTTGAGGTGTTTGTAGCCTTTTAAATATTCACTGAGCCTCCAGCGATGTCTTGAAGTCTTCCTCTTGCTCCTAGCAGCTTCCAGCGTCCATGCGTGGCTTCCAGCGTGTCACGTGACCCAATGCGGGTCAGCTGGAGCAACCGGCAAGCACATGTATCCGGCATAAGGTGATCCTCACTGGTGCAGGATGCCAGGACGCTGGGGACTGTATTTAGGATATACAGAGTGTGTGTGTGTGTGTGTGTGTGTGTGTGTGTGTGTGTGTATATATATATATATATATATATATATATATATATATATATATATATATATATATATATATATATATATATATACATATATATATATATATATATACATATACACAGTTGGTTGCAAAAGTATTCGGCCCCCTTGAAGTTTTTCACATTTTGTCACATTACTGCCACAAACATGCATCAATTTTATTGGAATTCCACGTGAAAGAACAATACAAAGTGGTGTACATGTGAGAAGTGGATCGAAAATCATACATCATTCCAAACATGTTTTACAAATAAATAACTGCAAAGTGGGGTGTGCGTAATTATTCGGCCCCGAGTCAATACTTTGTAGAACCACCTTTTGCTGCAATTACAGCTGCCAGTCTTTTAGGGTATGTCTCTACCAGCTTTGCACATCTAGAGACTGAAATCCTTGCCCATTCTTCTTTGCAAAACAGCTCCAGCTCAGTCAGATTAGATGGACAGCGTTTGTGAACAGCAGTTTTCGGATCTTGCCACAGATTCTCAATTGGATTTAGATCTGGACTTTGACTGGGCCATTCTAACACATGGATAGGTTTTGTTTTAAACCATTCCATAGTTGCCCTGGCTTTATGTTTAGGGTAGTTGTCCTGCTGGAAGGTGAACCCTCCACCCCAGTCTCAAGTCTTTTGCAGACTCCAAGAGGTATTCTTCCAAGTTTGCCCTGTATTTGGCTCCATCCATCTTCCCATCAACTCTGACCAGCTTCCCTGTCCCTGCTGAAGAGAAGCAACCCCAGAACATGATGCTGCCACCACCATATTTGACAGTGGGGATGGTGTGTTCAGAGTGATGTGCAGTGTTAGATTTCTGCCACACATAGTGTTTTGCATTTTGGCCAAAAAGTTACATTTTGATCTCATCTGACCAGAGCACATTTTTCCACATGGTTGCTGTGTCCCCCACATGGCTTGTGGCAAACTGCAAATGGGACTTCTTATGCTTTTCTGTTAACAATGGCTTTCTTCTTGCCACTCTTCCAAAAAGGACAACTTTGTGAAGTGCACGACTAATAGTTGTCCTATGGACAGATCCCCCACCTGAGCTGTAGATCTCTGCAGCTCATCCAGAGTCACCATGAGTCTCTTGACTGCATTTCTGATCAGCGATCTCCTTGTTCGGCCTGTGATTTTAGGTGGACGGCCTTGTCTTGGTAGGTTTACAGTTGTGCCATACGCCTTCCATTTCTGAATGATAGCTTGAACAGTGCTCCGTGGGATGTTCAATGCTTTGGAAATCTTTTTGTAGCCTAAGCCTGCTTTAAATTTCTCAATAACTTTATCCCTGACCTGTCTGGTGTGCTCTTTGGACTTCATGGTGTTGTTGCTCCCAATATTCTCTTGACAAGCTCTGAAGCCGTTACAGAGCAGCTATATTTGTACTGACATTAGATTACACACAGGTGCTCTCTATTTAGTCATTAGCACTCATCAGGCAATGTCTATGGGCAACTGACTGCGCTCAGACCAAAGGGGGCTGAATAATTGCGCACGCCAGTTCATCTGCAATGATAAAAAAAAGCCTGCTGCGTGTTTCTTGGCCCATCAGCTGCTTCTTCAGAGACCACATTCTTCAGAGGCTTCATTATGGCATGCTATCAGCTAAAAGATAGGAATTCGGTTACAGGATATGCAAATAATGCATTAAAACAAACCAACATCAGATCAGACATACTGCATATATTTTCTAGACCAGCAAAGTGGCAAGTATGATCTGAATATGACAGAAAAAAATAACAATGCTAGAAAAAGAAAAAGGCTTAGAAAACACACCCACAAGTTGAATTAAGCCTGCTTAAAGCAAAACGTATGTGCAAGTTTTCTCCTTTATTAAAGAGGAGCTTCAGCCAAAACAAACATACTGTCATTAAGTTACATTAGTTATGTTAATTTAAATAGATAATATAATCTCTTACCCACCCTGTTTTAAAGGAACAGGCAAATGTTTGATTTCATGAGGGCAGCCATCTTTTTGGTTGAAAGGAGGTGACAGGGAGCATGAGACAGTTCCAACTGTCCTGTGCCCTAATCACCCCTCCCAGTTGCTAGGCAACGTGAATAACAACAGGAAATCCCATCATGCTTTGCACAGCATAAGGGATAAAAAGCCAGGGCAGTTTTCTTTGATGGGTGGAGCTCAGCTAAAAATGCAGCTAAAAATGACGTTTTGGTAAGAAAAACAAAGTTCTGATGCTGTGAAACTGTTAAAGAAACACCAAGCCTTTTCAATTTTGCTGAGTAGATTTTTAGTCCGGGGGTTCACTTTAAGGAGTACGAAGTTACTCCCATAATACATCACTTTCTTTTCAGGTCGGTAAAGGTAACCAGGCTACATCCAGATCCGCTGGCTTGCAGAACTCTTATAGCCTATTATTTTTACAAAGGAAAAAAAATCCAACTTGCAGAATGTTGTTTCAGACTGTTTTGGTTCTCACCCGAGCAAGGTGGAAAATATGACACTGTGACCGGTAAGAAATTTAGCCTATAGACACCCATAGGCAGGGCCTGATTTACATCACAAGAGCCTATAGGCACAGAAGTTCTGGTACCCTAAACTCTGCCCTCAGCTGAACCTGCAAACCCTAATTGGAACATTGGTTTTGTCTGTTGAACTGCACTACAAATGTGCTGGTTGCCTTTGTTCCTTGGCTGGCCTGGCAGTCACCTCTCCCTATGCACAAGGGGGCAGTGCTCACAATTCTGAAGCCACGCTGAAATTAGAGCCCATGGGTTTGGGTGGATAGGACTGCCCATCTAGCCCACTTATCAGTCTCTCTATGCATTAGGGGCGGTGACATCAGCCTAGCTCCTGGAGCGCATACACATGAAATTGCCGCCGGGAGACTTGGGCGTAGGGTACAGCCAGTATATGGCATATCCTGCTGCTGCATGAGTCCCGGCGGCATTAACTGTTCTCCTTCCAGGTCCACATGGATGGTGGGGAATGATGTAATTCAGCTTCCAACTATTGCTGGAGGCCAAATTACAGTGTTTAAGTTAAAAGTAACTTCCGCTCTGTCTTCTGACGGCACTGAAGTTACTCACTGTGCACAGCTATTGCCATAATTTGTATTACCGTCTATGGTGGAGCCGGCTGCGCCCAATTCTCCTGCGCTGCACCATTAGGCTCATGACTAGTGCAAAATACGGCCCAGCGAATAGCTTTTGTTTGATTAGTTTAATAGCCTGTGGCCGTCTTTGGTTTTTCTTTGTGGGGTCCTTTAAGTAACAAAAGCAGCAGCAATTTTTTTGTCCAAGCTCGAAGAGAAATATAAAAATATCTGTAGGATGTTTAACTCCCTTCCTGCAAATATGAATGGTTAGTTAGGGCCCATTCACACTAGAGCATTTTGCAGGCGATTTCGGCAAAATTCTCAAGCGCTAGCGCTTTTTAAAGGGCTAGTGCAATAAAACCCTATGGGCTCGTTCACATTTGGGTGATTCGGCAAATCGCCAAGCGCAAACGTGTAGCCTGCACCATTTGTAGGCGATTTCTCGGTGGTTGCGTTTCAGTGCTATAGAAGTGCTAAACGCGATCGCTAAAAAATCGCCAAGTGTGAATGGCGATTTTTTCCGCAAAAAATCACCATAGCAAAACACTAGCAAAAGTGCTAGCGTTTTGCAAGTGTGAATGGGCCTTTAGTGTCAGTAAATTAGCAAGCAAGTCCAACACCTGCACTATGACACTATGGTGGCTCCCACCGCGCATCATTATTTATGTCCATTTCACCTTGGCTGCTGAAAAGTTTCCAATGACATTCTAAACAAAAGAAAAGTTTGCCTTACAATAAATAAGCTTTGAAGAACCAATTCAGGATATAAAACCCTTCCAGATTATCCGGTATTAAGTGGAAAGAAAAAATAGAGGCACGTTAATGTTACAACAAACTGCCCAAGTCTTCCCAAATACACTTCTCACAATCAAGCTGGCATGTTCCAGTCTCCCTTGCAGACAAAAAAGCACTTTGCACCATCTACCAAGATGAAACCATTGGGTAGGCAAAGCCTACATGCAGCTGCAAAGACAGGTGAGAATATCTCATTTTGGCAGTTCCTCTTTTTCAAATGTCATGCTTTCAACATTGGTTCACACATAAAAATGTGTCAGAGGCGTAGCTATAGGTGGGCAATAGGGGACATATGTCCCCAGGCGCATCACTGTAAAGCTCAACACACACCATACAATCTTGGTTGTTCAATCTTACCACTTTCATGTAGTATAAGAGCTTATCCAATTAATCATTCAAGGTATTTTCAATCTGTTGGCCCTTATATTACATAGATTTGGTAAATCTGTACAACCAAGATTGTATGGTATGTGTTGAGCCTAAGGGTGCTCAGCAAAGTCGCTGCATCCCCATGTATGTAAGAGTTGGATTGCTGGCTGCCTGAAATGCTTCTCTCCCTCCCTCTGCAGAGGAGTGTAATAGCATTATTAGCAGCAGAAAAAGCAGGGCACATCTGGCTGTCTAAAATGGGTGGGGGGGGGGGGGGCGCACATATGGCTAACTTTGGGGGGCACATTTATACAGCATTTGCACATTTGACTCCACCCATAACCACAAGTATATTTTGATGCCATGCCACTTTTTGTCCAGAGGTGGGGGGCACAGAAACTGTCTATGTCCCCAGTGCTGAAAACCCTAGCTACGCCTGTGAAAGGTGTCCAGTCCTGTACAGTCAGGTTTTGACATTTGGCATCAGATTTGCATGTGTTTCTGTGGCTGTTTACACATAAAAGGTGTACATTTCTGGTCCAGTCAGGTAAAACTGACAAAAAACTGACAGGACTGGAAATGTGCAGAGTTACCGTATGTGTGAAGCAAGCCTTTGACAATACCAGTGTCAAGCCTCTAGAGACGAATGAAGCATGCTCTTATACGTTTCCCAGGGGATAAATATATATGTAACTTTTCCATGGAATTTGTCTGTGTCTTAGTAAAGTTATTAGACTAGTTTACTTTCAGAGATGTAGCCAATCACTTTCGCCTGAAGTGAAAGCATTGGTGAAAGCGGACCACGACAATGAGGATTAACATATCCAGGGCTGGATTTTCCATAAGGCACTGTAGGCGCGTGCCTACAGTCACCTGATGATGAAAAGGCATCTCACTCCTCTCCCCGAGCACCTCCCTCCTGCTTTCCCTACGCAGAGTACCAAGCAGAGTGTTACTCACCAAGTTCTTGGCATTTCACTGACAAGATCTTCCTTCAGTAGAAGGCACCACTAGCTACTTAATATGGAGGTTTCTCTAGCTACCTATTACTTGGGGACACCTCTAGCTACTTAATACTGAGGGTACCTCTGGCCACCCAATACTAAGGAGCACCTGTAGCTACCTATGATGGGCAAGGGAAGTAAGGGAGAAGTTACAGCTTGGACAGCCAGCACACTTGCGTGGTGGTTTGGTGGGGTTTACACTTTGTAGGTTCATGGAGGGCGAAGTCTAAGGTTCCAGGACATCTGTGTCTATAGGCTCCTGTGATGTAAATCCGGGCCTGAACATATCCATGACACTCACACTATTCTAGTGAGAGGGGCAGATGCACTAGGGTCAGAGGCTTGTGTATTTTGTGTTCCACTTATAAGGAAGGTCGGCAGGTGGGGACCGGAGTCTCTCTTGGAGCTGAGAGTGTGGTGAAGATGTGACATATGTTAGAGTTATGCTATGTCTGTCCCATTTGCATTTCCTATCTGAGGGCATCACTGCATTGGACTGCTGTGAAGAGCAGATGAGACTCTTAGAACCCTTTCAGAGCGTGGCATCTAAATACAGAATCTATTGGAACTGTAGGTGTGCTTCCCATCTCATGCTTGCTGAACCCCAGCACAAAGAGAGGGACTTTATTACATGTGATTCCTATTGATTATAAGGGATGGCAATGCTTAGGAGAACTCATGAAGAAGCATGTGATCAGTTTGACCAGCTGATAGATTTGTATGGTTCTTACTTGCTGTGATGACTTCCTGGTTTAACACATAAGAAAAAGACACTGAGAGCCCAATATGGTGTAGTATGCTCAGGACAATAGTGAATAATGTAATGTGAGAAGGTTATACTCACAAACAAGGGTTACCGCTGAGGCAACCACTGTGTATGCAGGTGAGGAGATTAGACCTCAGGGTTAAGAAGTCGCTCTCCGTAGATAGAAGAAAGGTAGGGGTGGGTCCCCCTTCCACCAAGGGTGGACACTAAAATGACTTTGATGAACAGAGGCGCCAGCAGAATAAAAACAATAATTAAAAGTTTTAAAATATGCTGGGGAGGCAGTGGTGGACTTACCTCCGAAAGCAGACTAGACTACTTGTCTGACATAAATAAACACTTTATTAGTACCCCAATAGATGCAACGCGTTTCGCAGGACCAAGCCCGCTTCATCAGGCAGTAAAACAGGGGACAAAACTGTGGACAGAGGCAAAAAGTACAGGACTGCAGTGAGCTACATAATATAAAACATTCATACGGTGCATACAAATATATTAATTGCCAAAAAAAAAAAAACGTTGAGGGAAAAAAACAAAAAAAACAAACAAAAAAACCTGCATAAGGTTTGCATGCGGTTTTGTAAACAGGTGTTTGTAGTTAGTTGATGCGACTGCTCAAGGCAGCCAGACAGTGGGTACCCAGACTATGGATGCACATGTGAGGTGTGGGAGCGGAGCCCCAATCACACCGTTGTTTAATAAATATTAAAGTGCAAAGTATAGTCAATAAATACTGTGGCATAATGTATTAATCATGATGACAAATGGCCTG
Organism: Hyperolius riggenbachi; assembly: GCF_040937935.1. NCBI lineage: Eukaryota > Metazoa > Chordata > Amphibia > Anura > Hyperoliidae > Hyperolius > Hyperolius riggenbachi. The sequence goes on from NC_090655.1 coordinate 71,255,555, forward strand.
CAAAAGTAGTTAATAAGTGAATAAGAACAAGGGGATGCTTAGTAGCTGACCAGGGGCCAGACGTTATCTCACCCAGTGACACATACAGTAAAAGGACATTTTTATCTGTAGTAATATGTAATAAAAGCCTTAAAGATTATGAAGCCAATAATAATAAAAACCAGTCCAACTAAAAAGGATGACGAGATGTAAGGGAATAGCAGTCTTAATGAAAGGCAAACAGCAGAGTATAAAAAATGGAGTGTAGCTTACCAGTAGCTCTCAGGTAGCACATATAACGCCTCTGTACAGAGGTCAGGATGCTGGGTGCTATTAATGCAGTTGTGGACAGGTTTCACCCAATCCGGGGCAGCCACTGGAGTAAAGTGGGCGGGGCCAGTCAGTATGGAGGGAAAGAGTAGCAGCCAATCGGCTGCTGACGTGTATATTCGGCATTGCGTGTGCTAAAAATGGCGTATCAATGCAAACAAAACTACGGATGGCATGCATATTATTATTAAGCTGTGGCAGGATGGTGCAATGGTCAAGTGCTCTGCCTCTGACACAGGAGACCCGGGTTCAAATCCCGGCTCTGCCCGTTGCCTTCTTTAAGGGCAAATGCTGGGGGCACCTGCATTTTGAAGGAGTATAGTGAAAATCACCTCTGTACTTCAAAATTAAGGCTGCGTTGATGGACAAGGGGGGGTACCTGTGGGGGACCCATGGATCAAGGCTCAAATATATGGGGGCAAGATGGTATTCTGTATAAAAACACATGATCCTTCCTGACCAGCAAATCAGAACCTTACAAATCTCTCAGCTGATCAAACTGAGTGATCACATGCTTCTCCATTAGTTCTCCTAAGTATTGTCACCCCTATTGATTAGCAGGAACTAAAGTATATGGTATAAGACAATGACTTGTTTAACCACTTTACCCGCGCCCCCGCCCCCCCCCCCCCCCCCCCCCCCCACCACCCGGTGTAATGGATTTCTCCGTCCCTTTTTGCACCCTTAAAAAAACCAAGGGACGGAGAAATCCGTACCTCCCGCGCTACCACCGCTGTCCGCGCTCCCACTGCTCGTGCACGCCGCCGCCCGCTCGCCCGGAGATCAATGAACGGGAAAATCAATTCCCGTTTGTTGATCTAAGCCCCCACAATGATCTGCTGCTTCTATGAGAAACAGTGCGATCATTGTGATCTTCCCAGCCTCATAGTGCTTCCTGTAAGCAACCTTTCGGACGCTTACAGGTCGCATGAATACCATCTTGTGGTCAAATAGTAAAACTACACCCTAAAGCATTTTACATACCGTATATACTCGCATACAAGCCGAATTTTTGACCCCCAAAAAAGGGGTCAAAAGTTGGGGGGTCGGCTTGTATATGAGTCCTTCCTGGTGGTCTAGTGGTCGGCGCCCCACTCCCCCCGCGGTAGGTAGGTAGTGCCCCAGTATAGCGCTCCCCGCTCCCCCCCCCCCCCCGGCCGCCGCAGCTATTACCTGCTTAGGCAGCGGCTTCCTCTAATCCGCGTTCCCCTTCTCATGTTGCATATACCGGTAAGTGTATCACAGCAGCACGCCCGGCGCTGCTGCTGTGACGATGCAGGGGGCAGAAAAGAGCGGTTCCCCTGGTAACGGCGATACAGCGCCGGGCGCGCTGCTGTGATACACTTACCAGTATATGCAACATGAGAAGGGGAACGCTGATTAGAGGAAGCCGCTGCCTAAGCAGGTAATAGCAGCGGCGGCCGCGGGGGGAGCGGGGAGGGGGGGAGCGCTATACTGGGGCACTACCTACCTATACTGGGCACTACACTAGCTATACTGGGCACTACACTAGCTATACTGGGCACTATACTAGCTATACTGGGCATCTTACTAGCTATACTGGGCACTATACTAGCTATACTGGGCATTTTACTAGCTATACTGGGCACTATACTGGCTATACTGGGCACTATACTAGCTATACTGGGCACTATACTAGCTATACTGGGCACTATACTAGCTAAACTGGGCACTATACTAGCTAAACTGGGCACTTTACTAGCTATACTGGGCACTATCTACCTATACTGGGCACTATACTGGCTAAACTGGGCACTTTACTAGCCATACTGGGGCACTATACTAGCCATACTGGGGTACTATACTAGCTAAACTAGGCACTTTACTAGCTATACTGGGCACTTTACTAGCTATACTGGGCACTATACTAGCTATACTGGACACTACCTACCTATACTGGGCACTATACTGGCTATACTGGGCACTATACTGGGCACTATACTAGCTAAACTGGGCACTTTACTAGCTAAACTGGGCACTTTACTAGCTATACTGGATACTACCTACCTATACTGGGCACTATACTGGCTATACTGGGCACTACACTAGCTATACTGGGCACTTTACTAGCTATACTGGGCACTTTACTAGCTATACTGGGCACTATACTAGCTATACTGAGGCACTACCTACCCATACTGGGCACTATACTAGCTATACTGGGACACACTGGGGGGCTGCACCAATCCAGCATTTCCTACCCCCGGCTTATATGGGGGTCAATAATTTTTCCCTTGTTTTTCAGGGAAAAGTTGGGGGGTCGGCTTATATGCGGGTCTGCTTATATGTGAGTATATACGGTATACAAATGCATTAGTTTTACACAATAAATTAACTCATTACCTCCCACATTCCCCAAATTTTTTTTTGTAATTAAAAAAAAAAAAAAAAAATACAATAAAAAAACAAAACATAAATAGTTACCTTAGGGACTGAACTTTTTAAATATTTATGTCAAGAGGGTATAACACTTACTTTATAAACTACGGGCTTGTAATTAGGGATGGAAGCAAAACTGAAAAAAATGCACCTTTATTTCCAAATAAAATATTGGCGCCAAACATTGTGATAGGGATATAATTTAAACGGTTTTATAACCGGAACAAATGGGCAAATACATTTCATGGGTTTTAATCACAGTAGCATGCATTATTTTAAAACTATAATGGCCGAAAACTGAAAAATAATAATTTTTTCCCACATTTTTTCCTATTTTTCCATTAAAACACATTTAGAATAAAATAATTCTTGGCATAATGTCCCACCTAAAGAAAGCCTAATTGGTGGCGAAAAAAACAGGATATAGTTCATTTCATTGCGATAAGTAATAATAAAGTTATAGACGAATGAATGGAAGGAGCGCTGAAAGGTGAAAATTGCTCTAGTGTTCAAGGGGTAAAACCCCTCAGTGGTGAAGTGGTTAAGGACCTTATTGTTTTCTTCAGTATGATGAACCGCAAGGTAGCTGATGATTATGGCATTTTATTTTTTTTAAGGTTTTAATACCTTTTTGCTGGTAGGAGTGCCTATGAAGTAGAAGCTTGAATTAATTACTCTTCCAGTAACTTGTAAACCATTTATATCTTTTTTTTCCCCTAGAAGTTTAATGTTTCAGGCCAGAAATTAAATTTTAGTTTCCTACCACTTTAAAGGGAACCTGAGATGGGGGATTATAAAGAAAGTATACATATTTGTGGCTTCCTCAAGCCCCCTCCGGCCTGATCACTCCCACGCTGTCCTATTCTGTCTCTCCATTAGCCCGCAATTGGCCCCAGAACAGGGCTAACTGTGCGTGTGCGGCCCGGCCGTGTATTACTGCACAGGTGCAGAACGCTCCAGACAACAGTAGCGAGACAGGGGAGCATGCCTGGCCGGATTGCGCCTGCACCAACTGGACCCGACTGGAGGATTTTCCGGGACCAGTTGCGGGCATATGGAGAAGCAAAAGAGGACAGCGTGGGACGGTGGGAGTGATCAGGCCGGAATGGGCTTGAGGAAGCCCCAGGTATGTATATTTTATAGGGAATTGTTCATCTCTGGTTCCCTTTAAGAACTTGAGTAATTCTAAAGATTTGTACAACATCGGAAGACAATGTATTACTAAGTTTTAAACTAAGCAAACTGAAGAACAAGGGGGCAGAGCAGAGTAGAGAACTAATGCAATAATAAAAGTAAATTCATATAATCAAGATTAATTAGGATTTTCTTATTCATACAATTTTACATTGTTTGGACAGATCTCCGGGCAAAATCAAATAGAAAGGTTGTTGGAACTCGATTAATTGGTATCTGGCTCCCACATAATAGCAGGGATGTATATATGTATATTAATAGAAGGTTGATTATCTATTAATGACATTATATTATCATTTAATTACAAATTAAAGAATATTTCTTTATAATTACACAATACCGCCTGCTGTATAATTATCGCAACTCTCCACAAAAAAAACTGCCATGATGTTCTCTCTGCGAAACAGACATAATGTAATTTTATTTTTCTAATCTAATTAGCAAATACATTACGGATATCACATGAGAAAGGTTATGCAGTGATGGATGTCCTTCTCATAGGATGGAGTTTGCGCAACTCACTGTGACCCAAATCCCAATCAAACAGCGGCAGAAAATAATCCCAGAATCTCACATACTGCAAATAATTGTTTAATACCTCCATAATACCTCTAATACCATTGTCTTAGATACTTTAAGAGAATCTGAAGTTACAATAAAAAAAAAAAACAGATACTGTATATACTCGAGTATAAGTCTTATTCACTTCATAAAAGTACAGGGCTTAACTTGAGTCATGGGCAACACTGAGCACACTGAGTAATGTGTGTACTAATGGTGACATTTGCAGCAATTTACCCAGTGGTAAGTTCTACTTTGAGGAAAGGAAATGTCAAGAAGACACAGGTCTGAAAGTCCTGGCCACAACAATTAGCAAGGAAAGGGGCAGGGGGGAAATAATGGGCTGCAGGAAGGGGAGTAAATAGTGGCTGCACTTGCCGGCCTGAAGGAGGTATTGGCTGCACTTAAGGGACAGGAGGGGTTAATGGCTGCAATACTGTATGCAGCGCATTCATTAACCCCTTCTGGTCCTCAAGTGCAGCCATTAACTTTGCTAGGTAGACTTATACTTCAGTCAATTAAAAATTCCAGGCTAAGAGGGTGGAATATTGGAGTCGACTTATACATGAGTTCGACTTGTATTCGAGTATATACAGTACTTACCTAAGGAGGAGGGGGGCTCTGAGTCCTATAGAGCCTTACCGTTCTCCTCCTGGTATCCGTATTCCCCCGCAGGCTCCACAGTTTAAATCTCCTGCCACGGGAGACTACAGCAGTCTTTGGAAGCACTCGGGCTTCCGAAGATTGGTTGCTCTGTACTATGTGCAGGTGAGTGCACGAGAGAAGGTGCTTGTGCGTGTGCAGTACGGAGCTGCCCATCTTCGGAAGCCCGAGTGCTTCCGAAGACTACCGAAGCCCCACCGATCGGTAGTGTGACACGGCTGTCCTCTCTGGAGGCAGGGAAGCAATCCACTGTCATAGGCTGAAGCCTATGACAGCTGATCCTGCTGATTGGCTGGTGGGGAGGAATGAGGAAGGGTGGGATAAAACAAATACAGAAATGTATTGCAAAAATAAATATTTGTAACAAAATAAATAAACATCGGGGTAGCTATCACAGCCCACCATTAGAAAGCTCTGTTGGTGGGCAGAAAAGGGGAAGTGAGGGGAATCACTTGTGTGCTGAGTTGAACGGCCCTGCAGCGAGCCCTTAAAGCTGCAGTGACCAATTTTGAACAAAATGGCCTGGTCACTAAGGGGGTTTAAGACCGCAGCCCTCAATAGGTTAAATTGCCAGGATTTTTATTCCTGGAAAGGTGAATCACTGTGGGGTTTTATTTTGTTTCTTCTCTGTTAAAGAGAACATTTACTGAACATAACTTAATTAATAAAATTGCCTGTTTTTATCAGTACTTTTTATTATACTTTTCAGTGCCCGCTTACTTCCAAATGCTTCCTCTTCCTGATTTATATTCTTAAAGAGACACTGAAGTGGAAAAAAAAATTATGATATAATGAATTGGTTGTGTAGTACAGCTAAGAAATAAAGCATTAGACGCAGAGACATAAGTCTAATATTTGTTTCCAGTACAGGAAGAGTTAAGAAACTCCAGTTGTTATCTATGCAAATAGCCATTGAGCTCTAAGACTTTCAAAGTCGCAGTTCAGTCACATTCTTAGGCTTGCGCGCTGCAACTGCTTTCAAGTCCCACCAGAGGTTCTCAATTGGATTTAAGTCTGGTGACTGCGATGGCCACTCCAAAATGTTCCAGCCTTTAAGCTGCAACCATGCTCTAGTGGACTTTATTATTATTATTATTTAGTATTTATATAGCGCCGACATATTATGCAGCGCTGTACAGTATATATATATATAGTGTCACTAACTGTCTCTCAAAGGAGCTCACAATCTAATCCCTACCATCGCCATATGTCTATATTATGTAGTGTAAGTACTGTAGTCTAGGGCCAATTTTTAAGGGGGAGCCAATTAACTTATCTGTATGTTTTTGGGATGTGGGAGGAAACCGGAGTGCCCGGAGGAAACCCACGCAGACACGGAGAGAACATACAAACTCTTTGCAGATAGTGCCCTGGATGGGATTCGAACCAGGGACCCAGCGCTGCAAGGCGAGAGAGCTAACCACTACGCCACCGTGCTGCCCATACCGTTTGAAGGTATGCTTGGGATCATTGTCCTGTTGAAAGGTCCAACGTCTCCCAAGCCTCAGGTTTGTGACGGACTGCATCACATTTTCATCCAATATCTCCTAGTACTGAAGAGAATTCATGGTACCTTGCACACGCTGAAGCTTCCCTGCATCTGCAGAAGCAAAACAGCCCCAAAGCATGATTGACTTCCCGCCATGCTTCACAGTAGGCAAGGTGTTCTTTTCTTCATAGGCCTTGTTCTTCCTCCTCCAAACATAGCGTTGATCCATGGGCCCAAACAGATCTAATTTTGTTTCATCAGTCCACAGAACACTATCAGAAAACTTTTGTGGTTTGTCCACATGACTTTTGGCATACTGCAGTTAACTCTTCTTATTCTTTGGAGACAGCATGGGGGTGCGCCTGGGAGTTCTGGCATGGAGGCCTTCATTACGCAGTGTGCACCTTATTGTCTGAGCTGAAACTTCACTACCTGCATCTGACAAATCTTTTTTCAGTTCCACAGCAGTCACACAGGGACTTTTCTCCACTTTGCACTTCAGGTAGCACACAGCAGTCAAAGTCAGCATCTTCTTTGTGCTACGACCAGGTAGGCGTTTCAACAGTGCCCTTTGCCTTGAATTTGTGAATGATGCTTCCTATGGTGCCTCTTGGTATGTTTAACATCTTTGCAATCTTCTTATAGCCATTGCCCTTTCTGTGAAGAGAAATCACCTCTTCTCTTGTCTTCCTGGACCTTTCTCATGACTTCACCATGTTTGTAAACACACCAGTAAATGTCTAGAAGGACCTGAGTATCAGTCATTTTAAATCTGCCTAATTGGTGCTTATTATGCTTGATTGCTGCTCATTAACATCCACAGGCGGTTTCAATACCTGATCGAAAACACTTGAATGAACCTCTATTCTTAAGAGTGGTAGTCTTTAAGGGGTTGAATAATTGTCAATGAAGAAATCACAAAAAAACCATTTAATACTGTATTACAAAAACAATTGATGTCATTTTAGTTGTGTTTAGTACTTTAAAAAGTCCTTGTTAGAATTCATTCTGAACACAATTACAAATGTACACTAAATTCCCTAAAACCCTTTACAGCATTGGGGGTTGAATAATTTTGAACACAACTGTAAATGTATCACAGTTGGTGACATCTTTACCACTGGAAAGGTGCATCACTGCGGAATGTATGTTTGTTGTGTGTTCCGAAGTGAGCAGAAACAACATCTGGTCTCACAGAGTGCTCTGGCGCAAAAGGCTATGTAACGGCATAGGCTACGCTAAACAACGCTCAGAGGGTGGGGTTACATACAATATACAGCAATATATAGACATTGGAAGTGTTTTTGATGCTGAAACCAGGATAATTATCCATTTAAGGATGACACTAATTAAAATCTACGCCCTGTTTTGATGCTGATCTGGCTGCCAGGGTGTAGATTTAAATTCACCGACGCTGCGCGTTCTTGCTGCTTTCATCGCTCCACACAAACTCGCCGCTGTCTCCCCACGGCAGCTCACTTGCTCTGCCGTCTCTATAACTGCAGAGCCCTGTGAGCAGGTCAGGAGTCGATTTCATTGGCTTCTGACTCTGTCTATCAAAATAAGCAACTCCCATTGGCTTACATTAATAGACATGGTCAGGAGCAAATGAGAGCGGCTCCTGACCGTCTCACAGGAACTCTGCCGTCATAGAGACGGCAGAGTGGGTGGCTGAGCTTCCCGGGGTGCGGCATGGACGGCAGTTACGGCGAGTATGTGCGGCTATTCATCGGTGTTCCACCATTTCTGGTACCAACGATCTCTGGCCCTTAAGAGGGCAGAGACAGATGGTACTTAAGTGGTTCACGTAAAAGTGGGTATCCTGAGCATGATTTTACGTCATTCTGCTACTGTATATGTCACTACCAGTTCCCCTTAAATCCCCATTTCCTTTTTCCCCTCATCATTGTTCAATGTACGTTTTGACAAAAGTCAGACTTTTCTTTATAGTTTTGATTTAACTGAATACTTTAAATACCACATATGAAAACTTTAGTGGGAAACGCGGCAATAGAAGTGATTCCAGTAACTCTCACCTGCCAAACAAGTGATTTGAGCAAACTGATCCAGCTGTGTCAGTGTGCCTTCTCCAGACTGCATGTTTCATTTCTCTCCATAGATATTGCTCTAAAATCAGGGCTCCTGGAAGGTCAGTTCAGGATAGCCCAATGTTCTGCGCAATTGTGTACTTTTAGTTGTTTGGGATGATTTTATCTTATTGAAGGATCTATGAACTCAGCTTTTTGACATTGGACAGTGTCTTGAGCCATAAAGGCTTCAATTCTGGTAGCTATGTGCAGGGTCGGTTCAAGGGGCCCTGTGGCCCCGGGGCAAACTTCAGTGTTGGGGCCCCCCATTACCCCTTTGCTTCCCGGGGCCCTGCTGCAATTACATTAGCAGCGATAATTACCTTGTCCCCGTCGGGTGAGCGAACGGGCAGCGGCTGGACTAGGAGTCATGCTGTCTTCCTCCCACTCAATGACCCAGCACGTGAGCGAGTGGGCAGCGGCTGCTCTAGGAGACATGCTGTCTCCCTCCCACTCTATGACCCAGCGCATGAGCGAGCGGGCAGCGGCTGCTCTAGGAGACATGCTGTCTCCCTCCCACTCTATGACCCAGCACGTGAGCGAGTGGGCAGCGGCTGCACTAGGAGACATGCTGTCTCCCTCCCACTCTTTGACCCAGCGCGTGAGCGAGTGGGCAGCGGCTGCCTTAGGAGACATGCTGTCTCCCTCCCACTCTATGACCCAGCTCGTGAGCGAGCGGGCAGCGGCTGCTCTAGGAGACATGCTGTCTCCCTCCCACTCTATGACCCAGCGCGTCGTGTAAACACGCGCTGGGTCAAAGAGTGGGAGGGAGAAAGCATGTCTCCTAGTGCAGCCGCTGCCCGCTCGCTCACTCGACGGGGACAAGGTAATTATCGCTGCTAATGTAATTGCAGCAGGGCCCCAGGGAGCAGTGCGGGCGGGCAGAAGAAAATATTGCAGGGTCGGCGCTGCTGGGGCCCGAGCAGAGGTCGGGGGCCCCGGGGCAAATCCCCCTTTTGCCTCTATGGTAGCGCCGGCCCTGGCTATGTGCGGTAAAATACCTCATGCGGTATTTTCCTCTTTTTTTTTCTACCAATTCTGAAAGATTTTCTGAACATGCGGTAAAAGGTGCGGAGAATTCATAAACTGCAATATTTCAGTGGTAAGCATGTGGTGAATAAATAATAGTACTCTTTAATTAGTCTTCCATAAGTTAGGATAGTTTTTGAAAGCTTTTTTCTTTTTCTTGTTTTGAGGGTGTGTGTGTGTGTGGGGGGGGGGGGGGGAGGTGTATTTGATTATGTAGCAACCTATGAAAAGTATATTTATAGGCATTACCTATAAAAAAAAATCCATTCCACTTAACGCCGCTAAAATAGCAATAGGAACTCCACTAGAAACTGCAAAATGCTTACAAATTGACTTTACCACCAGGACAGGCAGATCTTACACTGATAGGTAAATTATGTGCTAGCATGCCCCCTAATTTCCAGGAGAATTAGATTTTCTGCAAAATTAATGCAAATGACGGCATGAATTACCGCATAATTTATGGGCAGCACGGTGGCATAGTGGTTAGTGCTCTCGCCTTGCAGCACTGGCTTCCTGGTTCGAATCACAGCCAGGTCAACATCTGAAAGGAGTTTGTTTATTCTCCCCGTGTCTGTGTGGGTTTCCTCCGGGCACTCCGGTTTCCTCCTACATCCCCAAAAATATACAGATAAGTTAATTGGCTTCCCCCTAAATTGTCTCTAGACTACAATAAATACACTACACAATACATACGACTGTGGTAGGGATTAGATTGTGAGCTCCTCTGAGGGACAGTTATTGACAAGATTATAATCTCTGTACAGCGCTGCGTAAGATGTCGGTGCTATATAAATACTAAATAATAATAATAATTTACCGCATACGGTAAAACATGACTAAAATCTACCAGAAGAATTGCTAAAGGTCATTACCGCATACAGTAAGTTACCGTTCATGAGGTAATTTGCTCATAAACCGTACCAGAATTGAGGCCATTTATAATCTTCAGATTTCAGTGTTCTTTCCACAGACAGGACACCATGTGCCTGATATGTGGCAAAGCAGTCACAAAGCACAACTGGCTCTCCACCATATTATTATTACCGTATTTAGTATTTATATTGCGCCAACATCTTCCATTTTAGGGGGGAGCCAATCGGAGGCATAGCAGTAGCTATAGCAGCTGCTATGGGGCCCTGGAGCCGAGGGAGCCCAGTGGGTATTTGATGTATTCACTATTTACTTACTTGTGTTGCTGCACTCTGTCAGTGCCCATGAAGATTGCATGACAATGTTTACATTTCACAGTGAAATTTGTATTTGTCTCCACCCACTTTTTGGTTATGGGGATAAAAAGTATCCTATATGTTTTTCCAGGTAATGTACTATGTGTGTGCCAAATTTCATTCAAATCCGTTCAGCCATTGTTGTGTGATTGAGTAACAAACATCTAAACATCAAAACATTGCATTTATAATATTCGTGAGATTTGCCTGTTCTTATTAGTGGTAATGGTCGTGTCTTGGAGAACTCATGGAGAAGCATGTGATTTATTTGATCATCTGATAGATTTGCAAAGCTCTGATTTGCTGTGATCACATCTTCCTTTAGCACACGATCATGACGATCAAATCAGAGACTTGCATCTCTGTCACCTGACTAAACTGATCACATGCTTCTCCTTAAAGGGACTCCGAGCTCACCCTGAAAAGGAAAATAGTACTCACCCGGGGCGTTCTCCAGCCCAGCGCTGGTCGGGAGGTCCCACGACGGCGTCCTGACTCTTCTCCTAGGCCCCGTTCCGAAATGGCTGACCGGCGGCAGCCCGGCAACACTCGTCGGCTGCCGTGAAAGTACTGTGCATGCGCGCTATAATCGCGCATGCGCAGTACTTTCACGCCGGCCGCCGTGATGACGCGGGGCGGCCGGTGCCGTGACGTCAGCCGCATCATACCAGGAAGAAGGAGCCCGACACTCGGCCGAGTGTCGCCTGGCTGCCGCCGGTCAGCCATTCCGGAGTGGGGCCTAGGAGAGGAGCCAGGACGCCATCGTGGGACCTCCCGACCAGCGCTGGGCTGCAGAAAGCCCCGGGTGAGTACTATTTTCCTTTTCAGGGTGAGCTCGGAGTCCCTATAAGTTCTTCTAGACATGACCATCACTACTTGCACTGAGAATATATTAGCTAAATACTTTACCTATTGTTACATTCATATCAAACAGTTCAAATTCAGATTCTGCAAAAAAGACCTATGGGTACTTCTCTCACCAAAAAAGTGAGCAGTATGTACACTAGGAGTACTAGAAGTGAGTGTACTCTTCCCCCACTTCAAACCACGGGAAATGAAGACAAATTGATAGGGAGCACTGTGTTTATGTTGAGAGTACAATTTATTTTATTGATTAAATCGATGAATCAATAAAATAAATTTTATTCGCAACATACACACTATCAATTTTTCTTCAGATTCATCTGTCTAGGCCACCTGCTGCCATTCTTCCTTTTCCTTCGTACACAAGTTTTTGCAGGTCCCTTTCTCTTCCTTCCTGTGAAAGGCCTTTTATGATGCAGTAAGAGCCCTTTGTGCATTTACTTGCTGTACTTCGTCGTACTATTGTGTACATATTTTTACTTGAACCGTCTTCAGCAACCTTCATTTGTTAATGGAGCATAACTTTACTTCAGCTAGCTTCATTCCTCCCACGTGCCTAATTCTGTGTGATTTAATGATTGTGGTTTGACCTACATGTTATCTTGTTAGTCGGTAACACCTGGTTAGTATAATTGTTTAATCATGCACTGGACCATATACCAGCAAAATCCCTAACTGTGTAAGTAAACCTGAGAGAATTGGCCATATTTAAAGGCAAAAGTTGGCAGTGCTTTTTCCATCAATTAACTTTGCAGGTTGCTAAAGAATAGCTTCTAATTATCAATTTTTGAAAGCATTCAAAGTTAACAACCTTTATTCACATATCTAAAACATCAGTTTTGTATATTAGAATCCCTTTCTGTCCCTACGGCACCACAAACATTACATTTAGCTGCGATAGACTGTTTGCACATGCTCAGTAAGGGGAGAGTCGCTATTGTTCCTAGCCACATGGCTAATTAATATTCACTGCACTGTAGTGTTGTCCAGATCATGAACGATTCGGATCTTTGATCTGGATCTTTTTTGTGAGTCGAATCATCCGGATCATCACAATGAAGGATTCGGTTCACAGTGGATATCTGGAAGAAACAGGAACTGCAGCTTCTGTGCACAAGCACAATCTTCCTGCTGCATCTCTCCCTTCCCCATTAGCACCCTCAATGTGCCCTCATTCTCCTGCACCTCTCACTCTGCTGCACCCCTGCTTCCCGCTTCCCTAGTAAAAGGATTCAAAGGTTCGGTTCAAAGATTCGTATCTTTTAATGATCCGATTCGAACCATCCGAATCATTGAAAAGATCCGGACTTCCCAGGATAGCACCAAGAGCCTCATAACGCGGCTCAATCTGACGTCCAACTTCAACACCACCATACGTTGCGTTAAGGGCACGTTATGCGACCTTAACGTCCCCTAAAACGAAACGTCTTGGTGTGAAAGAGGCCTTAAGGGACATTTAGCTATCCCACAGTTTTATTTTATGTTTAAGAACGTAAAAAAAAAGAAATAGATTCATTGTTTTGTCGCAGCTAAATGACAAAGTCTGTTCCATGTCTTCGAACTCTAAGAGCCACAGGTGCCACCAGTGTAGTTTAGGTAGCCATAGGTGCCTCCAGTATAGGTTAGCCAGCCATAGGTGCCTCCAGTATAGGATAGCAAGCCTTAAGTGCCACAGTACAGGTTAGCCAGCCATAGGTGTCTTCAGTATATGTCCCACCTCTTTCTCCCACCCACAGGCTGTACAGAGCAGGAGGGTGGAGCAGCAGCAGCACATGGAATTCAGCCATGGGGAGAGGGACCCCCGACTCCTCCCTCTCTCTCCTCGGGTCCCCCTTCATGCTCCCCCCTCCATTGATGACAAGTGCAGCAGCAGCAGGAAGTTACCAATTATTCATTTTCTGGGCTCCAGGCATGTCCACGTGTCGCCGGGCTGCTTAGGAGCACATGTAGTTGAAACTACGCCAAACTTGTGACTGCTTAAGCCTGATGCGACATAATTTTAATGTTGCCCGATCCCGAGAATGGGCCGCAATAGCGTCCATGCATGCTCTGTCAAGAGCCATTTTCATTGGGTCCTGACCTCCTGATCACTGTGAGTCAATCACAGTGATCAGGAAGTGTAGGGCCAGACTCTAGGCTGGATGGTGTACTGGTTAAGGGCTCTGCCTCTGACGCAGGAGACCAGGGTTCGAATCTCGGCTCTGCCTATTCAGTAAGCCAGAACATATTCAATAGGAGACCTTAGGCAAGTCTCCCTAACACTGCTACTGCCTATAGAGCGCGTCCTAATGGCTGCAGCTCTGTCGCTTTGAGTCCGCCAGGAGAAAAGCGCGATATAAATGTTATTTGTCTTGTCTTGTCTAAAAACCACAAATACTGCACAGCACGCTGCACTTTCTTTGAACGTCCAGCGTTACACTGTAACGCAACGTGGGCACTGTGAACAGCCCATTGATTTGTCATTACTGTGAGTTGGGCTGCATTACAGGCTGCTCTCTAACGTGCGCCTGTAATGTCCCACTGTGAAAGCAGCCTAAGAGTAGCAGGGTAGATAACATCAATTTTTTTTATCTCATCAGGTTCACTTTAAGTAACGGGGGCTTTAATGCACACTATCAGTTATATTCATTGAAGCAGCTACTAGTGTGTGACCGGACTAAGGTTCAAGTTAAACTTTGTCAATCATTGTTGTACCCCAATTATTAATCATAGTGAAATCTAGCCTAGAGACAGAACATTCATTATATGGAGATCTAGCCTATAGGGAGTACATTACACTGAAATGTAGCCTAGAGGAAGTACAATACAGTATTAATAACTAGCAAAGTTGTCTCCATCCAATGACTGACAGAAATGTAGAGCAGATGTATTATACAGCTTTAATAATGTCCTTCTCACCTGTCAGACAGGATGATGCACTGTGGCTAGTAATGTGGCCTTTCTGCATTATAGTTTTCGGTTTATATTATGTACAGCGTTATCCAGTCCTGACTTATCGCTCTTGAAGAACTGACATTATTATTTATTATTCATCTAAATTTTACAGCTCTGTCATATTCAATATTGCTTTAGAAATAAGCTTCTATTTTGTCTAAAGTCTTTTAGTCTAAAGACAAATTGCCTGTGCTCACATTATTTTGTGCAGTCCATTGAACTCTTCAGTTTAGTTTCTGGGCCAAAGGAGATTTTATATCTAGAAAGAGGTTTTACTGAGAAGGGACAGTAACACTACTACATAGCAGCAGTACAGCATACCTGCTTTCTATTATCTAACACTTCCTGTGGCTGAGTGGGGGATGGTTACATATATAAGGTAAGTGGTCAGGGACAGAGGGACCACTATACTGCTGAGCTGTGAATGTTGCATATACACTAAAAGTGATACTAGACACAAGGAACAATTGTGTTGCTCTTAGCTCACCAACTGTCCCTCTTTTGGAGGGACCGTTCCTCTTTGGGAACCCTGCCCCTCTGCCCCTCTTTTTCCCCCATTTGTCCCTCTCTCAGGACTTGTATACAGATCTATGTAAACGTATGTATTTTATCTACTGTGTTTAAGTAACTCTAAACTTTATCTGCAAAATAAAGGAAAATGACCCAGGATAGAGTGGACCAGTTAGATATGAATTATAAAACAACCTATTTATCTTATGAAATCTTTATGGTATGCATGAATAGGGGTGTACCAGAGGCACGCTGAGGGGTGTGGCAGGGGCATGGCTTAAAGGGAACCTAAACTGAGAAGGATCTGGATGTTTCCTTTTAAAATAATACCAGTTGCCTCCCTCTCCTGCTGATCCTGTGTCTTTAATAATTTTAGCCACAACCCCGGAACAAGCATGCGAATTAAGTGCTCTGACTGAAGTCAGACTGGATTAACTGCATGCTTGTTTTGGGTGTGTGATTCAGCCACTACTGCAACCAAAGAAATCAGTGGGACTGCCAGGCAACTGGTATTGTTTAAAAGGAAACTTCCATGTCCCTCTCAGTTAAGGTTCCCTTTAAGTGTCCTTCTTTCTTATCTCAAAAAGTTGGGGGGCATGGTGTTGCTGAGCAGCAGTGACTGTTGCATACACAAAGGAAGTGGTCAGGGACACACAGAACACCGTGTGTTATGTATACACAGGAAGTGATACTAGGCAACAGGGACACTGTGCTGCTGTGCAGTGGATGTTGTGTATACACAGTAAGTGATACTAGGCAACAGGGACACCGTGCTGCTGTGCAGTGGATGTTGTGTATACACAGGAAGTGATACTAGACAACAGGGACACCGTTCTGCTGAGCAGTGGTTATTACACATACAAGGGAAGTGGCCCGGGACAGAGGGAACACAGTGCTGCTAACAAGCAGTGGATGATGTATATATACAAGAAGTGATACTAGTGAACAGGGACACTGTGCTGCTGAGCAGTGGATGTTGTGTATACATAGGACGTGATACTAGTGAACAGGGACACTGTGCTGCTTTGCAGTGGATGTTGTGTATACATAGGAAGTGATACTAGAGAACAGGGACACTGTGCTGCTGAGCAGTGGATGTTGTATATACACAGAAAGTGATACTAGAGAACAGGGACACTGTGCTGCTGAGCAGTGGATGTTGTATATACACAGGAAGTGATACTAGAGAACAGGGACACTGTGCTGCTGAGCAGTAGATGTTGTATATACACAGGGAGTGATACTAGAGAACAGGGACACTGTGCTGCTGAGCAGTAGATGTTGTATATACACAGGGAGTGATACTAGAGAACAGGGACACTGTGCTGCTGAGCAGTCGATGTTGTATATACACAGGGAGTGATAGTAGAGAACAGGGACACTGTGCTGCTGAGCAGTGGATGTTGTATATACACAGGAAGTGATACTAGAGAACAGGGACACTGTGCTGCTGAGCAGTAGATGTTGTATATACACAGGAAGTGATACTAGAGAACAGGGACACTGTGCTGCTGAGCAGTAGATGTTGTATATACACAGGGAGTGATACTAGAGAACAGGGACACTGTGCTGCTGAGCAGTAGATGTTGTATATACACAGGGAGTGATACTAGAGAACAGGGACACTGTGCTGCTGAGCAGTCGATGTTGTATATACACAGGGAGTGATAGTAGAGAACAGGGACACTGTGCTGCTGAGCAGTGGATGTTGTATATACACAGGAAGTGATACTAGAGAACAGGGACACTGTGCTGCTGAGCAGTGGATGTTGTATATACACAGGAAGTGATACTAGAGAACAGGGACACTGTGCTGCTGAGCAGTGGATCTTGTATATACACACAGGAAGAGATACTAGAGAACAAGGACACTGTGCTGATGAGCAGTGGATCTTGTATATACACAGGAAGTTATACTAGAGAACAAGTTTATTAGCACTTAGGGCCTGTTTCCACACCGAATCCGCACAGTTTCCCCGCAGGCAAACTCTGCCATAGGGTACAATGGCGCCGCCAGCCGAATCGCTTGCGCTAGCAATCCGGCCAACATTCCCATCCGTTTCGGTGCAGGAGGCTGCGAATCCCATAGCCGTGCATGGCACAGCTGATGTGATTCGTCTGCATACCAACAGACCAGGATGTGCCGCTGCACGGGGCACAAGTGGAAACGGGCCCTCAGGCCACACGTTTTGTAAGTACAGGGCCGGCGCTACAATAGAGGCAAAGGGGGCAATTGCCCCAGGGTCCCAGAGTCTGTAGGGGCCCCCAAGCTGTCTCCCCTATCTTAACTGTTGCTTCCCAGGGCCCCTGCAGAGTCTTTGGCAGAGTAGCGTCTCCCCTGTGCTGGTAGGCAGGTGAGACGCTACACTGCCAAAGACTCTGCAGAGGCCCCAGGGTGCACAGTTTAGTTGGGATGGAGGGCCAGCAGCCAGCTCAGGGGCCCAGGAGGGAAATTTAGCTCCAACAAAGGGCCCCTAATGCCACTTTTTGGTCGGGAGGTGTCTGTTGGGGGTCTCCCAGGTTAATTTTGCCCCTGGGCCCCATTGGGGCTAGAACCGGCCCTGGGTGAGTATACACACTGACTTCATCAGGCCACACAACAGTAAGGAAAAGAGTGGATTGTTTAGGTGTGGAGGTAGATAGATGTCCCACTGATGGAGGGATGAAGGCCAGCTACAGGAATATATAGAATGGTTGAATAAGAATCAATCGAGCATCAAACTGGCAGCGAGTTGGAGTAGGCAAGCTGTTGATTTCCTAAGCATATGTACTATGAATGACATGACAAAAACATTTTTCAAAAATAAAAGACAAGAATGGATATATTCCCAATAATAGTTGCCACCATAAAAGGTTATTGAAAAGGACAAATGTGCAGAATAAAAATAAACTGTTCAAAAGTGGTAGATTTTAGAACATCAAAGCAAGTATTGCTCAATAGATTCAAGGAGAAGGAGTACAGTAGAGAAATGTTGGATAGGGAGTTTAGGAAGGTTGATGCTATGGGCAGGTCCCAGGCTATTGGCAGTCAGGACCCAAAAGAGTCGGAGGGAAAGTGGGTATGATTATGCTGTTCTACTGGATTACAATTGTCAATGTAAAAAAGTTGAAAACGTTTTTAAGACATTAGCATGCCCTGCAGGGGGGGCAAATACTTAGAAGACACCTACCACCCCACCCACCATTGAAATACAAAAAAGCTAAAAATCTGCAAAGCCTGGAGCCTGTTATTGTGTCCCCCATATCTTGGCAAAACGGTCGAAGGTGAGGATTTGTATGCCTTGGGATGGCAGAGGAGTTGAAAAAATACAATCTATTGCCACAGCCAGCGGAGGTCAGGTAGTTACCTTGTACCATTTTTGCCAAGATATGGAAGTGGTCGTAGAGGTGGCTCTCCTTACCCAGGGGATGGGTGCATAGCGTGTGGGTGCTAAGCCAAAGCACCCTGTACATCAATAGTCAAATACGGATTCAGGATAGCACACCGACTTCAAGATGCAAACAATTCTTTTTTTTATTGCTTCATCAGCACGTATGCATTGACAATTGTTTAGGGGCCACGGCGAGTCCCCTTCTTCAGAAAGTGCAGATAAAAGGTTTATCCAGTGGTTATTGCCACCGCACCGATGGTAGTAGATGTGCTGTAATGTGACCGCAAGTATTAGGGTCACATGATGATGTGATGTCTTTGGAAGGCGGAAGTGCCGGGCTTAGTGGAGCGGAGAAGCTCTGATAGAGTGGTTAATGATTGGCTGGCGACTCCCTCGTGCGCCACATTGATAGGCGCAGGCAGCGATGACACGTAGAACTAGTAGCTTGTGATTGGCTATGCTCCCAGTGAGGAGTGAGATCAATGTTAAATATACAAGCACTCCGTTTGATTGTAGGAAGTCCCTGAGCGGGTGTTGTAGGTGCAGTTTTGATTGGACACCATGATCCGAGGGAAATTATGCCTGTCTAGCGTGTTTTAACACACGGAGAGGCTTCATGGTGAGTGTCCTACACTTTAATTATGGAATACATGTATATGGTTATATTTGTATTAAGACATGTGCTTCAGATATATGTTTAAATGTGATCTGTCATTTTTGGTATTCTGATTGGTGGATATATAACATGAATATGTATATTATGTATATATGCAAAATATGTAGTTCCCTATGTGGTCCTCTTTTTAGCTTCAGGCTAATTTCACACCAGGACGTTGCGTTAGAGGGGGCGTTAAGGTCGCATAACGTCCCCGTAACGGAATGCCTGGTGGTGCTGGATCTGGACGTCAGAGTGAGCCGCGTTGTGCAGCTCACTCTGGCGTCAGTGATGTCGTGATGCGCACTCTTGTGCGCATGCGGCATCACGTGGTCCCGCCGGCCAATCGCCGCACAGAGCGGCTGCTCCAGGAAGTAAACACTGCACGTCATAACGTGCAGTGCATATTAATTAGCCATGTGCCTGGCCGCTCTCCGCTCCTCCCCCACATTACTGAGCATGTGCAAGCAGTCTAACGCGGCTGAGCCGCGTCCAAAGTACTGCATGCAGTACGTTGTCTTGTGACGCAGCGTTACAATGTAACGCAACGTCCGCACTGTGAACAGCCCCATTGATTTTTCATTACTGTGCGGTGGGCTGCGTTACAGGCTGCTCTAACGTGCGCCTGTAACGTCCCACTGTGAAACCAGCCTAAAATGGACCTGCAATGTGGATTGACTGTTAATGTGGGCTGGTCATGATTTGAAAAAGGACCTGGAATGGCCTGAAACGCCTGTGCGTCATCATTGAAGATAGACCCACAATATATTTGTATTTTTATATGATATTTTAGATGGTGCGTATCCTTTCAAGTGGATAAAAAGTTTATCTGCACTTTCTGAAGAAGGGAATCCGCCGTGGCCCCGAAACAATTGTCAATGCATACGTGCTGATGAAGCCATAAACAAGAATTGTTTGCATCTTGAAGTCGGTGTGCTATCCTGAATCTGTATTTGACTTTTGCCAAGATATGGGGGGATGCAATAACAGGCTCGATTAACAACCTTATCATGTGGGTTGTCACCAGGTGATAAGCTTATGTGTTTCTATCAGTCTGCCATAATGTACTGTGCAGGGATTACATGAAGAGAGCAGTGCTGAAATTGTTGGTTTAATTTGTAGGTTTAATGCCAGCAGATCTGCTCCACCACTATCACTGGACCATACATCAATTGACTAAGCCATGCCTTGCTTGTAGCCCTGAGTTGTTTCTTGTGAGCATCATGGAAAATGCATAAACAGATATAAAGATAACGGGGGTGATACTAAATGCACAAATCAGTCATAAACATTCTAAATTCATCCATCAATACTATACACACTCTGCAAGTCTTCCACTGCTCTAGTCAAAGTTTTCCATGAATGCAAAAGCAATCAATTCCACCTTGAGTATGTCCAATATAGCCATCTCTAATGATCTAATCAAATAGTGAAAAGGTTAAATATACGGTAAGTCTTTAAATCTAGTAAAGTCACCCTGCAATATAAAGGAGACAGCTATAGCGGCGGATGGTTATCCAAACAAAAACCTATTTTTGTCGGCTGAAGAGATAACCAAATCCCTATAGTTTATAAGAAAGGTAAACAGAGAATTTCTAACCACAACTAAATCAAAATATACCAATACAGTGAATAAGCCCCGTTTAACTATTCATATCCCATACAATACCATCCAGAAATATACATACCCTATTGAGCATCTGTGGGGCATCCTCAAATGGAAGGCAGAAAAGTGCTCTAACATCCACCAGCTTTGTGATGTTGTCAAGGAAGCATGGAAGAGGATTTGAGTGGAAACCTGTAAAGCTCTTGTGGACTCATGTCCAAGAGAGTTAAGGCTGTGCTGGAAAATCTTGGTGGGCAAACAAAGTATTTAACAAAGGGACCCCCAGATAACCCCCCCCCCCCACCACCACCACCACCACCACCACCACCACCACCACCACCACCAGGTGAGCAGCATGTCTAGCAGATTGCCAGAGATCTTATATCAAGGTCCAGAGGAAAATTGGTGTGGGACATTTACGAGGATAATTGTGTAGGATCATTTAGTTAAGGCAAGTATTTACAGTTAAGAACATTGCATGACTTTTTTTGTCGTTATAATTTTAGTTCTATTTTAACTCTATGCGGAAATGGTTAAGGGGTACATTAGCATCCCAATACATACCCAATTGGCCGGGGGAAGTGGGGGTGGCTATTTGAGAGTCCCCTCGAAAGACTGCCCTAGAATAAATTGAGTAACAGACCATCTTTAGAACACACCAGAATGTCTTTTGTTAAAGTACAAGTGACACCCATGGGCGTAACAATAGGGGATGCAGCTTATGCGCCCGCAGGGGGGGCGCTTGTGGCTGTTTCGGGGGGCTGGAGAGGTCGCAGCATGAGGGGAAAGCTAGGGCCACACTCGGCGGGGAGGGGGGACGGTCCCCCACCTCCCTCACCTCGGGCTTTCCCCTCTGCGCTCCCCTCCAGCTTCAATAGCTACATAAGTGCAGCGGAGCGGTGGGCAGCGGCAGGCAAACATACCTTCCGTGCGTTCCAGCGCGGACACTTCTCGCTCTAGTGACTGACTCGACTTCCTGTATAAAACAGGAAGTTGCGTCAGTCACTAGAGCGAGAAGCGTCCGGACGCACAGAAGGTATGTTTGCCTGCCGCTGCCCGCCGCTCCGCTGCACTTATGTAGCTATTGAAGCTGGAGGGGAGCGCAGAGGGGAGAGCCCGAGGTGAGGGAGGTCCCTCCTCCCCGCCGAGTGTGGCCATAGCTTTCCCCTCATGCTGCGACCTCTCCAGCCCCCCGAAATGGCCACGAGCGGGCCCCAGGGGGAGGGGGCCCGCTCAGAATTTCTGCAGGGGGGCCCGGGGGCTCTTAGTTACGCCCCTGGTGACACCCATGCTAACCTAGAAATAAAAAAACACATATATAAGTAGATAAATACTAGTTCTACTTACATACATTACAGATGTATTGCACTGTCCACGTTATGATTCCTGTGAATTTTATAAAGGAAAAGCAGAGCATCCTATTCTAGACAGTTTCCACCTTGGTTATCTTTGACCTCCTGACATCATTTCCTCCCTCACACTTTTTTTCTCCTCTTGCTAATTGTATATTCATTACCAGCCCTCCTCCCAGAGTCTTCAGACACTCCCACTGAGGTCTACACTAGGGAGTGCACTGTCTTATATCTTTAGAAGGAGGGATAAAGATGCTAATCCTGCAAATAAAATGGGGAAATAAAAGGAAGAGGATGAATATCTTATAGATAAAAAGACCCCCCAGCATGCATCTGTTTGGCAATGGCAATTAAAGGGCCAGTGCTCCTAAGGTATGTGATAACGCCAAACCATAACAACAGAAAAAGATTTGAAAGTTTTGAATGCAGGATTAGCATCCTTATCACTTAATACACTCAGACCAGTTGCTGTTGAAATTTGTGGTGACAATCCAGCTTTAAGATTCTCACCCATCATCAAACCTAATTGAAGACTTGCAAATCTCTATTTGACCACATGTTAGCAGCACCCAGAGTTATCAGTCCTAGACGGTGAAGGTCCCAGCGGACTCCTTTAGTGGCTGACTCATTTCAAGATTTAAATCATAATCAAAGAATGAAAGAATTCATGTTATCGGTCCAAGGAACAAATGAAGGCTTTTGTATCAGCTTGGGCGTACTGATTACATTTTCACGATTCAAAGGAATTTCAAATTACAAAATCATCCCCCATTGTGCTTTGATGTCCGGACTTGGAGGACCACCAACTTGTCAGTTCCATAGGCTCTCTTCTCTACTCTTTCCCCTTGTTTCCTCCTCCTTTGACTTCTGTCACCTCTTTTCTTTCATCTATTCATTTTCCCCCGATGTTCCTTCCCTTTTCTCAATGGCTGACTTGTATAGATCTTGCTGATTCATGCATCCCGCTGTGGAGTTTACTCTGTGTGACTCAGCTTTGTGACATCGCAGAATCAATGCTTGTTGTTGAGATGATCCTGTGTGCTCATGTATATTTGTATTGAGAGTTCTGCATCCCGTTCAAAGAACAGTCTTGTTTTATTCACGTTGGCAAGGTCATTGTATGCTTTCTGTCAATCATGTGCATCCTGTGACATTCTCACCCTTTCTTTGTGAAGTTAAAGCAGAATTTCACTGTAAATAAAACCTACCACAGCAGCCAAACTATCCATGCCACCAAAATGCAAGCACCTTGCAGTGCCGGCATATATTTATGATCATTCTCTATCTGATTTCTGTATGTATGGGAGCTCTTGAATGCCTGTGTGCAATGTGTACAAGAGGACTAGAGATGGGCTGAATGGTTCGCCGGCAAACGGTTCCCGGCGAACTTCCGGGGTTCGTGATCGTGGAGAACCGCAAACTTTTCCGGAAGTTCGGTTCGCCCCCATAGTGCATCATGAGGGTCAACTTTGACCCTCTACATCACAGTCAGCAGGCACATTGTAGCCAATTGGGCTTGTTAGCTTGCTTCTGGCTGATTGTTATTGCTAAAAAAGCACCCCTCAACAGCTCTTTTGAGAGCTAATCTTGTTCTTGTGATCTATGTGTGTGTGTGTGTGTGTGTGTGTGTGTGTGTGTGTGTGTGTGTGTGTGTGTGTGTGTGTGTGTGTGTGTGTGTGTGTGTGTGTGCCCGGCGACCATATGGGCTTGAAAACCGCCACGGCCTGCACTCTGGCCATGGTGCGCACCGGTCCAGCATGGCCGTCACTACACAAACAGCTGTTTGCAGTGCGTTACACAGTGAGTTTGGTGTGTCAGTTTGAAGCAGTACTCTAATTACACTCCCTGATTGATGTATATGTTACGGCCAGAACCCGAAGTGTGGCCACTTCGCGTTCTGGCCAGCCACTTCGGGTTCTGGCCGGCCAATGTGCGAAGTGGCCGCAGCGCAGCGGCCAATGTTAGAAATGTAATGTTTACACTTATTTTACGGCCGTCTCGCTGCGGCCAAATGTATTAAAAGTTGCTTAATTTAATTAAATATAGCCGGCGGCAATGTGATAGATGAAGCCGCCGGCTTTCGCACTGCCTCCTCCTCCTCTCCTCCTCGCCCCCCCCCCCCCCCCCCCCCCGCCTCTCTCCTCTCCCTGCCTCCTATACGACATACGGAGCAGCCACGCGTGTCCCCTAGAGTTGTTCGTCGCGGCAGGGGAATCTTGCCGTTCCTGCAGAGCGGGGTGCTGGCAGAAGCAATGTCTGCAGCCTCCCCGCTCTGCTCTCCTGCCGCGACGAACGACTCTCCCGGCGGCTCCGTATTGTATGGAAGGCAGGAAGAGGAGAGAGGCGGGGGAGGGGGGGGGGAGAGGAGGAGGAGGCAGTGCGAAAGCCGGCGGCTTCATCTATCACATTGCCGCCGGCTATATTTAATTAAATTAAGCAACTTTTAATACATTTGGCCGCAGCGAGACGGCCGTAAAATAAGTGTAAACATTACATTTCTAACATTGGCCGCTGCGCTGCGGCCACTTCGCACATTGGCTGCCAGACCGCGAAGTGGCCACACTTCGGGTTCTGGCCGTAACATATACACATGCAAGATGTTTTAAAGCACTTTAGGCCTGCAATTTAGAATGCAATGTGATTTCTGCCCTTAAATCACTGCTTTGCGTCAAATCCAGATTTTTCCCCAGGAGTTTTGGAGTCTATTCCACTCCACCATGTACCCCCCCCCCCCCCACAACTTGTTAGACCCCTAGAAACATCTTTTGCATCACTTTTCTGGCCAGCATAAGTGTTTCTAGTTTTCAAAGTTCGCCTCCCCATTGAAGTCTATTGTTCGCGAAGGTTCGTACGAACCGAACTTTCTCGGAAGTTTGCGAACCGAAAATCTGAGGTTCGGGCCATCTCTAAAGAGGACACTCCAAGATAAAGGTCATGTCCTCAACTCACAGTACATCACCAGAACCAAGTAGTCAATACATGCTCCAGATTTAAAATATTAGTGCACTTATATTTAACTTCTTGCTGACCATGACACGCAAATGGGCGTAGACGCTTTGGCAGCCCCAGGACCGCTTAACGCCGATCGTCGTGAGGTCCTTGGGGCGTGGTTTGCGGGCGATCACGCGCGCCGATGCGCACGCATCCCCGCTGGGAGACTGGTAGACGACAAAAGTGCCATCTTCTATTGCTGTACCACGCTGCGATGTAAGGCAGTGCTGTACTGGGGACAGGCGTGTGACACGGTTGTCCCCTCCATAAGCAGGGAAGTGATCGGATGCCATAGGCTGAAGCCTTTGACAGCTGATCATTCTGATTGGCTGGCGGGGGGAGGAAGGGGGAGAGTATAAAAAAAAATAGGCATATTTATTTAAAAAATAATAAAACAAATATATAATAAACATCTGGGGGCGATCAGACCCCACCAGCAGAAAGCTCTGTTGGTGGGGAGAAAAGGGTGGGATCACTTGTGTGTTGAGTTGGACGGCCCTGCAGTTAGGCCTTAAAGCTGCAGTGGCCTATTAACTGAAAAAGGGCCTGGTCTTTAGGAGGGTTTAACACTGCGGTCCTCAAGTGGTTAAAGCAATCCTGACCTAAATGTTCTTAGCATGATTTAATTTCTGTTTTGCGCTACTTACCTAAATAACAGCTTATGGACAATTTTTCTACAGTAAAAAAAAGAGGAAATCCTTCTTAGCAATTCCCATTTTAACTGTGGCTGTTTTGAAGCCAATCTTGATGTCATTTCCTCCCTTACTCTCCTCTGCCTGATTGTGTATGCATTGCCGCCCTACACTATAGAAAGTGCATTGTCTCAGCATTAGAAATATTGGCCAATTAGAGAGGAGCAGAGGTGTGGGAAGGGAAAACTGGAGGGAAAGGGGCTTTAGCCAATCAGGCTGCATTAGTTAAGTCTGAAAGGAAAGTAGAGAAGCAAAAAGGACAAGCCAGCATGTCCTGCAACTTCCTATGTGCGTACCAAATTTTGTGTACCAAATAAGAGTCAGGTAAACTGGGGAATGATCATTTATCAACTAGAAAAGTAATAGTGATTTTAACTTTTGGATTTCCTGGTTAGCATCCTTATTACTTGTTTACCAGATACAAATAAATAATTGATTTAATGCCCAACAGTCACACTTTAACCTAGGGATAATTCAGCAATTGTGACTTGCCTTCTTAAAGGATACCTGAAGTGAGAGGGCCACTTTTATTTTTTCTTAAACAATACAAATTGCCTGACTGTCCAGCTGATCCTCTGCCTTAGCCATAGACCCTGAAGAAGCATGCAGATCAGATGTTTCTGACTAAAGTTTTTCTAGCTTTGCCGCCTGCTTGTTTTAGGTGTGTGATTCAGACACTGCCGAAGCATTAAAGATCAGCAGGACTTTAGTGTACATAACTTAATAAAATAAGTAATTTGTACAATTGTCATTTATACATTATTTGGTCAGTGTGTGCCTATTCTAAAATCATACCTCACACCAATTTGCACTCTTAAATTTAACACAGACTATGTCATCTTTATTGCCGGCACACAAGCGCATACAGACACACAAACGCATACAGACACACAAACGCATACAGACACACAAGCGCATACAGACACACAAACGCATACAGACACACAAGCGCATACAGACACACAAACGCATACAGACACACAAGCGCATACAGACACACAAACGCATACAGACACACAAACGCATACAGACACACAAGCGCATACAGACACACAAACGCATACAGACACACAAACGCATACAGACACACAAACGCATACAGACACACAAACGCATACAGACACACAAACGCATACAGACACACACACGCATACAGACACACACACGCATACAGACACACACACGCATACAGACACACACACGCATACAGACACACACACGCATACAGACACACACACGCATACAGACACACACACGCATACAGACACACACACACACACACACACGCATACAGACACACACACACACGCATACAGACCCACACACACACGCATACAGACACACACACGCATACAGGCATACAGACACACACACACATGCATACAGACACACACACGCATACAGGCATACAGACACACACACACACGCATACAGACACACACATGCATACAGACACACACACACACACACACACACACACACACACGCATACAGACACACACACGCATACAGACACACACACGCATACAGACACACACACGCATACAGGCATACAGACACACACACGCATACAGACACACACACGCATACAGACACACACACACACACACACACACACACACGCATACAGACACACACACGCATACAGACACACACACGCATACAGACACACACACGCATACAGGCATACAGACACACACACACACACGCATACAGACACACACACGCATACAGACACACACACACACACACACACACACACACGCACACACACGCATACAGACACACACACGCATACAGACACACACACACACACACACACACACACACACACACACACACACACACAGAGAATCACACACACCCACACCACGCACACACACATACACAGAGAGAAACAAATACACACTCACACTCACACCACACACACACACACACACACACACACACACACACACACACACACACACACACACACACACATGTGAAGTGGGCAGCAACATCACAGAGTGCTCTGGGGCAAAAGGACGCATGACATCATCCAAAAAAGTAACGGATGGATCTCTTACCAAGGTGAAGCATGGGAGTGAGGTAGTGGTATCCAAAATTGTATCCGCCTTTACTTAATCAAGTAAAAAAACTTTCAGCTAGGTGACTGACATATTTTGGACTCACATTGGTCCTTAGTCATAGTACTATTGTGAGTGAGACCAATGTTCCTGCATTGTCTTGGACACTGAGGTTGAGCAGAATTCACTTTTTACTTTACGTAGTGGTTGCCAGGTTATAAAAGCCTGAGGGCTGTTTTGAGGCTGCTTCGAAAGAAGTATTTTACTGTGTGAAACATTCATCAGGCTTTTATATCCTGGCACTGACTATCTCACACCCCAGTGTCACCTTGGTAAGAGATCCATTCATTACCTTTTTGGATTCCTCTATGTTGTTGTATGCCGAGTGGGAGGAGGCACCCTAGTATGAGTGTCATAGTAATTTTGGAGTTAATAAGGAACAGTCTTACCTCAGTATGGAGGTTTAACAGTACTGTATTAGACACTAAAACAAAAGGCGCGTTTCTCGGGATTCACCTGCTTTTCCAGGTTAATAACACAGTGGCCCATATGCAATTCACTTTTGCTCTTGCAATTCACTTTCTTTTCTGAGTTTTCTCATAGGAGATACTTTTTCATCTTCTATTTAGTTTCAAAAGTTTTATTAATGAATATAATAAGTATTAACAGCACTTGAATGGACCCTTAATCAAGGGCAATGTTACATTATAAAATCAATTTGTAAGTAACAAAGAAACAAAATTGACAAACATACAGGTCAGATGATTATTCTTATAGATGTATGTACCGTATACATAATTTTTTGGATGACAAGTTAGTATATAGTGTTGCTCCTAGAAGGAGAGGGCACTGGATCTTAGGCCTAACGCTGGGGAGGCCGAAAGCCATGGTTGCCAAGTTCGCGTGAAGGACAGGGTAGCATCATTAATTATAGCTAATAGCCTTTCGGATATTAGGATCTCTGTAATAATGGAGTCTGTCATTTCAAGTGACAAAGTTGGTTTCAACCATTGGCGGGCAATGTGGAGTCTGGCCGCTTTGGTTATGTTGTGGGTATTTCCACTTTTGTGGCTTATGCCCAAGAAGTAGCTGAAGCGGGTCCGGTGAGAGGGATATTTCAAGGGCTGTGCCTATAGCGGTGGCTACCTGAGCCCAGTATCTCTGAGCTATAGGACAGAACCACCATTTTCATCTTCTATTTAAAATAACTTTTCAGCACTGTGCAAATGAAAAAAAAAATACCAAAAAGTCACAGAAAAAAGTACTATCACATTTATTCTGACTATTTTCTTGATTGCTGGTGGCTTAAAACTTATAGACAAGCTTGAAAATTTCACCTAGGAGAAAACTAAGGAGACACATAACAGAGGCTGTGATCAATATTGCAAAACATTTGCATTACTAGTTAGCACAGGGGCATGAGTGTTCATGCGTGCGTGTCATGGGCGTGCGCACCTGTGGGTTGCGGCCATGTGTGTGCGCCATTCGCGGCCATGTGCGTGTAGCTGGGTGGGTCACAGCCGAGACCTTGTGCCCGTTTTTTAACAGGTGGGCCTTTTTAACTAATATATATATATATATATATATATATATATATATATATATATATATATATATATATATATATATATATATATATATATATATATACACAGTAGTGTGAAAAACTATTTGCCCCCTTCCTGATTTCTTATTCTTTTTTCATGTTTGTCACACTTAAATGTTTCTGCTCATCAAAAACCGTTAACCATTAGTCAAAGATAACATAATTGAACACAAAATGCAGTTTTAAATGATGGTTTTTATTATTTAGTGAGAAAAAAAACTCAAAACCTATATGGCCCTGTGTGAAAGAGAAATTGCCCCCTGAACCTAATAACTGGTTGGGCCATAACTGCAATCAAGAGTTTGCGATAACTTGCAACAAGTCTTTTGCAGCGCTCTGGAGGAATTTTGGCCCACTCATCTTTGCAGAATTGTTGTAATTCAGCTTTATTTGAGGGTTTTCTAGCATGAACCGCCTTTTTGAGGTCATGCCACAACATCTCAATAGGATTCAGGTCAGGACTTTGACTAGGCCACTCCAAAGTCTTCATTTTGTTTTTCTTCAGCCATTCAGAGGTGGATTTGCTGGTGTGTTTTGGGTCATTGTCCTGTTGCAGCACCCAAGATCGCTTCAGCTTGAGTTGACGAACAGATGGCCGGACATTCTCCTTCAGGATTTTTTGGTAGACAGTAGAATTCATGGTTCCATCTATCACAGCAAGCCTTCCAGGTCCTGAAGCAGCAAAACAACCCCAGACCATCACACAACCACCACCATATTTTACTATTGGTATGATGTTCTTTTGCTGAAATGTTACTTCTATGCCAGATGTAACGGGACACGCACCTTCCAAAAAGTTCAACTTTTGTCTCGTCGGTCCACAAGGTATTTTCCCCAAAGTCTTGGCAATCATTGAGATGTTTTTTTAGCAAAATTGAGACAAGCCTTAATGTTCTTTTTGCTTAAAAGTGGTTTGCGCCTTGGATATCTGCCATGCAGGCCGTTATTGCCCAGTCTCTTTCTTATGGTGGAGTCGTGAACACTGACCTTAATTGAGGCAAGTGAGGCCTGCAGTTCTTTAGATTTTGTCCTGGGGTCTTTTGTGGCCCCTCGGATGAGTTTTCTCTGCGCTCTTGGGGTAATTTTGGTCGGCTGGCAACTCCTGGGAAGGTTCATTACTGTTCCATGTTTTTGCCATTTGTGGATAATGGCTTTCACTGTGGTTTGCTGGAGTCCCAACGCTTTAGAAATGGCTTTATAACCTTTACCAGACTGATAGATCTCAATTGCAGTACTTTTGTTCTCATTTGTTCCTGAATTTCTTTGGATCTTGGCATGATGTCTAGCTTTTGAGGTGCTTTTGGTCTACTTCTCTGTGTCAGATAGCTCCTATTTAAGTGATTTCTTGATTGAAACAGGTGTGGCAGTAATCAGGCCTGGGGGTGACAACAGAAATTGAACTCAGGTGTGATAAACCACAGTTAAGTTATTTTTTAACAAGGGGGGGGCAATCACTTTTTCACACTGGGCCATGTAGATTTGGAGTTTTTTTTTCTCACTAAATAATAAAAACTATCATTTAAAACTGCATTTTGTGTTCAATTATGTTATCTTTGACTAATAGTTGATGGTTTTTGATGAGCAGAAACGTTTAAGTGTGACAAACATGCAAAAGAATAAGAAATCAGGAAGGGGGCAAATAGTTTTTCACACCACTGTATATATATATATATATATATATATATATATATAGTCCAATGGGAGGTCAGCAGCTTCCACAACTTTGCTCCAAGATGGAGAGGGTGCACGCAACCAGGGGTGCCCAGATCCCGGAAAGTATAAACAAAAACTCCAAGGGGTTGCAGCACACAGCTCTAATTTATTGAGCTCAAACAAAAGTTTCACAGCAAACGTTAACGTTTCGGTTTATCCACAACCTTTGTCAATGCTGATATGTTCAAATCACATGACAGCTTTTATACATGCCCACAAAGGAAATGACATCAATAAAGTCACATGATCCTCCATCTAGGAAGTAAACATCCCTGAAATCACATGTTCTCCCAACCAGGAAGTCAACAAAACATATTAATGGGTACAATATATAGTATTATAAGTCCATAAGTGCACTTATGTGAGTGCAGAACATCATATAAGTATTCAGTCAGATCCAATTTCCATCACGTACAGTTCCTGTAAATATTACAAAAACAAATGCAGATCAAAATCACGATTGAGACCTCCAGGATAAAGACATCCCAACCTATCAATCCAATGAACTTCACGTCTTTTTAAAGCCAGTATCCGATCACCACCCCTCCTCAGTTTTGGGATGTGATCGATAACCTGGAATTTTAAATCTGTGTCTTTATGACCAATCTCACGAAAATGGCGAGCCACTGGTAAGTCAGACGTAGGACTTCTGACAGAGCTCCTATGTTGTGCAATACGATCTCTTACTTTTTGGGTAGTTTCACCTATATACTTAAGCCCACATGGGCATTGCAAGAGATACACAACATAGGAGCTCTGGCAGGTAAGATGAAAGCGAATTTTATATCCATTTCCAAAGGTGGATCCCTTTATAACATGCCGACACTCCGAGCAGCAAAGGCAGGGAAAACTCCCCGCCCGTGTCGGACCCAAAAATGTTTCAGGGCCCTTGGAAGTGGAAAAAGTGTCAGCCCTGACAAGGTGTGTACCCACTGTTTCATTTCTCCTATAGGCTGGTACAGGAGGAAGGGAAAATTCGGGTATTTCTGGATAGGCACTGGCCAGAATGTGCCAATGGCGCCTCACGCTGGCCAGTACCTTACCCGACATCCCATGGAACTGACAGACAAAGGGGAGGCGTGGAGTAACACTGCCCTTGATTTTGGGGGTACAATCTGAAACATAATTTAATTCTTGTTCTAGCAATGAACTGGGGTATCCCCGCTCCGAGAGCTTCTCACACATCAGCTGCGTCGCCCGTTGAGCCTGTGTCTCGTCCGAGACTATCCTGTTGACTCTCATCAACTGGCTCCTGGCAACCGAGCGAAATACAGCTGGTGGGTGGAAGCTCTCGAAGCGGAGAAGTTGGTTCCGGTCAGTGGGTTTACGGTATAATTTAGACGAGAGGGACCGGCCCTGACGTCTGATAGTGGTGTCAAGAAAGTTGATTTCGCTTTTGTCCCGGACAATTTCAAACCCAATGTTAGGGTGACAATTATTAAGCTCCTCATGAAAGCACATGAGGGATCCAATGTCGCCCCGCCAGATCGCAAATATGTCGTCTATGTAACGCCACCAGACCAAGCAATGTCTGGCGAACGCTGCATTGGTATAGACGTATTTCATCTCAAAATTGTGCATGAATGCACCTGCAAAGGACGGAGCGACATTGGATCCCATCGCTGTGCCCCGTTGTTGTAGGAAGAAATCCTCCTTAAATCTAAAATAATTATTGTCAAGGACAAAGTGAAACAATGTCTCAATGAAGACCATTTCATTAGCACTGTACTCATCACTTTCTCCAATCAACTTTAGACATGCTCTGATGCCTTCCTCTTGTGGAATGGATGTGTACAGGGAAGATACATCCCAACTCACTAACCAGATACTCTCGGTATCTTCAAACTCAAGTTGTGAAACCCTGTTCAAAAAATCTGAGGTATCACGTAAATATGACCGTGTACATCTGACCAATGGGGCTAATATCCTATCCAATAATGTGGCTGATGGGGTAAAGATTGACCCTATACCAGCCACAATTGGACGTCCAGGTGGTGCAAGAGGATTCTTGTGGACCTTTGGCAGGGTATATAAGACTGGAATAACAGGATGCTGTACCATTAGATAATCACTTAAATCTTTTGATAATACACGTTTTTGAACAGCCTCATCCAATATACATCTCAACATGGTTTTAAGACGGGGGGCAGGGTCACCTGGTAATTTCTTGTATACACGAATGTCATTCAACTGAGAATAAATCTCTTGTTCATAATTCAGTGTGTCCATTATTACCAGGGCCCCGCCTTTGTCAGCAGGCTTAACAACAATGTCTTTGCGATTGCTCAGATCCATGAGTGCCTTACGTTCACCAATGGTCAAGTTATGGCTGCTATAGTCCCTGCAAGGAGTTTGAAGCAAACGTTCAATGTCCTTGGACACTTTAGAGATAAATGTCTCAGCCCCTGTGTAGGTAGTTGGTGGCGTAAAGCGACTTTTTGCATATAAGTTAAACCTGTTAGAGTTCAATGTAATAGAGCTGGCAGCTTTTAATACTCCAGGGCGAAGCAAAAAGTGTGTTTTCAGCCTAATTTGTCTGTATAACCTATACATATCCTGCTTCAATACAAAGCTATCCATAGATGTCTTGGGAGCAAAGCCCAGACCTTTATTTAACACACATACCTCTTCCTGGGAGAGAGTGGAGGATGAGAGGTTGATGATACTGTTCATCGCCGCTGGCTCCGAGTGACCCGGCGTTCCGGCAGGTCTTGGCGTGGAGTCACTGTGGAAGCGGTGGCGGCGGTGTTTCCTTCCGGCCCTGTGATGACCGGGCCTCGTTTGTTTCTGCGGCGTGTAGACGTGCGTTGATACCGTCCTAAAAAACGGGGGCCAGAGGGTGACGAAGATCCGGAAGTTGGTGCAGAAGAGGATGACGTCGGGCGTTCACCACGTGATACACGCCAGTTCCGCCCACCACTCCGATTCCAGTGGTAAACCTCGTTACGTTTGTAATCCTCCTCGTCACGAGCGTGACGAGGAGGATTACAAACGTAACGAGGTTTACCACTGGAATCGGAGTGGTGGGCGGAACTGGCGTGTATCACGTGGTGAACGCCCGACGTCATCCTCTTCTGCACCAACTTCCGGATCTTCGTCACCCTCTGGCCCCCGTTTTTTAGGACGGTATCAACGCACGTCTACACGCCGCAGAAACAAACGAGGCCCGGTCATCACAGGGCCGGAAGGAAACACCGCCGCCACCGCTTCCACAGTGACTCCACGCCAAGACCTGCCGGAACGCCGGGTCACTCGGAGCCAGCGGCGATGAACAGTATCATCAACCTCTCATCCTCCACTCTCTCCCAGGAAGAGGTATGTGTGTTAAATAAAGGTCTGGGCTTTGCTCCCAAGACATCTATGGATAGCTTTGTATTGAAGCAGGATATGTATAGGTTATACAGACAAATTAGGCTGAAAACACACTTTTTGCTTCGCCCTGGAGTATTAAAAGCTGCCAGCTCTATTACATTGAACTCTAACAGGTTTAACTTATATGCAAAAAGTCGCTTTACGCCACCAACTACCTACACAGGGGCTGAGACATTTATCTCTAAAGTGTCCAAGGACATTGAACGTTTGCTTCAAACTCCTTGCAGGGACTATAGCAGCCATAACTTGACCATTGGTGAACGTAAGGCACTCATGGATCTGAGCAATCGCAAAGACATTGTTGTTAAGCCTGCTGACAAAGGCGGGGCCCTGGTAATAATGGACACACTGAATTATGAACAAGAGATTTATTCTCAGTTGAATGACATTCGTGTATACAAGAAATTACCA
Organism: Hyperolius riggenbachi; assembly: GCF_040937935.1. NCBI lineage: Eukaryota > Metazoa > Chordata > Amphibia > Anura > Hyperoliidae > Hyperolius > Hyperolius riggenbachi. The sequence goes on from NC_090655.1 coordinate 71,290,662, forward strand.
GGTGACCCTGCCCCCCGTCTTAAAACCATGTTGAGATGTATATTGGATGAGGCTGTTCAAAAACGTGTATTATCAAAAGATTTAAGTGATTATCTAATGGTACAGCATCCTGTTATTCCAGTCTTATATACCCTGCCAAAGGTCCACAAGAATCCTCTTGCACCACCTGGACGTCCAATTGTGGCTGGTATAGGGTCAATCTTTACCCCATCAGCCACATTATTGGATAGGATATTAGCCCCATTGGTCAGATGTACACGGTCATATTTACGTGATACCTCAGATTTTTTGAACAGGGTTTCACAACTTGAGTTTGAAGATACCGAGAGTATCTGGTTAGTGAGTTGGGATGTATCTTCCCTGTACACATCCATTCCACAAGAGGAAGGCATCAGAGCATGTCTAAAGTTGATTGGAGAAAGTGATGAGTACAGTGCTAATGAAATGGTCTTCATTGAGACATTGTTTCACTTTGTCCTTGACAATAATTATTTTAGATTTAAGGAGGATTTCTTCCTACAACAACGGGGCACAGCGATGGGATCCAATGTCGCTCCGTCCTTTGCAGGTGCATTCATGCACAATTTTGAGATGAAATACGTCTATACCAATGCAGCGTTCGCCAGACATTGCTTGGTCTGGTGGCGTTACATAGACGACATATTTGCGATCTGGCGGGGCGACATTGGATCCCTCATGTGCTTTCATGAGGAGCTTAATAATTGTCACCCTAACATTGGGTTTGAAATTGTCCGGGACAAAAGCGAAATCAACTTTCTTGACACCACTATCAGACGTCAGGGCCGGTCCCTCTCGTCTGATTTATACCGTAAACCCACTGACCGGAACCAACTTCTCCGCTTCGAGAGCTTCCACCCACCAGCTGTATTTCGCTCGGTTGCCAGGAGCCAGTTGATGAGAGTCAACAGGATAGTCTCGGACGAGACACAGGCTCAACGGGCGACGCAGCTGATGTGTGAGAAGCTCTCGGAGCGGGGATACCCCAGTTCATTGCTAGAACAAGAATTAAATTATGTTTCAGATTGTACCCCCAAAATCAAGGGCAGTGTTACTCCACGCCTCCCCTTTGTCTGTCAGTTCCATGGGATGTCGGGTAAGGTACTGGCCAGCGTGAGGCGCCATTGGCACATTCTGGCCAGTGCCTATCCAGAAATACCCGAATTTTCCCTTCCTCCTGTACCAGCCTATAGGAGAAATGAAACAGTGGGTACACACCTTGTCAGGGCTGACACTTTTTCCACTTCCAAGGGCCCTGAAACATTTTTGGGTCCGACACGGGCGGGGAGTTTTCCCTGCCTTTGCTGCTCGGAGTGTCGGCATGTTATAAAGGGATCCACCTTTGGAAATGGATATAAAATTCGCTTTCATCTTACCTGCCAGAGCTCCTATGTTGTGTATCTCTTGCAATGCCCATGTGGGCTTAAGTATATAGGTGAAACTACCCAAAAAGTAAGAGATCGTATTGCACAACATAGGAGCTCTGTCAGAAGTCCTACGTCTGACTTACCAGTGGCTCGCCATTTTCGTGAGATTGGTCATAAAGACACAGATTTAAAATTCCAGGTTATCGATCACATCCCAAAACTGAGGAGGGGTGGTGATCGGATACTGGCTTTAAAAAGACGTGAAGTTCATTGGATTGATAGGTTGGGATGTCTTTATCCTGGAGGTCTCAATCGTGATTTTGATCTGCATTTGTTTTTGTAATATTTACAGGAACTGTACGTGATGGAAATTGGATCTGACTGAATACTTATATGATGTTCTGCACTCACATAAGTGCACTTATGGACTTATAATACTATATATTGTACCCATTAATATGTTTTGTTGACTTCCTGGTTGGGAGAACATGTGATTTCAGGGATGTTTACTTCCTAGATGGAGGATCATGTGACTTTATTGATGTCATTTCCTTTGTGGGCATGTATAAAAGCTGTCATGTGATTTGAACATATCAGCATTGACAAAGGTTGTGGATCAACCGAAACGTTAACGTTTGCTGTGAAACTTTTGTTTGAGCTCAATAAATTAGAGCTGTGTGCTGCAACCCCTTGGAGTTTTTTTTTTTTTTTTTTATATATATATATATATATATATATATATATATATGGACACACCTTCTCATTCAAAGAGTTTTCTTTATTTTCATGATTATGAACATTTTAGATTCACACTGAAGGCATCCAAACTATAAATTAACACATGTGGAAGTATAGTACATAACCAAAAAGTGTGAAACAACTGAAAATATGTCATATTCTAGGTAGGTTCTTCAGAGTAGCCATCTTTTGCTTTGATTACTGCTTTGCACACTCTTGGTATTCTCTTGATGAGCTTCAAGAGGTAGTCACCTGAAATGGTCTTCCAACAGTCTTGAAGGAGTTCCAAGAGATGCTTAGCACTTCTTGGCCCTTTTTGCCTTAACTCTGCAGTCCAGTCCACCCCAAACCATCTCGATTGGGTTCAGGAAAGCACCCCCACACCATCACACCTCCTCCTTCATGCTTCATGGTGGGAACCAGGCATGTAAAGACCATCCGTTCACCTTTTCTGCGTCGCGCAAAGACATGGTGGTTGGAACCAAAAATCTCAAATTTGGACTCGTCAGACCAAAGCACAGATTTCCACTGGTCTAATGTCCATTCCTTTGTGTTCTTTCTTTAACCCAAACAAGTTCTGCTTGTTGCCTGTCCTTAGCAGTGGTTTCCTAGCAGATATTCTACCATGAAGGCCTGATTCACACAGTCTTCTCTTAACAGTTGTTCTAGAGATGCCTGCTGCTAGAACTCTGTGTGGTATTGACCTGGTCTCTAATCTGAGCTGCTGTTGACCTACGATTCTCTGATGCTGCTGACTCGGATGAACTTATCATCCACAGCAGAGGTAACATTTGGTCTTCCTTTGCTGGGCCGGTCCGCATGTGAGCGTTTCTTTGTAGCGTTTGATGGTTTTTGAGACTGCACTTGGGGACTGTAACGATCGGTGTAACACAGAGAGGATCTGATTACCGGTGATCTGCAGTATCACTGGAAATACAGATATATACCTGATTATTGATGATCTGCAGTATCACCGATAATCAGATATACAAGCTAACCTCTGGACACCTGAGTAGAGTGTTTGGTGCAAACAGTAATAATGAGAGGACAGGGCCTCAGAGCAGTAAGGAGTACTGCACAATTCCTTCTGGACTCTCCCGGAGGGAGGAGTCAGGCTGAGAGAAGGAACGACAGAACGAGAGTGACACTCAAGAGGGAGTGTCACTATCAGGACTGGGAACCGCCTCTAACAGTAAGGTCGTTTCTCGAGGTCGGACAAGCCAGGTCGTAAACACACGGACAGATAAAGTACAGATACAGAAGGCTGAGGTGAAGTCTAATGTACAGGCAGGGTTCGGCAACAGGGTATCAGAAATATCGAGGTACAAAATCCGAAGGCAGGTGCAGAGTCTAAGGACGAGCCGGGGTTCGGCAACAGAGTATCAGAAAGACAAGGTACAGGATCAGAGTTCAGGAGAATGGTCAGGCAGGCAGAAGGGCATAACAGATAATCACAATCAAACTAGTACTTTAAACTATCAACAGAATCTAGCTAAGTGTAGGATTACAGCTCCAGCTGGTCCCGGCACACTTTCGGATCTGACTCAGGTCTGCGTGTTACCACGTAGTGATCACAACGCCAGACAACCAGCAACTGAACAGCCAGCAGTATATATACCAGAACATTCTCCAGGCCCCTCCCAAGTGCCGGACCAATGAGAGGTGTAACAACTGTCAGCTGACCGGCCTGGTCAGCTGACTCACTTCTGGCTGTTATATAAGCTCTGCCTCTGTGGGCGCGCGCGTGTCACTCTGAATCTTGGTGGACTATCAGTCCCAGCCACACCAGTACTGTCTTGCAATGTATCCATAGGGCCGGGCGTGGGAGCCGCCGCACTGCTCACTACACCAGCGGCGGCTTCCCCACGCTCAGCCCCCTTGTCAGGGACACTGCCATGCGGCAAGTCTGCCACCTCCAATGCGGATTCTGCCACTGCCAATGTGGTTTTTCCGCGTTGTGACGCCATGCTGGACGCGGAAACAGCTGCCTCACCCTGAGAAGCGGCGGCTTTTCCGCGTTTCTTCACAGGGACACTTTCAAAGTTTTCCCAATTTTTCGGACTGACTGACCTTCATTTCTTAAAGTAATGATGGCCACTCGTTTTTATTTAATTAGCTGCTTTTTTCTTGCCATAATACAAATTCTAACAGTCTATTCAGTAGGACTATCAGCTGTGTATCCACCTGACTTCTCCACAACGCAACTGATGGTCCCAACCCCATTTATAAGGCAAGACATCCCACTCATTAAACCTGACAGGGCACACCTGTGAAGTGAAAACCATTTCAGGTGACTACCTCTTGAAGCTCATCAATAGAATGCCAAGAGTGTGCAAAGCAGTAATCAAAGCAAAAGGTGGCTACTTTGAAGAACCTAGAATATGACATATTTTCAGTTGTTTCACACTTTTTAGTTATGTACTATACTTCCACATGTGTTAATTCATAGTTTGGATGCCTTCAGTGTGAATCTACAATGTTCATAGTCAAGAAAATAAAGAAAACTCTTTGAATGAGAAGGTGTGTCCAAACTTTTGGTCTGTACTGTATGTATTGTTGCTGGAGGAAGGAACAGAGCGGGACGCCGCCGGGAAATCCTTCATTGCTTTAGCGGATGGGCATCGGTGAAAGAGTCCTGTGATATGCTTGAACTTGCCCTGGACGCGTAAGTGTATTTCTATGTGCGCCCAGAGGCAAGCATTTATAGTTTCACACTATGTTTTCTTTTATGTGTTTTAATTGAGATTTACTGGAATAAAAGACCTCAGGAGAGGCTAGATTTTAAGAACAGGAGTGAGAGAAGTTTGTTCGCAAGGCATTGTCAAGTGCTGTTTTCCACCTGTCTATAGAAGTGGGCTCCATCTGGTGAGCATATTGTTGTGTAGGGAGTGGGACCCCCACTGCATGGATTGAAAGCACGGTTTACACAAAGAGACACTGCTGGGAAGCATATTTTATATGAACAGTATTACCCTATGTCGAGATCGTTTTCTCTTTACAGGATTAATTTTACTTATGTATGAATATGAGCACTACCTAGGATCCACCAATTGAGGTGGTCTGAATTTGGTGAGCATACAAGGAGAAGGGGTGTGGGTATATGAACATCTAACACCAGCCTTCACAATTCACTAGAGCACTTTTCGGTGATGTGTTGCTTAATGCATTGATAACCCGATAACCCGAACGTTATCACCCTATGTGGAGTTTTTTTTCTGTATTTGTCTTAGGAATTGTCAGTTCAAACGTACTATCCCAGTGAACGCTTAGTGGAAATTCAAAAGGTGGATGAGAATTCCAAAATGGAACTTTGAGGACTTTTTCAGAAGATAAATTATTGTTTTTGATCGGATTTACTTTGGTAACTAAGTCTGGTGAGCGCAGTAGTTATATTTGAACAATATAATAACACATTGGAAATCCCTACAGCGATCCCAGAGATTGGTGACTGATCTATTACATGGGAATTTGTGTGGACTGTGGCGCAAAAGTAACAAACAAATGTACTGTGTGTATATATATATATATATATATATATATATATATATATATATATATATATATATATATATATATATATATATATATATATATAATATAATATAGACCCTGGTTTTCGAGTGAAGTATTTAACATATGTACAGTATATAATATATACATACATACACCATATAATATGATGCGGTCAGGGACTAGTACTTGAAAATTTTTGGACAGGTGCTGCTTCCTGTGTGTGACAGTGTCTGGTACAAGAGAAAACAAAAAAAAAAGGAGTGCACACTGAATTGTCATTAAATAGAAGGGGCTATGCCCTAATTGAAAGGTCTCACCTATTTTGAAAAGCTGGAGACACCCTTACAGTATGGTTACCAGCAGTCGGGCTTGTGTCCCTCTTAGAGTCGGGGACAAGGCTCTGGCTCCTCTTGGCCTCAGGTGTTCCTGGATGGACATTTCCCTTAGGGCAAAGCCCTTACTATTTATCGACCATTCAGCATGCACTCTTTTCTTATCTGAGATGTGGACATCCATCTGAGGATTATCAAAGCCACTTGCAGTTACCTCGTCATCAGTTCTGTTAGAGTTCTGTTAGGTTTATCATATGTAGACTGTTAGTCATTTCTTTGATCCCAGTGCAGCCGTCTGTAGCATGCCCATATTGTTTTTTGTTTTTTTTGTATTATTGAACTGCAAATTGCCGCACAGATAATGAGGTTAAAATGCCTTTCCTGTTCTATCTTCTGCATCAAGCAGGACCTTAGAACTCCCATGCGTCCTGCAGAATCCTCATATCGTGCAGTATTGGTAAATGACCTTATTTATCTCATTGATGTTTATGTCAACATGCGCATTATCTTTGATGTACATTGTCTTTCCATTGCCAGCTATAGATATTGTGTAGCGAAGGAAAAAATACCTTGCAGTGTTGTTCTTTTCTTTTATTCCCATCCTTCTTATGCTGGCATATACGTGGTTGTTTAGCAACCTATAAACTCCCACTTTTCTGGAGGTATTTCAGAGGAGAATTCAGAGTCGATTGAGTGCTTACTGTGTCGTCTAATTACATTATCCCAGTAATGTACTAAATTAAAAGGGTCCTTTGATCCCAACACAGTAAAATAGGTGGATAAAAGCAAACCGCTTTAGTCAAAACAGAATACATTTATGAGGATTAATTAGGAAAGAGATGCAAATACAGATATTAGCTGTGAGTTGAAGCATAATAATAGCTGACCCACATTAAAAGCTTGAGAATCTTTTAAATATGCTTTATGTATTTTCGAGCATGGCAGGAATTCGACTCCTGCATCGGTGTTTGCGGAGCAGAATTAGTATTCCCTTTAAGTCCCGCAGAGATAGCTGTTTAACATATTTAGATTAATATCTATTATTCATTGAATACACCATTTTTTTTTTCTTCCAACTGATGGGCGTTAATTACCTGTCCCTCGTCTTTGTCAATGTTTCCTGATGTCACATTTGTCACTTCCCAAGAAAACTGATCTGCGCTGCATTATTAGCTAGACAGTATTTTAAAGAGACATTATAATGAAATACTGCCTATTTTAAGTACATCATTTTTATTTATTCATTTTTTTTAAATCCAGCATCTTTCTTGCCGAAGGCATTGCTTGCAGGAGAATTTTAGTTTCCTTACAAACTACAGCACTGGCGGTCAACTTGCTAAGCTGTAAAAACAGCGCCTGTTAAAGGATACCACAACTGACATGTGGCATAATGAGATAGACATGGGTATGTACAGTGCCTAGCACACAAATAACTATGCTGTGTTCCTTTTTTTCTTTCTCTGCCTGAAAGAGGTAAATATCAGGTATGTAAGTGGCTGACTCAGTCCTGACTCAGACAGGAAGTGACTACAGTGTGACCTTCACCGATAAGAAATTCCAACTATAAAACACTTTCCTAGAAGAAAATGGCTTCTGAGAGCAAGAAAAAGATAAAAAAGGGGGAAATTCTTATCAGTGAGGGTCACACTGTAGTCACTTCCTGTCTGAGTCAGGACTGAGTCAGCCACTTACATACCTGATATTTACCTCTTTCAGGCAGAGAAAGAAAAAAAGGAACACAGCATAGTTATTTGTGTGCTAGGCACTGTACATACCCATGTCTATCTCATTATGCCACATGTCAGTTGTGGTATCCTTTAAAAAGGGCGCCAGAGGTAGCAGTTATGTTTACTTATCAGCTAGGAAAATGGGTGCCAGGACATGCTCTAAAATAATGGTTAAACTACCAATATTGCACTATTCCCCACGGTAACTTCTATTTTTGCATCTAGTAAAAAGGTCACTAGGAAAATGTATAAAATATTGGTAAATTTACAGATAATTCTATTACTACTTGTACATAGTAAAATATCTGTAATGTTTACCAATATTTTACTATGACCTACACTCTCCCCACTATAGCATAGAACCCTCCCCTGGTGGTGCCTAACCTTAACCACTTATCGACCGCTCCACGCCGCTTGGCATGAATGCGGTGGCTCCCCCAGGACCTCTCAATGCCAATTGGCGTGAAGTCCTGGGGGTTTGTTTTGCAGGAGATTGCGTGTGCATATCCGCTTGAATTATGGAGCTCCGCTCTGTCATCAGTCTCCCAGCGGTGATCGCCGATAGGAGACTTTTAGATGGCAAAACCACCGTCTATTTACATTGTACAGCGCTGCGATCTACTGCAGCTCTGTACTGGGAACAGCTGTGTCACGCGGCTATCCCCCTAGGAGGCTCAGGAGCGATTGGTTCGCTGTCATTGGCTGGCGGAGGGAGCGAGGGTGGGAAAAAACAATACATAGGCAAATTTATATAATATATATATATATATATATATATATATATATATATATATATATATATATATATATATATACAAATAAAAAAAATAAACAAACATGCCAGCAGCGATCAGAGCCCACCAACAGAAATCTCTGTTGGTGGGCATAAAAGGGGGGGGGTGCTGGGTTGTACGGCCCTGCACCGAGCCCTTAAAGCTGCAGTGGCCTGAAGTGTAAAAAATAGCCTGGTCACTAGGGAGGTGTAAGCATACGGTCCTGAAGTGGTTAAATCCCCACAGTAGACACCTAACCTTAGCCCCTCCCCCCACACCCCATGGGCAACTAGCCTTAAAGGGAACCTAAACTGAGGAGGAGATGTGATTCAGCCTCTACTGCAGCTAAAGAGATCAACAGGACTCAGTGGCGTAGTTAAGGAGTTATGGGCCCTGGTGCAGGTTTTACATGGGGCCCCCCCAAGAACTTTATACATAGCAATTGATACAGCGCACCAAAACTTGCCAAGGACAACCACAGTGTCAGAGGTGCAAGAAGGGGATTGGGAACAGTGTGTTAAGGATTACTACTATTCAAAGCATCTATAGAAGTGATTATTACCAGCACAGGACCAATAGAGAGCTAATACCGTGATAGAGGGTGGACCATTCGGGGCCCCTCTGCCCCAAGGGCCCCGGTGCGGTCGCTACCTCTGCACCCCCTATTACTACGCCCCTGACAGGACTGACAAGCAGCTGGTATTGTTTAAAAGGAAACATCCAAATCCCTCTCAGTTTAGGTTCCCTTTAACCCCTCTGGTGGGCAACTAACTTTTACCCCCTACCCCCATGGGAAACTAACCTTAACCCCCTGTGGACGACTGACCTTATTCCCTTCTCTTAACACTATTTGAACATGATGAAAAGAAAAGTTGAATGAAATATAACATATCTGGCAGACACTAATGTCTGTATATGTGTTTGTGCTATATAGATAAGTATATTATCGCTTGTGCGCTAACTTCGCTCCAAATCGAAAAAGATGACCATTGTGGAGCCACAACTTAAAATATAAACAACTTTTTTGAGAGAACCTGTAGGTCAATCTTTTAGAAAATTATAATTTGTAACAGAAGGGTCATAATGCACATGAATTATTGATAATTGTTTACTGAAAACCATAGTATGTTTCAAAATGAAGGTTCATTATAAAAAGTGTTAGTGTTTGTTTATATTAACGCTGTTCCCGTGTTAAAAGTGATATTATTTGTTTATATTAATGTGGCGCCCTTATTAGCCGTTAGTGCCGATACAGAAAAAGGTTTGTATTGGTATGAATGGGGAGCCATTTTTAACAGGAGCTATTTTCACGTCTCATCAGCAAAGTGCTACGTGTTACACTTCAAGCTGATTGCCACAGTTTCCATTCATCAGCCAGTCACAGCCATCAATCCTGCTATTCCTATGCGTACCGGTTTCAGCAGCTTCAAGGTCCAAATGCCAGCATTCAGCTTAGTGCCTGTGTAAGTCCAGGCCTGCTCCTCATTAGTTCTCCATGCCTGATCACTATTGTGTGCCACCTACTTCTGTGCCAGAGTGCCGCAGGTGCATCCTACATCGCTACCTATGGAAAATGAGAGGTAGAGGTGGTAAAGGCTTGATTTATAATTTTTAGGTTAGACTTACTGTAACCTCTTCAGTACCAGAATTCTCTAGCCCATTAACGCCCAGAGACTTCTGGGTAGAAAAAAAAGGGTCTCACTGACGTCTCGCCGCACGGACCTTTTGTGCAGCTCTACCGCCACTGTAGCCCACTCACCCTGCTGTTTGTATCACAGCAGAGCTCTGTGAGCCGGTCAGGAGTCAATTTCTGTAACTCCTGAGCCTGTGATTACTGTGAGCCATTGTAATTGGTTGGCTTAAAGTGATCACAGGTTCAGGAGCCAATGAAATCGGTTCCTGACTGGCTCGCGGAGGTCTGCAGTGGGTACTGACAGTAGACTGGGTCAATTTGAGAGATATGACAGGTTTTGGACAAGACCATCTCCTCATGGGGATTCTCATTCATTTACAAAAAGCACTTGCTAATTTTGGTCCGCTCAGTCCAACTGTCAAAACGAACACTCTAAATCCAGTGCTGGAGACTTGGGCGCAGCAGCGAAGGAGATTTGGGTGCAGCCGGCGCCACCATAGGCCGTAATAGGAACTACGGCTATAGCAGGCACAGGGAGGAACTTCAGCGCCGTCAGAAGATGGAGCTGAAGTTGCTTTTAAAACAATAATTTGGCTTCCAGCAATTGCTGGAAGCTGAATTATTTCATTCCCCACCATCCATGGTGACCTGGAGGGGGAATAGTAATTAACACGGCCCGGACTTGCACGGCAGCAGGATCAGCCATATACCGGCTGTGTCCTGTGCCCAAGTCTACCGGCGCCGTTATCTCGTACACCTGCCAAAATGGTGTACAAGTGAGTAGGGAAGCCAACCAGTATCTTTGTACAGCTCTTTTCCAGGCATTGCTTTTATAAACAAAAGTTAATACTGAAAAGTTTTTATGAGGAGTAAGACCACTCTAAAATCTGTCAGCTCTTTCAGCTTTTTACTACCTACTGTAAGTGACAGCAACATAGGAAAAGGGTAATATATAGTGCATATTACTCTGGAAGGAATGTATATTTTATATTAATGTATTTTTATTTATACAATATTTTTACGTGATAGTAGTCCTTTATAGGACCACTGTTGCAAAAATCTTAAAATTTAAAATATATATAAACACATAGAAATAAGAAGTAGGTTTCTTTTAGGCTACTTTCACACCAAGAAGGTTGCATAACGTGCCCCTAACACAACACATGGTGATGGCATTGGAGGATGCTACAGAGAGCCGCATTAAGCAGCTCTTGATGCGTCCGTGATGCGTACTTTATGATGCATGCGCCTGCGGAGACCACGTGAGCGGAACACTCCGTATCACGTGGTCCTGCCAGCCAATAAGCGGCCGCTCCAGGAAGTAAACACTGCAGTCCAGTGCATATTTATTAGCCATGTGGCTGGCCCCAATAGCGGGCTCTCCCCACCTTCTCTCCTGCCCCAAAGTTTAAAAAAAAAAAAAACATCACTGAGCATGTGCAAACAGCCTAATGCGGCTAAAGCCGCTATAACGTACAGCATGCTGCACTTTCTTTAAACGTGCTGCGTTGCAATGTAACGCAACGTGGGCACTGTAAACAGCCCATTGATCTTTCATTGCTGTGCGGTGGGCTGCCTTACAGGCTTCTCTAACGTGCTCCTGTAATGTCTCACTGTGAAAGCAGCCTCAGAGTAAATTGAGCAATAAATTACTTTTCTCCTATGTTGCTGTCACTTACAGTAGGTAGTAGAAATCTGACATTACCAGTCCATCTCTCCATAGGGGATTCTCAGTATGGCCTTTATTTTTTATAAAGACATTCCCTGAAAAAGATTTATACAAAGATGCTGGCCAGCCTCTGTGCTCACCCTACATTTTTTTGGCAGTTGGACGGAGCAACTGCCATTCACTAAGTACTTTTGAAAATAAAGAAATCCCTGAAAATCCCCCATGAGGAGATGGGCTAGTCCAAAACCTGTCGGTTCGGTCTGATTTCTACTACTTATTGTAATTGACAGCAACATAGGAGAAAAGTAACATAGCTTATTTTACTCTGGGAAAATGCACTTCTTATCTGTATATGTTTACATATATTTAAAATTTTAAGTCTGATGTCAAATTATATTATAGATACTATTAAAATCATACATTTAAAAATGTCAGCTCTAAAACAGTGTGAAATCCATTATCCACGCAATAATTCATGAAATGGATGAAATCGTTTGGCTGCACTCCTATATCTAACCTGCCCGTCTGAAGTGATGCGTTTGTTGGAATGGTGTGGTTGCCAATCACCAAGGTTTACAATTTCAAAGTGCTTGCCAAAGAAGTGTGCTATGAAATCAGATAGTGTCAATAGTATTAATCCTGTAATTCCCACTGTATAACAATGCAGTTTTCTGTAGTGTATTCCCAGCAATTTCCAAAATAAAAAGATACAGTATCATCAGATCTTGGTGTTTTTTGGATACAGAGAAGGTAGGCTATCTTTTGGAAAGAACAGTTGTATACACATTAGAACTCAGCAAGCTTTGCACGCTCCCTAGTGCTAATGGCTTCTGCAAGCTGTTGTCTGCATTGTGGAGAGCTGCATGTGTACTTTTGCAATTGGAATATCAGACATTGGACTACCTACCACTGAGAGCTAGAGATGGCCTGAACGGTTCCAGGCGAACTTCGCCAGAGAACGCGAACTTTTGCAGAAGTTCGATTCGCCCCCATAGTGCTCCATTAGAGTCAACTTTGACCTTCTACATCACAGTCAGCAGGCACATTGTAGCCAATTAGGCTACACTCTCTACTGGAGCCACTCCCCACCTTATGTAAGGCAGGCAGCCCAGGCTGTACACTCACTCGTGTGCCTGCATTACTTAGTGAAGGGACAGCTGCTGGCAGACTCTCATAGGGAAAGATTAGTTAGGCTCTTGTAGGCTTGTTGGCTTGCTCCTGGCTGATTGTTATTGTTAAAATAGCACCCCTCAACAGCTCTTTTGAGAGCTAATGTTCTCCTGATGTGTTTTTTTGTGTGTGTTGCCCACTGACACTGACATTACACAGGCCTATTTGTTGCAGCTGGACCTTGGTAATTGCTATTACTGTGCCAGCCAGGCCCTGCCTAACTATCTATACTGGGACACCTACCTATGCCTACCTAACTACCTATACTAGGGCACCTACCTATGCCTACCTACCTATACTGGGTCTCCTACCTATGCCTAGCTAACTACTGGGACACCTACCTAACTACTGGGGCACCTACTTACCTGTAGTGGGGCACCTACCTATGCCCACCTACCTATACTGGGACTTCTACCTATGCCTACCTACCTATACTGGGACTCCTACCTATGCCTAGCTAACTACTGGGGCACCTACCTATGCCTACCTACCTATATTGGGTATCCTACTTATGCCTACCTATACTGGGACTCCTACCTATGTCTAGCTAACTACTTGGGCACCTACCTATGCCTACCTACCTATAATGGGACTCCTACCTATGCCTAGCTAACTACTGGGGCACCTACCTATGCCTATCTACCTATACTGGGACACCTACCTATGCCTACCTACCTATACTGGGACTTCTACCTATGCCTAGCTAACTACTGGGGCACCTACCTATGCCTACCTACCTATACTAGAGCACCTACCTTTGCCTACCTACCTATACTGGGACTCCTACCTATGCCTACCTACCTATACTGGGACTCCTACCTATGTCTAGCTAACTACTGGGGCACCTACCTATGCCTACCTACCTATACTGGGACTCCTACCTATGCCTAGCTAACTGCTGGGGCACCTACCTATGCCTACCTACCTATACTGGGACTCCTACCTATGCCTAACTACTTGGGCACCTACCTATGCCTATCTCCCTATACTGGAATACCTACCTATGCCTACCTACCTATACTGGGGCACCTACCTATGCCTAGCTAACTGCTGGGGCACCTACCTATGCCTATTTACCTATACTGGGGTACCTACCTATGCCTACCTACCTATACTGGGACTCCTACCTATGTCTAGCTAACTACTAGGGCGCCTACCTATGCCTACCTACCTATTCTGGGGCACCTACCTATGCCTACCTACATACAAGAAGATAATAAGGTCGTTGCTTCATTGTGGACAGACCAAATTTGATCAGCTGGACAGTCACTGTTGTTCTATCATTGAGCTACCACAGCCCAGCGACCATATGGGCTTGAAAACCGCTATCGCCATGGTGCGCACCAGTCCAGCACGGCCGTCAATCTGCAAACAGCTGTTTGCAGTGCGTTACACAGTGAGTTTGGTGTGTCAGTGTGAAGCAGTACTCTAATTACACTCCCTGATTGATGTATACACATGCAAGATGTTTGAAAGCACTTTAGTCCTGCAATTTAGTATTCAATGTGATTTCTGCCTTAAAAAGCTGCTTTGCGTCAAATCCAGATTTTTACCCGGGACTTTTGGCGTCTATCCAACTCATCGATGCCCCCCTCCAGGTGTTAGACCCCTTGAAACATCTTTTCCATCACTTTTGTGGCCAGCATAAATGTTTCTAGTTTTGTAAGTTCGCATCCCCATTGAAGTCTATTGCAGTTCGCGAAAGTTCACGCAAACTGAACCTTTTGCGTAAGTTTGCGAACCCCGTTTGTGAACCTAAAATCAGAGGTTCGGGCCATCTCTACTGAGAGCAGACACGCGATCATACATAGCATCATGGAGAGCAGACACAGGTTCATGCACACTAAGCTCCATGGAAAGCAGACAAGACGATAAACAATCAGCTGTAGGGAGAGTGGAGACAGGATCACCAACACAATCATGACCATCACCATCACAATCACCATAGCGAGTAGACACCGGATCATTCCCAACAGCACTATGGAAAGCAATCAGGATGCTACTCAACACAGACCCAGGATCATACACAATCCGCACCACAGAGAGCAGACACAGAGTCTTATAGACACTCAGCACCAGGGAGAGCAGACATAGGATCATATACAATCAGCACCAGGGAGAGTGGACACAGTATACTACACAATCAGCACCATGGAGAGCAGGCACAGAGTATTATAGACACTCAGCACCAGGGAGAGCAGACACAGGACCATAGACAATCAGCTCCAGGGAGAGCAGACACAGGATTATTATTACAGCATTACAATTATTATTATTAATTTATTAAGTGCAAAGATATTCTGTGGTTATGCACAATCAGCACCATGGAGAGCAGCCACAGGATCATACACAATCCGCACCATGGAGAGCAGACACAGGATCATAAACCATCAGCACCATGTGGAGCAGACACAGGATCATACACAATCATCACCATGGAGAGCAGACACAGGATCATACACCATCAGCACCATGGAGAGCAGGCACAGAGTATTACTGGATCTTCTCAAAAAAATTAGCATATTGTGATAAAGTTCATTATTTTCTGTAATGTACTGATAAACATTAGACTTTCATATATTTTAGATTCAAATACACACAACTGAAGTAGTTCAAGCCTTTTATTGTTTTAATATTGATGATTTTGGCATACAGCTCATGAAAACCCAAATTTCCGATCTCAAAAAATTAGCATATTTCATCCGACCAATAAAAGAAAAGTGTTTTTTAGGGATGGGACGAATCCACAATTTCTTCGAATCCGAATCCGGATCCGAATTTAAAAAGGTTCTCGAATATCTCGAACCTTTCGAATCCCGAACCTAACGAATCCTGCACATAAGAATTGTGCGATCCGTGGTATAGTTGCCCGCAGTATAGGTAGCGAGGTAAAGGTGCCTTCAGTATATCTAGCTAGGTATGGGTGCCTTTAATATTGGTAGCTTTCAGTATAGGTAGCAAGGTATAGGGGCCTGCAGTATAGGTAGAAAGGTATATGGGCCTTCAGTATAGGTAGCAGGGTATGTGGGCCTTCAGTATAGGTAACAGGGTATATAGAGGCCTTAAGTATAGGTAGGTATGTAGGTAGGTATAGGGGCCTTTAGGTAGGTAAAGGTACCTTCAGTATAGGTAGCAGGGTATAGGGCCTTAAGTATAGGTAGGTATGTAGGTAGGTATAGGGGCCTTTAGGTAGGTAGGTAGGTACGTATAGGGGGCCTTTAGGTAGGTATAGTGGCCTGTAGGTAGGTAGGTAGGTATAGTGGCCGGTAGGTAGGTAGGTATAGTGTCCTGTAGGTAGGTAGTTAAAGGGACCTTCAGTATATGTAGCAGGGTATAGGGCCTTAAGTATAGATAGGTATGTAGGTAGGTAGGTATAGGAGCCTTTAGGTAGGTAGGTATAGGGGCCTTTAGGTAGGTAGGCACGTATAGGGGGCCTTTAAGTAGGTAGATAAGTATAGAGGCCTGTAGGTAGGTATAGGGGCCTTTAGGTAGGTAGGTAGGTACATATAGGGGCCTTTAGGTAGGTAGGTAGGTATAGGGGCCTTTAGGTAGGTAGGTAGGTAGGTACGTATAGGGGGCCTTTAGG
The DNA here is from genome assembly GCF_040937935.1 of Hyperolius riggenbachi. Lineage (NCBI taxonomy): Eukaryota > Metazoa > Chordata > Amphibia > Anura > Hyperoliidae > Hyperolius > Hyperolius riggenbachi. The sequence goes on from NC_090655.1 coordinate 71,307,188, forward strand.
TAGGTATAGTGGCCTGTAGGTAGGTAGGTAGGTATAGTGGCCGGTAGGTAGGTAGGTATAGTGTCCTGTAGGTAGGTAGGTAGTTAAAGGGACCTTCAGTATAGGTAGCAGGGTATAGGGCCTTAAGTATAGGTAGGTATGTAGGTAGGTAGGTATAGGGGCCTTTAGGTAGGTAGGCACGTATAGGGGGCCTTTAGGTAGGTAGGCACGTATAGGGGGCCTTTAGGTAGGTAGGTATAGAGGCCTGTAGGTAGGTATAGGGGCCTTTAGGTAGGTAGGTAGGTACATATAGGGGGCCTTTAGGTAGGTATAGGGGCCTGTAGGTAGGTAGGTATAGTGGCCGGTAGGTAGGTAGGTAATATAGGGGGCCTTTAGGTAGGTATAGGGGCCTGTAGGTAGGTATAGTGCCCGGTAGGTAGGTAGGTACGTATAGGGGGCCTTTAGGTAGGTATAGGGGCCTGTAGGTAGGTAGGTATAGTGGCAGGTAGGTAGGTAAAGTGGTAGGTAGGTAGGTGTCGCTCCCCCCTGTGCCTCCTCCGCTCACCCCCATGGCCTCCTCCGTCCCCCGTGCCTCCTCGCTCACCCCTGCATAAGTATCAACTCACATGTCCAGTGGAGCGCAGAGCGGCAGACCTCGTCGTTACTTCTCGGTTCCCTCTAGTGGCCGGACCGGCTTTTACTGATGACGTCATTGTAAAAGCCGTCACTAGAGGGAACCAGGAAGTTAGCGAGAGGTCTGCCGCTCTGCGCTCCACTGGACAGGTGAGTTGATACAAAGTATGCGGGTGGGCGGGCGGAGGAGGCGCGGGTCGGAGGAGGACGAGTGCGAGCGGAGGTTGCGCGGCGATGCAGCGTCGGGATTCGGCGGATTCGTAAAGTGGAAAATGGCGTCGGGATTCGAATCCACGAATCTCGAATATTTCCCAATATTCGAGGGATTCGTGGATTCGCTGGATTCGTCGTCCCATCTCTAGTGTTTTTAAAACAAAAAAAAAGTCAACCTTCAAATAATTATGTTCAGTTATGCACTCAATACTTGGTCAGGAATCCTTTTACAGAAATGATTGCTTTTCAATCTGCTGAAAAGCTTTATGGGGATGAAGATTTCATTTTTCAGCACGACCTGGCACCTGCTCACAGTGCCAAAACCACTGGTAAATGGTTTACTGACCATGATATTACTGTGCTCAATTGGCCTGCCAACTCTCCTGACCTGAACCCCATAGAGAATCTGTGGGATATTGTGAAGAGGAAGTTGAGAGACGCAAGACCCAACACTCTGGATGAGCTTAAGGCCGCTATTGAAGCATCCTGGGCCTCCATAACACCTGAGCAGTGCCACAGGCTGATTGCCTCCATGCCACGCCGCCTTGAAGCAGTCTTTTCTGCAAAAGGATTCCTGACCAAGTATTGAGTGCATAACTGAACATAATTATTTGAAGGTTGACTTTTTTTGTTTTAAAAACACTTTTCTTTTATTGGTTGGATGAAATATGCTAATTTTTTGAGATAGGAAATTTGGGTTTTCATGAGCTATATGCCAAAATCATCAATATTAAAACAATAAAAGGCTTGAACTACTTCAGTTGTGTGTATTTGAATCTAAAATATATGAAAGTCTAATGTTTATCAGTACATTACAGAAAATAATGAACTTTATCACAATATGCTAATTTTTTTAGAAGATCCTGTATATAGACACTCAGCACCAGGGAGAGCAGACACAGGATCATAGACAATCAGCTCCAGGGAGAGCAGACACAGGACCATGCACACTCAGCACCATGGAGAGCAGCAGACACAGGATCATACACAATCAGTACCATGGAGAGCAGACACAGGACCATGCACACTCAGCACCATGGAGAGCAGCAGACACAGGATCATACACCCTCAGCACCATGGAGAGCAGGCACAGAGTATTATAGACACTCAGCACCAGGGAGAGCAGACACAGGATCATAGACAATCAGCTCCAGGGAGAGCAGACACTGGGCCATACACAATCAGCACCATGGAGAGCAGCAGACACAGGATCATACACCATAAATACCATGGAGAGCAGCAGACACAGGATCATGCACAATCATCACCATGGAGAGCAGCAGACACAGGATCATCCACAATCAGCACCATGGAGAGCAGGCACAGGACCATACACACAGGACCATACACAACAAAGAGCAGCCACAGGATCATACACCATCAGCACCATGGAGAGCAGACACTGGACCATACACAATCATCACCATGGAGAGCAGACACAGGACCATACACACTCAGCACCATGGAGAGCAGCAGACACAGGATCATACACCCTCAGCCCCATGGAGAGCAGGCACAGAGTATTATAGACACTCAGCACCAGGGAGAGCAGACACAGGATCATAGACAATCAGCTCCAGGGAGAGCAGACACAGGATTATTATTACAGCATATTCTGTGGTTATGCAGAATCAGCACCATGGAGAGCAGCCACAGGATCATACACCATCAGCACCGTGCAGAGCAGACACATGATCATGCACAATCAGCACCATGGAGAGCAGCAGACACAGGATCATACACAATCATCACCATGGAGAGCAGCAGACACAGGATCATACACAATCATCACCATGGAGAGCAGCAGACACATGATCATAGACAATCAGCTCCAGGGAGAGCAGATACAGGATTATTATTACAGCATATTCTGTGGTTATGCACAACCAGCACCATGGAGAGCAGCCACAGGATCATACACCATCCGCACCATGGAGAGCAGACAGAGGATCATACACCCTCAGCACCATGGAGAGCAGGCACAGAGTATTATAGACACTCAGCACCAGGGAGAGCAGACACAGGATCATAGACAATCAGCTCCAGGGAGAGCAGACACAGGATTATTATTACAGATATTCTGTGGTTATGCACCATCAGCACCATAGAGAGCAGGCACAGGATCATACACCATCAGCACCGTGGAAAGCAGACACTGGACCATACACAATCATCACCATGGAGAGCAGCAGACACAGGATTATACACAATCATCACCATAGAGAGCAGGCACAGAATCATACACAATACTCACCATGGAGAGCAGCAGACACAGGATCATACACAATCAGCACCATGGAGAGCAGACACTGGACCATACACACTCAGCACCATGGAGAGCAGCAGATACAGGATCATACACCCTCAGCACCAGGGAGAGCAGACACAGGATCATATACAATCAGCACCAGGGAGAGTGGACACAGGATTCTACACATTCAGTACCATGGAGCAGCAGGCACAGAGTATTATTAGGGATGATCAGAACCAGCAAATTCGGTTCCGCCGGAAATCACGGATTCCGTCAATGATAAATTCAGTCGCTATGAAAATTCCCCCGGATGTGTATGAAATTCCGCGGAATTCCGGATTCCGTTGGAAATTTTTATAAAATCTCTCCCTCTTCCTCCTCCTCATCCATCCATCCATCCATCCATCCATCCTCTTGTAGGGAATTGCAGTTTTTCAAAAGCCAGCTTACATATCATGGCTGGGATTTGAACCCAGGTCTCAGTGTGTAGTAGGTATCTGACTTAACCCCTAGACCACCAACCACACTACATGCTAAAGCCAGCCTAGCATGTACCATTATGATCAATCCAATAGAAAAAGTAGCATGCTTAAGGATTTGTACTTTTTCAAAAGCAAGCTTATAATAATAATAATAATCTGAACATTTATATAGCGCTTTTCTCCTGTCGGACTCAAAGCGCTCAAGAGCTGCAGCCACTTGGACGCGCTCAGGAGGCCACCCTGCAGTGTTAGGGAGTCTTGCCTTGAACTCCTTACTGAATAGGTACTTGACCTAGCCAGGATTCGAACCGTGGTTGCCCATGTCAAAGGCAGAGCCCTTAACCAGTACTCTATCCAGCCACTAGCTTACTTGGTGGTCTAGGGCCTAGACCACCAACCACACTACATGCTAAAGCCAGCCTAGCATGTACCATTATGATCAATCCAATAGAAAAAGTAGCGTGCTCAAAGGGGAACTTCAGCCTAAACAAACATACTGTCATTAAGTTACATTAGTTATGTTCTCTTACCCACCCCATTTTAAAAGAACAGGCAAATGTTTGTGATTCATGGGGGCTGCCATCTTTGTCATGGGGGGCAGCCATCTTTTTGGTTGAAAGGTGGTGACAGGGAGCAGGAGACACAGTTCCAACTGTCCTATGTCCTGATCACCCCTCCCAGCTGCACGTGCTAGGCTTCAAATGTCAAATTCAAAATGTCAAAAAAAAAATTGCTCCAAAACAGCAGAACGAGAACAACAACATCAGAAATCCCATCATGCTTTGCACAGCATTAAGGAAAAAATGCCCAGGCAGTTTTTTTCTGTGCAGCTAAAAATGAGGCATGTATAAGAGAAAAAAGTTTTAATGCTGTGAAACAGTTAAAGAAACACCAGGCCTTTCCAGTGCTGCTGAGTCAATTTTTAGTCTGGAGGTTCACTTTAAGGATTTGTACTTTTTCAAAAGCCAGCTTACATACCTTGGCCGGGAATTGAACCCAGGCTGGGCTGGGAATTAAACCCAGGTCTCAGTGTGTAGTAGGTATCTGACTTACCCCCTAGACCACCAACCACACTACATGCTAAAGCCAGCCTAGCATGTACCATTATGATCAATCCAAGAGAAAAAGTAGCGTGCTTAAGGATTTGTACTTTTTAAAAAGCCGGCTTACATACCATGGCTGGGAATTGAAGCCAGGTCTCAGTGTGTAGTAGGTATCTGAGGTATCTGACTTATCCCCTATACCACCAACCACACTACATGCTGAAGCCAGCCTAGCATGTACCATTATGATCAATCCAAGAGAAAAATGAGCTCTCTCTAAGGATTTGTAGCCAGGCATGGCCTTGCCTTTTGTGTTCAACAGTTGAACCCCAGATAGCCAGGTAGATTCACCTCTCTCTCTCTCTCTCTAGTGGGGATGGTCACCGCTTTCCGTGGAATTGTATTTTCTGGGAGGAGAAGGAGGAGGAGGGGGGAGGGGGGAGGAGGGAGAGGATTATTTTGTGTTTTTCCAGAAAATTCCACGGAAATAAAAAAAATTCTGCGGAATTCTGTTTGAGAGGTTTAGCAATTCCGTTCCGCCTGCCGGAATCGGAATTGACCTAATTCCGGCCGGAATCACGGAATTAACAATTCCGCGGAATCCAGAGAGCATCCCTAAGTATTATAGACACTCAGCACCAGAGATTGCAGACACCAGATCATAGACCATCAGCTCCAGGGAGAGCAGATACAGGATTATTATTACAGCATTACAATTATTATTATTAATTTACTAAGTGCAAACATAGTCTGTGGTTATGCACAATCAGCACCATGTAGAGCAGACACAGGATCATACACCATCAGCACCATGGAGAGCAGCAGACACAGGATCATACACCATCAGCACCATGTAGAGCAGACACAGGATCATACACATTCATCACCATGGAGAGCAGACACATGATCATACACCATCAGCACCATGGAAAGCAGACACTGGACCATACACACTCAGCACCATGGAGAGCAGCAGACACAGGATACTACACAATCAGCACCATGGAGAGCAGGCACAGAGTATTATAGACACTCAGCACCAGGGAGAGCAGACACCAGATCATAGACTATCAGCTCCAGGGAGAGCAGACACAGGAGTATTATTATTACAGCATTACAATTATTATTAAGTTATTAAGTGCAAAAATTTTCTGTGGTTATGCACAATCAGCACCATGTAGAGCAGACACAGGATCATACACCATCAGCACCATGGAGAGCAGCAGACACAGGACCATACACCATCAGCAACCATGTAGAGCAGACACAGGATTATACACAATCATCACCATGGAGAGCAGACACAGGATCATACACCATCAGCACCATGGAGAGCAGACATTGGACCATACACAATTAGCACTATGGAGAGTAGCAGACACAGGATCATACACAATCATCACCATGGAGAGCGGCAGACATAGGAGCATACACAATCAGCACCATGAAGAGCAGACACTGGACCATACACACTCAGCACCATGGAGAGCAGACACTGGACCATACACACTCAGCAACATGGAGAGCAGACACTGGACCATACACACTCAGCACCATGGAGAGCAGCAGACACAGGATACTACACAATCAGCACCATGGAGAGCAGCAGACACAGGAAAATACACAATCAGCCCCAAGGAGAGCAGCAGACACAGGGTTATATACATTTAACACCATGGAGAGCAGCAGACACAGGATCATACACAATCATCACCATGGAGAGCAGGAGGCACAGGATCATACACATTCATCACCATGGAGAGCAGCAGACACAGGATCATACACATTTAGCACCATGGAGAGCAGGAGACACAGGATTATATACATTCAGCACCATGGAGAGCAGCAGACACAGGATCATACACAATCCACACCATGGAGAGCAGCAGACACGGGATCATACACAATCCACACCATGGAGAGCAGACACTGGACCATACACAATTAGCACACCGCAGAGCAGACAAAGGATCATACACAATCAGCAGTAAAGAGAGCATGAAACACAGGATCATACACAATCAGCACCACTTAAACTTTCTGTACTTATAAGCACGGATCAACCCCTTCATTAATTGCATATATTACAAATATTTTTGTATAGAAAAAAATGTAAATGCCCCAAAACATTTGTTAAGATACACTGGCCTTTATTCAGTTCACCTTTTCGCCATTATCTCCTGGGAGATAATTTTTCATCTTCCTTTTAAAATAACTTTCCAGTGCTGTGAAAAATATTAGTAAAAGAATCAGTAATTTTTAGGTCAGACATGAAACCTGTATTAAAGTCCTGCTCTTTTGGAATGGGATTGAATTTATTTTCCTTTTAAAGACTTAATTTCTTTTGAGATCTGTTTAGAAGTAGGTGCTGCATGATATTAATAACATTTGTATAGCAATTTTTTTTCTGTTGGAGAAAGGAACTCTTATTATTATTTACTGGATTTATAAAGTGCCAACATAGTACACAGTGCTGCACAATAGATACATTGGTTAACAATACACAAGGTAGGGCATACAGTACAAGGAACTCACAACAAAACAAGATCATGCAAATGTCTTTTATAACAGTAGTTCATTGTATTTGTTCAAAACAGTCTGGCCTAGTCCACTAGAGGGGAGTCAGACAGAGATTGCATAATCAAGCTGGAAACACTAGGTGGGAGGGCCGTGCCAGAGGATTACAATCTAAAGGGCGGGGGTAGACACAATAGGTGCCTCTGTTGAGAGGGTGCCCAGTTGAACATATTATAGACTGATGTAGGGGGGAAGGCGAGCATGACATGGGTGAGTCTTGAGAGCTCATTTGAAGGTATCAAAGGTAGGGGGCGAGTCTGATAGCTGGTGGGAGCAAGATCAAGAACGCGGGGGCAGCCCTAGTGAAGTCCTGCAATCATGTATGGGAGTGAGATATGCAGTTGCAAACAGGCACAGGTCGTTGGTGGATCAGGAGGGGGGGGGGCAGGTATGTGTCTGTGGACAAGATTGGATATGTAGGTCGGGCAGGTCCTGTGGACCGATTTGAAGGCCAAGCATAACATAACATAACAAATTGATCCTGAAGCAGGGAGCCAGTGGAGAGCTTTACAGAGGGTAGCTGTGGAGGTGCTGTGATGAGAAGAGTTGATCAGTCTGGCTGCTACATTCATTACCGATTGAAGGGAGCAATACAGTTTGAGGGGAGGCCTGATAAAAGGGAATTGCAATAGGCCAGGCAAGAGATGACAAGGGCATGGATGGCATAGAGTACATAGTAAACACAGAGTGGTAGGTAAATGGAATCTGATTTTGTGGCTGACAAGCCCACTTTAAAAAAAAAAACCACCAGCAGATGAAATCTGCTCTTATTTCAGCTAAATCAAGGCGAGACGTTCATCTGCAAATTGTGATGTAAATTAGAGCATACAGACACAATGGTGTCTGGAGGAAGGTCAGAAAGTAAGCCTAATGAATAATCATATTTCAGGTCCCATCTACGGTCCTCCTGCACAGTTTAGTCAGGCTTCCTCCTCCCAGTCCGGGTGTAATATACACATTCAATTACACACAACACAAGAGAGAGGCTCTCTCGCTTCTCTGTGTAATATTTCTTTTTCTCTCCTCTGCTCTTCAGATAGAGATTATTCCTGCTGCTTCCATGAAAGGGAATTGGTTTCCAACTTTGTATAATTTAAAGATCTGTCACTTTCAGTACTTTCATTTAGGTTAAATAACTGCCTGCCTCTCCACACATATATGAATATGATGGCTTATATCTATGCAGGCTCACAAGGGAAATGTACTGTGTGTGTTTTTTACGGGATGCTAGCTAAATGGTTATAAAAAATTTACATAAAATGGAAGCTGTACTTCCGAGTGCCATACGTGACATATGTACTTTTTTCCTCCTCGCTGAGGGAAAATTAACCCATGCCTACACTGGCGGAAGGAAACAAACCTGTAATGGATTGTAACACAGATCCGTAGCTGTGGGGGCTGAGAAAACTCGCTCAATATCGGTAGTGTAAACATGACCTTTAGAAAAGATAAAATAAAAATTGAAGGATGGCGTTTCTGTGGATTCCCAGACGCTGGTGGGCACATTCTAAAGCTGGTCATATATACGTGAATCGGATTACTCCTCTCTGGCCAGAGAAAGGCAAGCATGTCCTTCTGTTCAGCTCACATTACTGAGACTCCAAGTGACAGAATGGCAGTATGACTGTCCCACCCTATTGGAGAAGTTAGACTTGGCCAGGCACTAGTGGATGTCCTCCAGATCGACCATCAGATAGATCCATCTCTGATCGTATCTGATCAGAGAGGGATCTATTACCTGTGCACACGCTATTGTTATTATTTTGTTTTCTATATAGCGCTGAGATCTTCCGCAGCACTGTACAGATTATATGGTCTTGTCACCTAATTGTCCCTCAGAGGGGCTTACTCCAATTCCTACCATATGCCTATGTAAGCGTGCTAACCACTAAGCCGCCATGCTGCCCACTATACTACACATGGAAATGACCATTTTACTGCTTCCACCTTCCAGCCACTCCCTCCCCCCCCTTCCCAGCCTCCACCCCCCAATGTAATGTGTCTCCTACCATGCCCCGAGTGTGGAAGCAGCTCACCTATCCACTTCATGACTCCTGTAGTTTCTTCTCTGCATCGCTGGAGGTGCTTTCACTCTGTGACCCGATCTCGTGTCCGTAATATCAGTACATGAGATGGGGTCATGGGGTCCAGGCACATCCAGCAATGGAGAGAAGACACTAATGGAGATGCGTGGTGGATAGGTGAGCTGCTTCCATATTCACCACAAGCTTGGGGGTACATCCATCATCAGAACCTCAAACCCCATTACAGCTGCACCCTAGAACAAGACCTTTTGAGTGAGATCTTTCCAGCATGCCCATCAATAATTTTATTTTGGGAGCAGGAAAACATATAGATACGTTTATTAGCTTCCCTCAAATTGGCCCTAGACTACAATACATACACTACATGATACTTACCGATACATAGACACAGGACTGTGGTAGGGATAAGACTGTGAGCCCCTCTGAGGGACAGTTAAGTGAGAAGACAATATACAGCACTGCAGAAAATATTGGTGCTGTATAAATACGAGATAAAAATAATAATAATTCAGGCTGAAATCTATTGCAACAATCAATCTGGCTACGATGTTGAGGTATCAATATTTTCCAGTTTCTATCAGTATGATATTGATGCCCTAAATCGAGTAATGTATGGACATTCTTAGTGTGCCCCTTCTGAGCAGAGGACATTTGAACAGGCAGAGCGGGATTACTAAGACAAGGGATACTAGGGCCCGTTTCCACTAGTGCCGGCCATCTCGCCGCCACTTGTGTACCGTGATTAATCATCTGAATCCCTGTAGCCGGGCCATGCCATGGATGGCTATGGGGATTCAGACAGGTTGTCCAAAATTCAGAAGCAGTGCTTCAGATTTTTTTCATGTGCATGAAATTGGGCACAACCAGACCTAGTAAAAATGGGCCTTTAGGGCCCTGTCACCCCGGAGAGCGTTTTTGGGTCATTTCTGTTTTTGTTTTATTTATTTTTTTTAAGAGAAAGCACTCCCATTAACTTGCATCCCAATAAAATCACTGCAAGAGGGCTATTTTGCTGTGATTTAAATGCAAGTCAATAGAAGCTGTCTTTTAAAAATAACCAGAAAAACACTCTTCGGTGTGTCTGCAGCATTAGATGAGTTTATCAGCTGATATGTTTTCTAAAGTAAAGGACACCAGACGCTTGTAGATTGCCACCCAAAAGACAAACACAAAAAAAGGATCCCTCTCTGATCGGTGTCTTATAAGATAGGGATCTATTACTGAGTAAAATGAGCCATAAATGACTTTTCTCCTATGTTTCTTTCACTTACAGTAGGTAGTAGAAATCTGACAGAACCAACAGGTTTTTGGCTAGTCCATTTCTTCGTGGGGGATTCTTAGCATGGCTTTTATCATTTACAAAGGATTTATACAAAGATGCTGGCCAGCCTCCCTGCTCGCTGCACACTTTTTTGCCAGTTGGACTGAGAAACTGCCATTCACTAACTGGTTTTCAAAATAACTAAAACCCTGAGAATCCCCCTTGAGTAGGTGGGCTAGGCCAAAACCTGTTGGTATCTGTCAGATTTCTATTACCAACTGTAAGTGACAGCAACATAGGAGAAAAGTAATGTAGGTTGTATTTTACTCTGGAAAAATGTTTTTCGCATTTGTATGTGTTTAAATGTATTTAAAATGTTATTATTTTTGCAATAGTGGTCCTTTAACAGTGAACAAACTCTGGAGTGTATAAATACATTTCATTGGTGGCTATTAAATCAACCAATTCGGTGTCTACTTACTGGGGAGGTAAGTCTGCCACTACCTCCTCTTTTACATTTGTTTGGTACATTTTTATCCTGCTATTGGTGCCTCTGTTCCATCCTTGCTACATTCTCAAGTCCATTCTCGGTGGAGTAGTGTTACCCCTTGTCTCCTATCTACAGAGAGTGACTTCTTCACCTGAGTGGGGTCAGGTCCTAATGCTCCCCACCCGCCTATACAATGGTTGCCTTTGAGGTAACCCACACTTGTGAGTATAACAGCACTCATTTTGTCTTTCTCCATAACCTGGTCATACTACGTTCTACACTATGGCCTCAATTCATAAAAGGCTGAGCGCTAAAAAAAATTCTGGTCGTTAAAATACCGCATTCGGTATTTTAGACTTTTGTGTGCTAATTCATAAAGATTTTCACAAGTGCCAATGAAGTTCGGTAAATTACGGAAGCCCATTGAGCGGTAACAGCAGAAGTGTGGAGATGTTTGTCTTTTGTTACACTGTTAGATGCAGTGAGGGCATTACAATAGTAAGAGGCATCCCGATATTCCTTTAGAATGCACTTTTGTTATTCTGCTTCTGCTCACTCTGAATCTCTTTCCATTAGTCTTTCTTAACATTTTATTTAATTGCCCCAGCTTAGATGAACTCCAAGAGACTTTACATATGTCATACTTAGGTGATTTTACCCACTAGTTCGTCCACAAATTTAAACATGAACTGAATGGGTTACACCGCTAAAGGGTATCTGTGGAAATTTGTTTTGTTCCGATTCTCTGCTGCCTGCCTGGGGCTAGAAAAGTTTTGTCCCACCGGAGAAGCCTGCAGGTCCTATCAAAATCCAAACAGGAGACGGGAGCGTTTCTATTGGCTCCTTGGCTCCTGTCTCCTGTCAGTCAGTAGCTTTTTCTGCTTCTGCTTGTGTGAGTCACGTTTCACTGCACAGACTCACACAGGCTTCGCATTAAGACCACACCAGCGGTGCCGGTAATTATTGTGGGTATTATCGCATGTTCTAGTTTTTATGAATTGACATTTGCTGACATGTTGAGGTGTTTGCCGCACAAGTCAGTAAGTTACCTCACTGCTCGGTAATTTCAGCTTTTCATGCGGTAACAGCCTTTATGAATTGACACTTTCCTAAGTGCTCCGTAAAGTCAGCTGTTTTCTGTATTATCGAATGCAGTAATGCTTTATGAATCGAGGTCTATATTGGGCTCTTGGTGTCCCTTTCTATTTTCCCATACAAGTATACACAGCATAATGATTTTCAATAGATTTCAGCATTGAACCGATTGCTCTGTTACTGCTTCCAACATATTTGGACATAGATTTATGGCAAACTCAGTCAGAATTATCAAATTTGCTTGGAATTTAATGGGAAAAAGCAATGTGTGTGGCTACCTTGAAGCGGACATGAACTCAGAACTTCCTCTTTGCTCTAAAAGATGCACAACAGCATAATAACCTTTAAAGTAAAATATGTATTTTACAGTTGATACAAATCCTGCAATAAATCTGTAGTGTGTTCTACTTCCTGCTTTCATGGACGCAGACATATTAACATCCTGTGTTTACAAATGAGCTCTCTGCCATGACAGAGGAGATTCCTGAGCTGACATAACTTAGAGATCAAGTGATTAGTTACAGGGTGCATTTCTCTGTTTTATTTCTGTCCTGTGCAAGAGTTCAGATCCACTTTTAAACTACTAAGATCAGACACTAGGTGAATGTTGGACAGAGGAAAGGCACACATACATGGAATAAAGGCGCATGGAAAAAAGGGCGGGAGGATTACCGCTAGTAGAATATCATTACAGTTATCAATATTCTACTGCTGGATTACATAGTAAAATATTGGTAATGTTTTTGTTTTTTTTTATAGATTCTTTATTTAACAAATTATTATCACAAAAGACAACATACAACACAAAGTCACATACAATGTGTAAAAATATTGGTAATGTTTACTGATATTTTACTATAGCTAAATCTAACCCTACTCTCACACAGAACGCTCCTTCTACTGATGCCTAAACCTAACCCCCTCCCCCACCTCGGTAGTGCCTTACCCTAGAACCCTCCCTTTCCGGTATTGCCTTACCCTAAGACCCTTATCCAGTGGTGCCTAACCGTAAGACCCCCCCCCCCCCCCGGTGGTGATTAAACCGAAGACCCCTCCAGTGCGTAAAACTAAGAACTTAAATGCCTAACCCTAACCCCCCTGGTTGAGCCTAAACCTTTCCCCGCAAACCTTAACCCCCCTTTGCCGCAAAGCTAGGATATGTGCAAGGAAAGTACATTTTGGCAATGACAGTACATTGCCTTTAATCAGGCACAATTTACCTTCCTTGATGTATATTGGAGCCATTATAAAAGCTGCAATTTGTGGCAAAGAAGGTAAATTTGCGGGCACCGCCCTGCGGACAAATTTCCTTCCTTTGGTGCAAAACGGAACTTTTACAATAGGCACCTATGGCAACGCTGCGAGGGCTCCTGCGCCCTTTTAACCTGGTCAGGGTTAGACATAGGCTGAATAGAAGGTTTCGGTAAGCATAGATCTGGAATAGATCAGAGAAATTCCTAAAACCTCACATTGGTGTAACCACTCCAACTTGGCATTTGGCGCTCAAACAACCTGCACTAAAACTTGGGAAAGTCACATTTTCAGAAAAAGGTTAAAATAATCGTTTAAAGCGAATTAAATCTAATAGAATAACTTGGCAAATAATGAAATGCAGCTTGCTTCAGGGTATGTTTTATAAAGAGAGTACATTTGTTGGAAACTTGCAAAAGTTTATCCCGAGTTCACGTTCTCTCAGGAAAGCAGCCTATGTATCATTTATAATTCTATTTTCCATTTATAACGATGCAGCCTAATGTGGTTAAGCACAGATCACAGGAGATGGTTTCTCTTCTCCTGCATTCGGCAGCAGCCCTGGCTCTTACTGCTAGAGAAGGACGTTGCCTATCACCGTCTCTCCCATCTTCCTCCCCACATTACCGTTTATTCTCCATAGCAGGGTCATCCTACGGGCTTCTGAAATCTCGCAATCTGATGAAAGGTTTAAAAGGTTAGAAAGATTTTTCCCAGAATGGAGCTACTTTAGGACAAACCCACCAGATGGGATGGAAATGTCCTTCATTATTCCAGCCTTTACAGCACGGCCTGGAGCTATCATTACTGTTTTACATGGGCAAGTACAATATGTCTAATTCACATGTTAATTGGAATAAGAGCGCCATCAATTATATTACCTGCTTTTGCTTCATAAAACCAAATTAGAAATATTTTAGTCGGGAGGGAGGAGGGTGTTTGTACAAAGCCCACCATGTGGTACCCTATGATCATTCATAAAGGGACACTAAAGTGGGAGGAGTCTAGAGGTGGCCATTGTTATCCTTTTCTAAAAAGTCTACTTGCCTGGCTGTCATGCTAAATAACTTACCTACTGAGGCTTTCACAGTTCAGCGCAGCTCTGATCACATTGGCAATAACTTTATCTCTAATTATCACACCTAAATTATATATATATCGTTTTTTTTCAGGCCAAATTAGGCTTTTTGTGGATGACTTTTTTTCTTTTTTAGTTAACTTATTTTCTAAGCATTGTAAATGGAAGATAAGGAAAAAATATACCATCCATTTTCATACATTATAGCTTTAATGTAAACAGTTCAATTGTACATTAAACCCACACATTTTATTTGTCTATCTCTCCTGTGTATTTAAACAGTCCATTTGTTTTCTTCATGTATTAGGAACAGATTGTATACCTGTTGCCTCTGTCTTCTCTTGCAATGTTTATTTTAGACATGTTTACTTATTAGTCCTACCATTGAATTCCCTGGGGAGGAGGAGGGGGGTTTGCTGTCTTTCCTTTTTAACTCTGTTTCCTTTTCATAAGCTCAGAGCTAAATAGAAAGTGTTATCTAGGATTTCGTAGAGAGAAGAATTCAGTAACTTATTTTCAGGTCCTCTGGCAGGGAGCATAATTGACTCACACCTGTAACGAGACTGAAATAAAGAGGAATCAGAACACCCAATCTGCATACACATTTCACTATAGGGACTTACAGGTTTTATTAGTGGCATAGATAAGGAACAATGGATCCTGGTAAGGCTCGGTTTCCAATTGCTCCAGATCAGGTGAGGCCAGTGGGAACAGCCAGTATAGTGTCTGCTCCTGTGGTCTGCTGTCGTGAAGCTGAAGCCCGAGGCAGATACAATAACCCCATAGGCTACATGGGGAACACATCTGCTCTTCTGGAATTATTGCAGACTGCACCGAAGTGCGGGCAGTGTACCGCAATGAATCCAAAGGAAATCATTACTATGTTGGTATACTTGTGAAAGTTTGGACCACTTACTAACCTACCTGTACTTGAATGAATAATTAGTTACACAGAGTATGTTTTATAGTATAGTATTACAACTCCCAATACAGTGCAGCCATCATGATTCCCTCCCCTAGATCATTAGGGGGATCAGTATGGCTGATATTGTGGTGAAACCCCTCCCACAGTGTGATGTCAGGACCTAGGTCATGACAGTTTCCTGTATGTGAACCTTGTTGCATTGTTGGAAATAACAACTGTCTCCAACTGCCAAGCAAACAGTATCTCCCTCTATGCATATGTATATCTATAAAAAATTTTTAACTGGGATCTCAATCATTCCTCAGCGTTCCTTTATGAATCTATTTATAAAGCTACTGTACAAAATGCAGGAAGGGTAAATATTAAAAAAAACAAAAAACAAGCAGTAAGGTACTAGATTGGAATATAATGACTCTATTGAGTTAGTGCTGGCAAATAATTCTGAGTTGATGCAAGACAATGCAAATGTATGCAGAAAATGAACAAATTAAGTCTCTCAAAGGTGGAAGTCTGCATCAACCTGGAATTATTTAAATCATATTGACCTTTCTTCCTCCTCCTCCAATGGCGCTACAACCCAATTTGAGCCTTGGCCTCCTTCAGTTTTCTGCCTCATCCATCTCTGTCTATCGCTGCCTGTTTCCAGTTGCGTATCTTTAGCAGTTCTTTGGCATCTTTGTCAACTTCATCTGCCCATTGACCATCCTTACTGGCCACAAAGAGTTAATCTTTTAGCAGCAGAGGGAGAAGGTGGGTGGAGTAAGTTGATCTATCCTCACAGGTTAAAAGACAACTGCAGTGAGAGTTATATGGAGGTTGCCATATGTATTCCCTGATAAAAAATACCAGTTGCCTGGCTATCTTGCGGATC